>NC_132816.1:21835404-22152677 GCF_048594095.1 Paramormyrops kingsleyae
ACATTTGGGGCCGAAGCAAACTCCCAGCATGCTCCTCTGAGGAGTGAGGAGTCAGGGTCACTCCGGGTCATTGCAGCCCGAATCGTGCCACAGAGCAGCGAACCAGAATGGGATCTGTGATCAGAGGGCCGCCATGCTGCCCACGGGAGGGGGGGGTGAGGGGACAGCTGCCACTCAGCTGGGGCCCTGCAGATCACTGAGGGGCCACAGGGTCACGCTGGACTCACACCTGCGTCCTGTATGGGGGGGGAGGGGTGACACTCTCCTCTGGGGCCCTGGGTACAGGCAGAGTGAACGGTCCACATGCAAGAGGCTGAGCAAAGAGCAAGAGGGAGACCGACGCACAGGCATTGCTGGGAACCAGAGTCTGTATTGGGCCACAGGACACATGGGCATCCCACAGTACTCAGTACTCACGTCGGGGTTAGGGATTGGGTACTCACGTCGGGGTTAGGGTACTCACGTCGGGGTTAGGGATTGGGTACTCACGTCGGGGTTAGGGATTGGGTACTCACGTCGGGGTTAGGGATTGGGTACTCACGTCGGGGTTAGGGATTGGGTACTCACGTCGGGGTTAGGGATTGGGTACTCACGTCGGGGTTAGGGTTTGCGAACTCACGTCGGGGTTAGGCTTTGCGAACTCACGTCGGGGTTAGGCTTTGCAAACTCACGTCGGGGTTAGGGTTTGCGAACTCACGTCGGGGTTAGGGATTGGGTACTCACGTCGGGGTTAGGGATTGGGTACTCACGTCGGGGTTAGGGTTTGCGAACTCACGTCGGGGTTAGGGATTGGGTACTCACGTCGGGGTTAGGGATTGGGTACTCACGTCGGGGTTAGGGATTGGGTACTCACGTCGGGGTTAGGGATTGGGTACTCACGTCGGGGTTAGGGATTGGGTACTCACGTCGGGGTTAGGGTTTGCGAACTCACGTCGGGGTTAGGGTTTGCGAACTCACGTCGGGGTTAGGCTTTGCAAACTCACGTCGGGGTTAGGGTTTGCGAACTCACGTCGGGGTTAGGGTTTGCGAACTCACGTCGGGGTTAGGCTTTGCAAACTCACGTCGGGGTTAGGGTTTGCGAACTCACGTCGGGGTTAGGGTTTGGGTACTCACATCAGGGTACTCTTTTACCGGAACGTAGAGCTTCTCCTGCAGCTGTGCGATGGGGCCCACGGCCTCGGGCAGTTCCGACGCCCGCCGTTCCGTGCTGCCATTCAGTGTATCGTTATACATGTCCTTCCGCACTCTGCCGATCTCTGCAAAACAGCATTATGGGATAGGCACTTAGCCAGCAACACCAGGAAATATACCAAACAGCATTATGGGATAGGCTCTTAGCCAGAAACACCAGGAAATATACCAAACAGCATTATGGGATAGGCACAGATTCAGTGAGTGACTTCACTCCAGAGGAATGACAAAATGATGAGGTCACAGGAGCAGGGCGCCCTTCCTCACTGCCAGTGCTGTTCAGGGGGGTTTTCGGTTTTATGCATATTCTCTGGGTCGGCCCGCCCCCGACGGGAAGAAAGGCCTTTCCACCTCGGCTCCGCGTCCCACCTCCCCGCTCCTGTGTCACCCAGCAGCAGTGCTTGGTGTTTATTCACGTCGATTTCTCCAGCCTCCTGGTCACAGGAGGGTCATACGCTGATCCCCCCGCCTCCCCACGAGAGCGTCTCCTCGGCACACCTCCAGTAAACACCCCCGGAATGAGGCACACGCTGATCCCCAGTCAGTCCGTGTCAGTGGTGGGGGCACTGAAACCCCAGAAGGGTGTCTGGCACCAAAGAGGGTCTGTGTGACCTTCACACAACCTCAGCGGGGCTGGGGGGGTCTCTGGGTGTCTAAGAGAGACACAGGGGCAGGGACAGCCAAATAAAACCTCCCCCACATGCGATATGTGCTGTGCCCCCCCCCCCCCCCCCCCGGCACGTCACAGTGCTAACACCCCCTGTGCCACGACAGTGCCTATATGCACAGCGATAGAGCAAAGAGACCAGCCAAATCTCTAACCCCTGCATCGGTTTGCCCGAAATCTCTGCGGTGTCCACCATGGAAGATCTCTGAAGTCCGATCTCATTCCTCGGGGATTGCAACCAAACGGACCCGAACTGGATCGACACTGGACCTCCCCGGGGGAAAATGAGGCAGCATCTCCTACAGCAAACGTACATTTAATAATAATAAACTACTACTTGAACCCCGCGGGGAAATTCTCTTTTTGCCGACCCCATCTTAGTCTCCGGGATGCACATGCAGGTACGGCAAGCTTGGCAGTGAAGGGCAGAGCCACACGCTGCCTTCAAAGGCAGGAAGCTCCTTATTATCGCTCCAACATGGATCAAAAAAAAGAAGAGAAGTGACTCGTCCTGTGCTGCTGGTCAGCTGCCTCCAAGCCCCCTAACATTATTACAACCGACAATCAAAAACTGCTTTGCAGAGGATGCCGAGGGCAGATGTGACACAAACAAGGTTATTACACCCAATGGAGGCCCTGGGAACACAGAGATATAACAGAAAATTTAACAGCTCCAGTCAATTTCCCAGCAACAAAGCGATAAAAACTCTCTCCTCTGCTCAAACATGGCTGCTCCTCTTTAAAATCCAAAATATGGGCTAATATCATGGCATCATAAGGCCCAGGAAATAAGCCCGTAACAAAATAAAACCCACAGCGGGTCTCGCCCCCATCCCAGACCGGTGCGTCGGCCCTGGTGCCCGCTTTAGGACTGTGAATTCGGAAGCACAGTGACTCCGACATGCGATCCTGAGGGCCAGCTGGACCGGGAAGCAGGGAAGGGGCCCGGAAGAGGAGCGCAGGACCAGCGCTTCAGAATGGCAGACAAATGAACAAACTGCAGACGAAAACCAGCTCTGGGGTGGAGAAAGACCCAGAGCTCAGCGCCCAGGCGAGATGAGGGGGGGCAGCCTTCCTGGCTGGGGTACAGCCCCATGCCCACACTCGCCACCCTGGGAATAGACAGGAATTCCAAGAGAAACACTCTGCTCATTAATAATTCTGGACTGCCTTCATTATATTAAAAACAGCCTCATTTGTAATCTGCACACAGGTGGTATCACACACATGCACGGCCACACACACACACACACACACACACACACACACACACACACACACACAGCCACACATACGCACGCACGCGCACACACACAGGGCAAGTGTGTTCCTGCCGTCCGAGAATGTAAGTAAGTCCAGCAGTTTGTGACATCAGATGGTCCCCAAACCACGCCGGCGTTCTGAAGCAAACATTCGTCCCCAGGACACCTCCCTCTCAAAGTCGAAGCCCGCTGGGGTGACGCACACATTAGCAGGGCGGGCCAATCTCTTCCACCCCACCCCCCCCAGGTGATTTTATCGAGCCCTCTGGAGCCCTGTTTTTATTACAATCATCGCCTCGTTACCACCCGCATTTTAGCCTGATCCCTCCCTGCTTTTACATCAGAGGTTAAGTGGCCTTTGTAATAACATCAGAGCTAATTTCCCAGCCGGTACATTCGTCAGTCTCATACAGCCCCTCCCACTCCCCCCACGGGCCGCTGATCCCAATAAGTCACCGTTTGGGTCTGAAGTTGAATCCGGAGGGGAATGGGGGGGGTGGACAGTGAGAGCGAGGGTTCAGCCAGAGGGAGAAAGGCCAGGCTTCAAACAGGGACGCCATCTGGACCACCATTGCCCCTCACTCTTTACTCAGCCCGTTCATCGTCTCGTAGACCCTCTCTCTGTGAGCATGGCGCCCCCATCAGGCCGTGGACGGGACCGCAGGGTCCGCTAAGGAGGTCCGCCAACCACATTTCGGCACGGAGCAGCTTTAAATGTAAGATGGCATTAGTCAGCCATAATAATTATTATAACAACAATAACAATAACTGTAAAAACCAAATAATAATAATAATAATAATAATAATACTATTATATTAACAACAACAACAGCAGCAACAGAACCAGCGCAAACCGGAGCACAGCGTCGTTATAAATGTGGCCGCAGGTCGGGGACGTCAGGGGTCACAGAAGGCAGGCTGGCTACGTTCACGGGCTAAAGGCATCCGGATGGATGGCTTGGTGTCCCCACCTGACCGTACCTGGGCAGGGGAGGGACTGTCAATCAGCAGGGCGACCCCCGACCTCCGCGCCCACGCAGACGGGCTGTCGGCTCGCACCTGCCCCAGGACCGCCACGCGTGAATAATTCATGAGATACACGCCTGGGTGGGACCGGGGCTCCGGGTGACAGGCGTGTAAGGTCACGCCTCGCATATTAATGGTGAATGACTGTGGGGAAGAGTGACTGTGGCCGCTGGAAAGGCCCACCCCCCCACGGAGGCGCTCGTAGCTACCTTACGGGGAGACTGAGGGGGGGGGGCAGCTAGCTGGCCGGCACACTAGGCTAGTCTGTGCAGGGGGAGACACACGATGCATAAATTGGGGGGGGGGCTTTAATGAGCTCATGACTGATTATTACGATGCTCCGCCCCTTAACCACGCCCCCAGTGCTACTAAACCGAACTACGCAATTAATTAAGCACTGCGTACCAGAAAACATGTCCCAGATGTGCTTTCTGTCTGCTCCTTTGGGATCTCTGGTTTCACAGGGGCAGAGTTAATTCATGTCATTCATGAAGTGGGGTGGGGGGGTCGGTGCATGAACATGCATGCTTCTATTCACTCATGCCGGGGTCCCAAATGGCAGCTGAAGCAGGCCTGTCTCACTCGGCCCCTTTCTGTCTGCTCCAGCTCCTCGGAGAGCACACACAGGTGGACGGACAGGGAAGAAGGTTCTGGAGGTCGGCACAGTTAACCTGGCTGCTTCTGGATCATTCCGTGGACCGTCCCTGAATGCTGATCGCATTAAAGACACCAAGAGGTCAAATAAAAATGTTGCATGGGGTCTGAAGGACGACAGGAATCAGAGAATCATAGAGCTAATCAACCTAACCCACCAGCAGATGGACGCGGAACCGCAGGGTCCGAGTCTGACCTGCGTGAACACGGAACGCACAGGGGACCCGATGTGGTAGCATACCAAGGGAAGAGCAGCAGAGCAACACAGGTCTGACTCAGGGGAACCTGCCACAGCATCCCCAGCTGCGGCAGACCTTCAACCATGCGGGTAAAATGTGAAAAATGACGATTTATTCAACAGGCATCAAGATCTGATAAGACAGGGACCTGCAGCTCTGTACCAAAGAGAAGGAACTTTCAAGATCGTGCCGAGATGAACTCCAAAAGACACCTGGTTTATCTCAAGCGTGTATGGACTGCACAGGAGAAGAGCACCGAGGAGGGACCCTAAGGGGTGGTGAAGTCGCCTCCCAAGCAGACCTCCGGCAGATAACCGGCATGGCGACCAAAGCAAGGAGACGCCAGAGAGTGATGGGAGCAGCTGCTCAGAGTGAGGTTCCTGTCTCCTACAACAGGCAACCTCGAGGTGAATCGATTATTGTGCGTCATACAACGGTGACAGTATGGTGATGTGGTATCACACAGCCTCCTTTCAGCACAGATACACAGGAGGCGGCCTCCTAAAGAACATGCCGGATGGTACTGGAAGGCAGCAGTATGGAACGCCGTCACGCAGACACACCTACGATCCAGCACTGACCAGCTCCACAATGATCCACGGATTACAGGCAACAAGGCCAGGGGAGGAGCTACACCCAGCACAGCAGCCAATCAGCAAAGGCTAAGCCCCTCCCCAGTCTGCTGCCTCTCACTCATAGGCCACGCTTGACCCCTCGGTCCCAGGGGCCGTCGCACAGTGACCGCAGGATGCAGGTGCTCCTGCAAGCGCTCCGGAGACGCCGATGCCTGCCAGCGACTCATTTATCGGTTTCGTTATACGAGATGATCAACCGCAGGAAGTGCGGAGCGTCAGGGATCAAGGAAACACGGTCAAAACAAAGGTGGCAAGAACAAACCGTCCAGAGCTGTAATCATGTGATCAATTTCACGGTCCAGTGGAAGCCACTGATAGGCTGTGGAGCAGCCCACCACCCCCCCCCACCCTAAAGGTGCAATCAAGTGTGAAAAAAAATCAAAATAATTTAATGGTTATTTTCAATTCTGCAGGAGAACCAGCTTGGTGAAACACATCCGTGGCTGGCAGGCAGAGCGGGGGCAGCTGATGACCACTCTTCTGATTCATGGCCGGGGGGGGGGCGGGGGGGATAGGGGACAGAGCCCAGAGCCCGGAGCTGCCGTCCAGCTCACACTGCTGAGGTAGGTACTCTGGCCGATTTACACCCTCCGTGGCAGGACTTCCTGTTACAGGCCTGACGTGGCTCATCGCATCACCTCTCTCCGCCAGAAGGGGGATACGGCCGGCTATGACTTAGCACCACACACTGCCAAAAAAACCACAGCACTGCAATCCCACTTACTACTGGGTTCTTCCTCTTATTCGTATTATTATAAACTTTAAAAACGGTCTTGAGAAGATCCCCCCGGGAATGATAAAGTTCCTCTCATTGTATCTTCAGGTGGCTACAGAAATACTCACAGGAGAAATGAGGAATTAAAGAAGTTGCACAACGATCACAATTAATTTCCAATTCCTCCCTGGAGTCTCTCTCCAGCACACCCTCCTTCCAAACGTACAAAATCTGGGCCGCACCCCGGCAAGAGGTCAGGGCTGGAGCTGCACATCTGCGGCGCGGCCGGAGAGGCGAGCCAGACCGTCACGGCATGCAAACGCAGCGCGCCCCAAGGGATTCTGGGAGGTCAGTCGGCATAAAGACGAGAAAGCAGAGAAGGCAGAGCAGAGCGAGTGCCGGACCGCGGAGGACGCATCATTAAAAACAGCTAAACAAAGAGAGAGCTGCACTTGTTCTGCGATTCCTGCTTGGAGGACGTCGGCTCCCATAATGCCTTTCCCATAAGGTCTTCTTAAAACGCCGCCCACGAATGACTGCCTCTTCCTCGATTTTTATGACTTAGGAAGTCTGCTTCTGCTTCCTACCTTCAGATTTCTCTGTTTAACCTTCACTTTCTGCAATTTTCTTTTCCACAGGGAAGGGGAAAAAAAAACATGGTTTAAGCAGCATTCTGACAAAAAAAAGGGCCATAACCTTATCTTCTCACTGCCTTAATGTTCAGGAGGCCGCAAGAATGCTGAGGTTCCCAGCCCTGCTAACTGAACCGTAATGTCCACAGAACCTTCCGGGAATAAAGCATTATTACACTGTGTTCCTGGGCTTATATCAGAGAAAAATTAGATTCAGCCAAGAACGATTGGGCCTCGCTAATTATTCAGAGCTGTGTGTGAGCAGCGTGTAAAATGGAAAGGTGTAAATCCCGCTGAAGAAGGGGGGAGGCGCACAAGACTGGCCTGTGGGTGTGCACAGCTCACCCTGCTTCCAGACCTCACCCCGGGTCAGCTTACTAACTCCAAGGAGGTTTTACCTCTCCCTGGGGAATGCCTCCCCCCCCCCCCCCCACCACCACCACCACCACCACCACATTGCTAGAGAGTAAGCAACAAAATGTGGAGATGAGGGAGTGCCAGTTTGGTCAGTCTTATCCCTTATCCTATAACACTTATCTTAGGATATATATACATATAAGGGTCTCCAGCAGAAGGTTCATTCTTAGGATGTCGAACATGAAGTGTGGAGTGTTGGACAGGACCAACTCAGTGCTCACAGGAGTGCATCTGTGTTACTGTGTGTGACTGTTTGTGTGTGTGACTCTCTGTTTGTGTGTGTGTGTGTGTGTGTGTGTGGTTCTCTGTCCCTTGCCAGACACTCTCCTCTGTGTTCACAATCTGCGTTTGTGTAAGCAGAACGCGAGTATGTACTCACACACTCACATGAATGAACGACGGCATACATTTGCTCATTCACATTCATTAGCGGTTGTGTATAGGAATGGGAGGGCAGGGGAGCCTCACAAACCCAGCTGTGCGTTTGTCTCGCCGGTCAGGAATGTAAGCACAGATGGGTTATTCTCTCCTGAGGAGAATGGGTCGCTCGTGGCAAGAGAGCACCACACCTTGGCCTCGGTGATCTTGACCAATCACACGTGCTGGCCACCCACAACCAGCCAATCACACGCGCTGGCCGCCCACACCCCGCCAATCACACGCGCTGGCCACCCACACCCAGCCAATCACAGAGCAGGTGTTGACCCAGCACATGTAGAGATGAGCTCTTTAATTCCACTCGGTCCCTGTAAGAGTTTGGCAGAGTGGCTTGCACATTTGGAAAGAAGTGTGTCTGAATCACAGACAGCGCCCTGCAGTGGTGATTTCAGGCATGGCAGATAGGTGCACCCGAACACACTTTATATTGATCTGTGTGGGGGGGGCTGGAATATCAGTCATGTCCCAATGTGTCTTTCTGGGAAAAGAGCAAGCAAGAGTGATTTTTTTTTTGGGGGGGGGGGGGGGGGGGGGGGGGAGGGGGTACTCCATGGCCCATCTCTAAGGGCTGATCCTGCGGATAAAAACCTAACAAAAGCCAATGCAAATGCGGTCAGGGTCCGTCCAAACCAGAGCAGGCAAGCCACATAGCAAATTCCTCCCCAACTGTCAGCCCTTACCCCCCCAGCAGCGGGCGATTGAAGCAGCCAGTTTAGGGCAGAGGGGGGGTTGGTGGAAGGGGGGGAGGGGGTTACATTCTCAGTGCTGAATTAACCGTTTAGTCAGAATTCCTTATTGTCATTGCAGTGGAAAAACTTTGGCTCACTCTTAATAGCCTTATCAGTACACCACCACCAAAGACATGTCAAATCAGTTACAGACACAAGAAATACAATAAACAATAACAGCAAACAGATAAAAGTGCCGTTTGTTGCTAAAAGGCAGGTCCTGGGCATGTGGCGTTTGCCGGCAGCTGTCGTGGCATCTCTCCTTATTCCTCGCCTTTATTTCTCTTACTCAGGCAGTGTTTACCCTGAACACAGCGGGTCACACACAGGCTGGCAAACATGCAGGCCGACCACACATGCGGTCAGGGTGCCTCTCATAACCAGCCAAGTCGGCCAGTCTCTCCCCGCTTCAAGTCAAATGTATGTAAATTGCTTAACAGACTGTCCCAGCGCCGATACACTGACCCGGACAGTCCCCCCCCCTTGCTTAACAGGGACCCCCTCGGCGCTTCATCCAGCCCGAATGACGGAGGACCAACCGCTCTTATCGCCGGACCCCGGCCAGGTTACAGTAGGGGGCGGGGGTGTTCACAGAAATAACAGCTTTTTAAGTGACAAGCACGTCCTCTTTGTAACTGGGGGGCTTGTGCGGGTAAAACCTCAGCGCAAATTAACGGCCGGGGTGCCGCAGAAATAGCAAGTTTAATAGCGGTGGCCGAGATGCTGCCTGGCTCGAATTTTCTGGCCGGGAAGTTGGCGAAGACTCCCGATCATCATGCCCCCCCCCCCCGCCGACTCGGAAAACCGCAAAACCTGTTGAATATTAGAGATAAGTGTAGCGCGGTTCCCTTCATAAACAGCCCGTCAGCCCGGTGTATCGGGCTCCCGACGCGGTGACACCCCCGCAGAACGGGCAGTGTGACCCCCCCATGGCGGACCACACGCAGAAAAGTAAGCAAGCCTCACTAAGGGTCTTGTGAGAAACAAATAGAAGGAATCTACAAAAACAGCAGCAGAGCCGCCGCCCCCGCCGGACAGCCCCGCACCCCGTCTCACCCTCGTCCAGAAGCCTCTCCAGGTGGTTGAAGATCCCGCAGAAGTTGGGCAGGCTGCTCATCAGTTTCTTGTCGTTCATGAGCTGCATTAAATAATCTGGGGTCGGTTTCGGCTTCTCCTTCGCTTCCATTTCCCCAACCATATTTCAGCTTTCCGATCAAAATACAACGGCGACAAAAAAAGGAGAAAAAATGTATAAAGGTGCGAAACAAAACCGTATAAAACAATACAAAACCCGTCCGGTCTCTTCTTAATAAACAGCGAAGTCTCTCTTTATACCAGGAGTCTCTTTCTTTTTCTTGCCAGTTGATCCCGGGTGAAAAGCAGTTCTACGGTACCGAGGCGGCTCGGTCGCGCTGTTCCGTAATGATTCCCCAAGTCACATAAAAAGAGTAATAAACTCCCGCATGCTGGTAGCTTTCAAAGCGTTTTCGTTGTTTTAATTCCCCGAAGTAACGCTCTCCCCTTCCCTCGGCGTGTGTGCAGCCTCTCCCCGGCAAGCAGACTCCCACACTTCGCCGTGTGTGTGCGCGCAGACCGCCTCCCGTATCCCCGCTTCTCTATAGCGGCCCCTCGATGAACGCGCCGCCTCGGTCTCCGGCCACCGGGCCGGTCACGTGACCGGGCTGCGCGGCGCGCCTCCGCGGGGAGTGGAGGGCTCTGCGTGCACGCGCGTGGACTGGGGCGGGGTAGGGGGGGCGTGCAGCCTATCTACGCATTACGGTCGGCTACCTGCTTGGAGGTGACCTACATGCCGAAATGCGGAGCGCTTGCTGTTGGTAGACCTTCCGAAAGGTCCGGAGGATCAAACCGCTGAGTTGAAAGTTTCCACTTCTCTGCCTCGCGTTTGTATTTTGTATGTACTCGTCTAAATATGTGTTACACTTGTTTCGCCGTTTGCTGAATCGCACACTTTTGACATTAAGTCAACTTAAGCCATTTTTATTCCATTTTTCCCAAGGAATCCCCGTGTTAAAAGATCACGAATTACACGGCTCCCTGTGACATTAACGAAGCGTGCCTTACTTAGCAGAGCCACTCCGCAGAGAGCGATACAGACATTGCGATATTATTTTCTCCCCTCTGAGTGTCTGCACAGTAACTCCTTAATGTAAGTGATTGGCATTGATTTCGTAATCAGGGGCGCCGCCAGGGGGGGAAAGGTTAGAACGATTCTAGGGGCCCAGCACTGACATGGGGCCCTGTTAGGGGCTTTACCTTTAAGCAAAAAGGGGGGGGGGGCAAAATTCTAATCTTTCATGGGGCCCAAGATTTCTGGCGGCACCCCTGTTCGTAATGCTTATCACCGTTTTGTTTTTGAGCACGGACAGCCGCTGTAAACGGTCTTTTCATCTTTCACGTAAAGTTAAAGGGCCCTCGCAGGACACACACACACACACACACACCCTAACTCTGTCTACTAGAAAGGCCTCAGACCGAATGCGTTCCTGAACACAGGCACCCAGAGAACGGGCCGGCTTGCACTTGTCACAGATCTTCCTTCCTGCTCTGCCAGTCTCATTCTCTCTCTCTATTCATCTCCTCCCTTTTTTGCTCCGCCACCCCGCCCCCCCATATTATTCACCTCTGTACTGGGATGGCATGCAGGCCGCTGTGCAACCGTGCTCAAAATAAAAGCAGCCTATAAACGCACGGAACTAGATCTGGGGTGTGGGGTCTGAGCTGTGTGTGTGTGTGTGTGTTGTAGGGGGGGGGGGGGTTGAGGGCCTCACCACGGCAACAATCCACAGTGAACCCGCGTTAAGCCTGGCACTGTTTCCAAACAAGCGGCGCATGGCCCGGCAGCTGATTGGACATGGGGCGGCCGGGGACGCCTTATCGCACTCCCAGAAGGTGGCTGTGTTTAATGCAGCCAGCTGGGGGCGTAGTGAGGGGCTGCGGCCGCGATCGCAAAGCCTGCGATATCAGGGGCACGGCTGCTGTACCTTTTAAGCCCCGTTAATTCCTGCTGTATTAATCGCTGAATTATAAGCAGCTTTGGACAAAACTTTATCCTAAACAAATAAGCAAATAAAACACAGACAGAGCCTCCCGTGACCCCCCCTCCCCCCCCCCCCCTCACCCTGTGACGCAGCGATCGCCCTGCTCTCATTTCCCTGACTGTGACCCATGTTCTGCGGAGGAGCAGCCCATCCGGATGAAAGTAGGGCTTTTCTGCTTCAGCATCAGGGGATTGGAATGCAGGCTATTTAACGCAGCAGTCAGACAATCCGAGCCCCCCACCCCCCCACCCCCGATGGATCTGCTAAATAAATAGAGATGTAATTAACAGAGCTCTGGGAGGAGACTGCATTTCATTATAGTGCCTGGGAAGGAGAAGGAGGGAGAGGAAGAGAGGGAGAGGGAGGGAGGTGAAAACACAATAAACCAAGTGACGCTCCACCCCCATTTCTCACCCAATGAGGGCCGACAGGTCTCCAGTCCTGCTCTGGGGGTGAGGGGGGAGGGGGTGAGGGGAAGTGGGATAGAGGAATGCAGAGTTTGAGGAAGAGCGGTTGGGAGAGTGTATAAGTGTGTGTGTAGCTGCCATAACAGAACAGCTTTAGCAGTTAGCCTGCCGATACATGGTGACCAGGACAGCAGGTTCGGCGGGTGGGTCGGCCAGTCGGCCTCCCCGTGTTTGGGTGTCATGCCCTCCTCCAGGCTCCGGCCACCAGGGCCGCGCCATAATGAGAATTGTGCGCCTGAGAGGAACAGGAAAGCCCTTGTGCCTGGTGGTGCCGGGGATCCGGGGGGGGGCACACGTGTGAGTCACATGCTTGGCGGTGACACCCCAGGGTGCTGGGAGAAGCTGAGCTTCAGTTCGGTGCCTGGGGGTTAAAGACGCAGGGGAGGGCTTTGGTTTTGCCCTGAAGGGCTGTTCGCTGCCCACAATGCCATTCTCCAATTACTGGTCATGCGACCCAGCGAAAACAAATGTCATTTCACTGCTATTTGACAGGTGGGTGTGTGGCATTTGTAACGGGCCAATACTTCATACATAAAATTCTCTTTGGTGCCGCTACTCTATTCTGCCTGTACGTCGCTGGGTTGTAGGTGTAGGGCAGCGTTTCCAAATCAGGTCCTCAGTGGCCCACAGACAGTCCATGTTTTTACAAAAGCAGGGAGCTAAAACGTGGGCCATCTGTGGGTTCAAATTCTTAAAGGTCTTATCCTATCTCATCTTATCTCCAAGAGGACCAGGCTGGGACACACTGCCATAGGGATACTGCCCCCAGATGCCTAACAAACTCTGCTTACTCTCACTCCATTCGTTCAGTCCGGAATTCAACTTGTAAGCTTCATTCTACAACTATGAATTTCTTCTTTGGATGTAAACCTACAACCTTAAGCATACAGATTCATCTTTCTAACCATCTGCTTCTCTAGGATACCGGAGAGCTCGACATGCCACGGAGGCGGACAGAGGCAGGGCTACAGGCGCAGTACATGAAAAGCACAGGATACACTTTCATTTCAAAGCAGCTCATTCAGATCAGCACACAATACCAGCTGTCAGCCAAACCAAAACGAACAAAGCTCACTTATCACGCTAAACAGTAACATAAAAAATCACCTGAAATGTCACCTTAAAACATTGCAGAATAATGCCTCGCCAAAATGAAATGTTCTGAATAACGGAAAGCACACGGTAGCCTCCGGAAACAGCAGCATCCCGAAAGCCGGTTTACGGAGGGCAGAAATGCCAGATGCTACACGTTCGTTAACTTAACGTGATCGGTAACGATCATGTTAATTAAGCAGCAAATGTCATAAGACTGATGATCCTATATCTGTATTAGAAGTACACCTCTTGATACAGCTGAGTCATTTACTGGATCAGTTTTGCACTCAAAGATACGACAGCGAAACCACTGGATTTTTACCAGCTCCTTCAAAACGAAAAGCGCTTTGGGGTAATGCATGCGATGCCTGTGAATCCCAGCTGAGCGAGACTGAAATGAAATGCCTGATTAATTCACGGACTCCCCGTTTCCATCGACCTGTTTGTTTAGCGGTATTTTTGTTTGATTTTTGTCAGCTTGCAGCTGTTTTATCTGAGTAGCGGCAGAGCCCTGCGTGGGCGCGTGCCCAGATGGCGTTCAGGGAGCTGGCTGCACCAGGGTGATGCTGCCAACCAAGGCGGAGAGACGCAGAGGAGCCCGAAAACGGGCCCCACCCGCGCAGGGCGAGGCCCAGCGCATCTTTCCCCACAGTCGCCATTATATAGCAACTTAGTTTGAAATTTTGCATTTATACAGATGGATATTTACTGAAGAAATCGGGACAGTTGTTTATGTGCCATTTGCACAAGAACAGACACCCTGGAATGTGCTTGTTTCATGGGTCCTATCGTGCATCGTTCAGAGGTGCGACTGAAGCTTGGGGTCAGAGTGCATGAAAGCCATTCCTGGAGTTTATTTTTTTGGCTGGGGGGGGCTTTGCTACTGTCCCAAGCATGGGACTCGAACCAGCACCTTCAGTAGTCTAACGTTCTGAGCTGCACACTGTGCTCAGTAATTAGCGGAAGGTGGTGTAGTATGTTACAGTCCCATTTCGGTACCTGTACACATGGATAAATTGTCAAAATAAAACAAGTGGTAACGTGTCTTCAGGGTCCTTGGCTGAAACTGGGCGCCGCTGTCTCGCACTGGCGACATGCTCACGTGTCAGGAGCGACCTCCGACCTTGCGTGCTCAGCCAGCTTAGCCTCTATGCCACCGTGTGCTTGGGTGCCATGGCAGCGCAGCAGGGAATTATGGGTAAGGCAGCAAACAGCTGAAGGCTTATTGTGGGGCCTCCGTCTCTGGCTCCCGTCTGAGGACAAAGCTGTCCTTCATCTCGACTGCCCCCCCCCCCCCCCAAAAAAAAAAATTGCTAATCACATGATGCTAAACACAGGGGGGCGATGTCGCCGGGTCCCTCTGCTGAACAATGGGCCTGAGTCATGTGATCGATCTCATAGTTACACACCGTCAGTCACACCAGGGTCTCTCCTCCTCGCCGCCTCCATTCCTCCATCACCTCCTCCTTGCTCCTCCTTACTCGTGCTCCAGCGCACGGACATGCTCACGTGTGAAGAGCTCCTGGAGGTCCTACCCAGGCGCTGAAAGGAACCAACAACAACAACAAGGAGGACAGGAATAGAGTGAGTGCATTTCTGCTCCCGGCTCAAAATAGCAGGCCATTTATTCCCATAATAAGCCAGTGCTGGGTCTCTGTGGGACTGGGAGCGAGAGGGGAGCAGGGATCGTGGTCATCGTGTGCATGTTAAAATCCCCCCCACGCTCTCTGGCTGCTCTGACTGTGGCCCCTACGGCCCCGAAACCTGTTGCCTGTGGAGCGCCACCTGTTGGCTGGATGTGAAGCTGGCGGGGGAGGAGGTGTGTGCATATGGTGGCCTGTCTGTCATGCGGGGCAGAGTGTTCTCTATGCATGTGACACTAAACATGAAAAGCACACGCTTTGAGGATCCTGACTGCCATTACTGGTGAGGCACCGAACGCTCTCGTGCAAAAGGGGCCGCTGTGTAAATTATACACACTAAAAACGGCATCAAACTGACTGTATTAGCGCGTGCTGTTATATCTGTGCCTGTCAGAAGCATTTAGCGTCGTCTCTGCTAACTCTTCTGGGAAAACATCCCTACAGAAGCCTGTGAGAGCCACCCCCCCCCCCCCCGCCGCGCTACGCCAACATGACACTGCAGCAGTGTTTAATGCACCTGCATCGCATCTGGAGTCTTCCGCAGCATGCTCTGATGGTTTAGTGTCACTGTGTCATGTAAACATTAAAAATGCAGTGCCTAATTAACTGGGCTACTCCTTTTAAATACTCCATGCCATTAAAGTAGGGGGGCTGTGTCTGTGATGGGGAGGTTGGGTTCGAATCCCAGGGTCAGCAGAGTGCTTTCTTAAAAATGTACGTCGCTTTGGATTAAAGCGTCTGCTGAATAAATGTTAAAAAAAAGTGAAAAGCAAGGTCCAAGTAGCATGAATAACCATGGCATGTTGGTTTGAGTCCTTTTTTAGCTTATTTCACGGCCCAGGAAGGCGCCGGGGGGGGGGGTCCTGTCACATCCCATCCACTCGTATGTCCCACCAAAGCAGACGGACGGAGATGCGAGTCGACAGGATGTCGTGGACGGGGTGTGGGCTCCATCCCTCCCCCACCCCTCCACAAGCCATCTCTGATGCCACGTTTTAAAAATAGACAGGCAGAGGACAGGCATTTTGCTCTCCACTCTCACGGTTTCACACCATCTTGTCTCCAGCCAGACGTCCCCACCCAACCGGTTCAAACCGGAAAGCTCAAAGAGCCCATGGAGCTGTCGGATCTCGCACAAGCGGAGAGCGTAGCTGACAGCCACCTCCATTCCCAGGATGTCCTGAGGTGGAGGACCACTGAGTTCACCCCCCAGCGCGTGACGAACGCTCAGCCCGGCCGCCATCTCCGCGCTCTGCAGTCACAACCGCGGGTTAGTCTGAAACACTCCTGCTCTCTAAGCCATATGCACGCAGAAACTCAGGCTCCTTGGGGGGGGGGTGCATCCCAAACCAAATTCTGACCCCCTTCCCTTTTAAAAAGAATCCGAGAGTCCCACTTGCACTAGGATTGTACTGTATGTTTTTCCTGCTACTGAAATAGTTCCTAGACCCTGTATACAGTCATTAATCACGAAAACACAGCTTCTCTGTATTTAGTAGTAATATCTGAACCTTAAAGGTCAAGACTTAGCTTGAAGTACTCATAAAATATGCTTGTCCTGCTCGCCGTTCTACAGCAAGGGGGTGGTGGAAAATTAGGGCTCCTTTCAGAAATTAGGCGAACAGGGGTCCTCCGCATGACGCGCCAAGACCCGAGAAGGTCCCAGATAGAAACATTTTGAAACGTTCCATCAAGGTTGGCCTATGTAGTCCTCATCCAGACCTCCCCCTGTCTCCATCAGAATCACATCGCTCTTACGGGTGTCTGAGTTTAACGTCTAAAGAACAGCACATCAAAGACCACGTGTATGATCTTCATAAAGACCTCAAAGTCTCCGCCCCAGGAATGACCATTCAACTGGGCATTAAACAGTCAAATTGTGGAAGATCTCTTTTCAGGTACAAAGCAAGAACAGTGAAAGTAACGTGAGATAAACATGACAGATGCTTTTCTTTGCTCCATGGTGCCACCGCTGTATGTCTGCATGTTTGTTACTTATTTAAAGTGGGTCACCTCCTCCCAGGTACAATGTGCCGCGACAGGCGTCTAATTGCCAGCAGAGGGCGCGTTAACTGAATGGAGCTGAAGCAGATTCCACACTAATCCTCCATAACTGGGAATGGTGTGTACTAGCTTGACTAACTGTGGGGTCCCTCAATCTGAGCCAGTGATTGGCTAAGATAGCTGAAACAGATTCCACACTAATCCTCCATAACTGGGAATGGTGTGTACTAGCTTGACTAACTGTGGGGTCCCTCAATCTGAGCCAGTGATTGGCTAAGATAGCTGAAGCAGATTCCACACTAATCCTCCATAACTGGGAATGGTGTGTACTAGCTTGACTAACTGTGGGGTCCCTCAATCTGAGCCAGTGATTGGCTGGAGAGGACCTGAGAGGTGGGACTTGAGCCTATCGCTTGTTTGCACAAGCGGGTCTGTATGAGGGCTGAGATTCTAGGTGTGTGGACTTGAACCCCAGATGGGAAAACTGTGACAGTAATCTGGAGTCTAAAGCTGCTATTTACCACCACTATGTCCCTGGAGGGCAGTGAGCAAAGTCGATGCGGCAGGAGAATTGGGTGTAACGCCAGAGGGCTGCAGGTTCAAATGCTTTGCGATTGACCATTGTTTCTCTGAGGAGCAATACTGAAACCTATCATGTCTAATAGGAAAAGAACATTATCTCACTGTAAATGCATCAGTGCAGTGAGGTCATCTCACTGTAAAGGCAACAGTGAAATGAGGTCATCTCTCTGTGAAGGCATCAGTGCTGTGAGGTCATCTCACTGTAAAGGTATCAGTGCAGTGGGGTTATTTCACTGTACAGGCATCAGAGCAGTGAGGTCATCTCCTTGTAAAGGCATCAGAGCAGTGAGGTCATCTCCTTGTAAAGGCATCAGAGCAGTGAGGTCATCTCCTTGTAAAGGCATCAGAGCAGTGAGGTCATCTCCTTGTAAAGGCATCAGAGCAGTGAGGTCATCTCCTTGTAAAGGCATCAGTGCAGTGGGGTTATTTCACTGTACAGGCATCAGAGCAGTGGGGTTATTTCACTGTAAAGGCATCAGAGCAGTGAGGTCATCTCCTTGTAAAGGCATCAGAGCAGTGGGGTTATTTCACTGTACAGGCATCAGAGCAGTGAGGTCATCTCCTTGTAAAGGCATCAGAGCAGTGAGGTCATCTCCTTGTAAAGGCATCAGAGCAGTGAGGTCATCTGAATATCATTGGGTGTGGTGCGTCCTGAGGAATGAGGGAGGGAGGGGGCATGTGTAAGTCTGTTATTCAGGTGTGTTTAGCAGCATATTATTTACTGCTGTTGCGGTCTGCAGGCTGGCTGTATGTCGGGGTGGGGAGTGTTGGCATCAGTGGGGGGTTTTGGTGTCTAAGTTTAGGGGTCTGTAAACACCCCCCTGCTGTGTGTTCCACTGGGCTGTCAAGGTCTCCCTGCCCTTCCCACGAACTCAAATGGGAAACAGGTGGCCATGGGCCGGTGAGGGGGGGGGGGGTCGGCAGGCCGGAAGGGGAGGCCCAGCGACACTCGGGGAGGGAGCACCACGTCACATCAGGGGACACATGGGCGCTGGTTTCAGCCTGCTATTCCAGCTTCATCGCTATACCCACATCACAGGCTCTCTAGCGTGGCTTAATCAGTACGTATTAGTGTGAGAGATGGTAACATTTAAATATGTTTAAGCTGACAGTGTCTGGAACAATGGGTGGGGGGGGGGGGTAAGGGCCTCGGTCAGGGGGCCCAAAGCTGACATCATCTTCCAAGCCTGGGATCTGAACCAGCAACCTTCTGATTACAGCCACACACCGCCCCATACTGAGTAATTAACTACTGAGTAATTCCAAAATACTCAGTTCATCTACTAAGACTTCTAAACTTATCTAAAAGCACAAACAGGGTGTCTGTCTATGTTAGAAAGGCCTCATTCAGGGACTCACATTGTCCATCTACAGCACACTCACAGTGACATATGGGTGACGTGCAGTGACCTCTACGTCACCTTGGGTCACTTACGGCCCACGCAGAGTCCTGAGCGCACAGGTGTGTATTCCATGAAGATTAACATTTCTTTATTTCTTTATTACCCAAGATCTCGGCACACGCGCAATTACTCACCAAGACACACGCACACGCCTGACGCTCAGACAATCGGGGGTCTGTGTGCCCCGCAAATTCCCATGCGAAGGCAGCGACAACGCCAGAGTCTACCATGTCACAAAGAGATGAATGTTTCGCTGACACGGGGGTTGAGAATGGGGGGGGGGGGGCTGATGTGTATGTTCGAGTAATCCTGTCTGCTGGCTGAGAGTGAGGATGGCCTGGGGAGGGGCGGGGGTGGGCAGGGTGGGGGGGGGTATAGGGTAAAATATGCAGAAATCTTCGTCTGGTTCTCTGAGAATTTCTTTTGGGCGGTGTGCTCTTTCTCGTCGCTCTGCTAACGCTTCCAGAGTGCCCCCCCCCCCCCCAGTATTTGTGTTGACCAACTCGACCAAACTGTGTACTCTTTTGTGGTGCTAAAGACAAAAGTATGCGGGGGGGCGGGGAGTGAATGACTCCACTTATGGTGGCCCACTCGCCCCCCCCCCCCCCCCGTCGCAGGCACTATCAGGCTCAGAACAATTTGTCCATTTGTCCTAGAGAGTGCCTGGGACAACAGTGTGTTTATCTGCCTGTCTGCCTGGAGCGGGGAGCGGAGGCCTATCATCAGAGGGCTGCCTCATTGCACTATGGGTAGAGGGAGGGTATTGTCACCTCATCCACCCCAAACAATGCTGTGTTTATGCACATATATATTTGTCTGACACAAGTCACTTTCTGTCCTATGGAATTGGGCTCAGAAACCTTTAGTGTTTGCCTGTGCGAGTGGGGGGGTTATGTGCATTTTGGGGGTGGGGGGTGCTGTCCTGGTTTTGTAACGGATTTATACATTTTCCTGCTGAGAACACAGGCTGTACTGCTTCTTTCTGTCGTACGTCACCATACTTTTATATCTTGCATTCCATTGTTTTTGACATGTCGCCACGGAAACAGTAATGATGTCAGACTGGTGGGGGCTCTGGTTTCATCATTTGATAAGGCCATGCTGTCAACAGATCTCTGTGCGAAGCCCTGAACTGACACACCCGATAGCAGTTAGCACAGCGCTAACCTCCTGCCGGGAAGCGTCACCCCTACCGCCGGCCTGACCTCCCCGCAAAGGCGGCCTGACCTCCTCGCAAAGGCGGCCTGCATCCACACGCATCTCTACTTGGTTAAGCGAAGATCTTGGTGCTGGCCAGCTGTAATCAGGGCATTGTGAGAAAAATGCCTTTTTGTTTGTTTCTCCATTTGGTCAACCTTTCACCTTTCACCCTAATTCTGTCCTTCAGCTATAGAACCAAGGAAACTTCTGTACTGGAAACTGAAACATGTGTGTGTGTGTGTGTGTGTGTGTGTGTGCGCGCGAGCATGAGTGTGTGTGTGCGTGTGAGTGGTCCCCGGAAAGATATGTTTACCCGACATGTGTGTGTGTGTGTGACAGAGGGGATTTTGTCGTGATTGGTTGAAGGAGCCATGGAGGCAGGCATGGGGGGGTCCCTGAGGGCTCAAACTGTTACATAAAGTATCAAACAGATACAAAAGATGCCACAAACGCCTGGACCCCCATGGAAACCCCTCAGTGTGCTGCTGGGGGGGGGGGGGGGGCACAGGGAGGTGATCATTTTGGGCCTTGGTTCCATAGAGGAGCAGCATGGATCTCGCTTCAGCTGTAGCCCTTGGTCAAGGTTCTAATCCAATGTCACTGAGGTCACATGAGCCTAAATGGCTCCCCCTAGTGGGGATTGGGCAAAAAAAACACAGACCGCCCCCCCCCTCCCACCCAAGGCTGTGAATAGGTAGCTAATTGAGAAAGTGACGAAAGGCCCATGATAGAGGCGTAAGTAGAAAGAATGATCGCTCCACTAGAGAAGGATCATTTCATTGCATAAAAAGAAATCATTTGGCAATTACTCACACGTCCTGTTTCAGAAATGGCCTCCTGGTTTCACAATCAGTGTTATTAAATTTAGCAACACAGTTGGCACCAGAGAATCACCAAACCCGAGCAGGAAATAGCACCAGCTAATGCAGCACTGGGCAGGCTGGCCGGTGCCCTAAAAGCAGAAGACAAACCACAACTGTAACGCTGAGATCTGTGACGCTAGCATGAAGCGAATCGAACTTCAGCGACACATGAGACAACGTCTGACCACCACACTGTGACCGGAAGACTAGATTCATGTTTCAAATATTATTTTGTTGTTTGATGAAGATTTGGAAAAACAGAGGTTATGTGTGCAGCTGAGGAAGTGAGAGGGTGTTCTGCGTGGTACCGTCACGCCAGGAGATGCGGTAGATGAAGAGGAACTTCATGGCATCTTCAGCATCTGGGGGATGGAGGGTCAGCTAGCCACAGAGCTGCCGGAGTCTTTTGCTAAAAGCATATTTCACTACAATTCCTGACTTAAAGTATCCAAGCCAAACAAATGGAAGGACACTGTATTTGCACAAGTACATTGGAATGCTTCTTTTCGCATATTTGCATTTACATTTTACATATTTGGCGGATGTTTTTGTCCAAGGTGACATACAAGTGAAGCGTAAGTGCAGCTAGGCTGAGCTCACAATGAATGTCCAGCTGTAAAGGTGATGATACACAGGGAACTTTTTGGGCAATGTTGCCGGGCAACTGCCTACCAGGTGAGGGCAACTCATCTGGATGTGGATCGAGAAAAGTTGCCCATTAGCGATCACAGTTATTCAAATAGAAATTTGTTGCCCGATATCAATGGGAAAGCGTCCGAGCAACACTGGTCAGTGACATTACTCATGAAGTTGCCCTGTGTATCGTCACTCTAAGTGTAAGCAGCACTGGAGCAGGAGCTACACAACAGCTACACAACTGCACACATATCTATTAGCAGTGTGAGAACCTAGTAAGGCTATTCAAGGACCAGTGAGTGCAACACAAGAGCATTCAAAGAATAAGCAGGTTAGTAGAAGCATTCATGATGGGTCTTCAGGTGTCTCTTGAAGGTAGAGAGGGAGTCTGACGGCAGGATGTGGTTTGGCAGTTCATTCCACCATCAGGAAATACTTGTGGGAGTTTTACTAACCAATCAGATTATAGAGGAGGTGGAACCAAGACATCTAGTTGCCAATCATTTTTTTGCTCTGCCCTCATGACATTTTTTTTTTAGTAAAACTCCTATGAGCTCAGGGAACAGCCTGAAAAGTCCTCCCTTGAGACAAACACACACACACACACACACACACATACACACAAACACACACACACACACAGTAGAGAGTGAAGTTTGGGTGTGTGCAGCGCAGGGACAGGAAATTTGGAGTGCCTTGCTCAGGAGCCCAACAGAGATGTAAGTATCCTGCCGAGGTTGGGATTGGAACCAACAACCTTCAGACGCACAGGGGCTTAACCTGCTGAGGCACACAATACCCAGAGAGGTTTCTACTGATTTGCAAAAATCTTCTGAAAATTTGACCTTGTTCACTTGTTTGTACTCTGCTACTAAACTTGCTCCAAAAAGACACTCCGGGTGCCATGAAACACGAGCGGGAAATCAATTATCCCCAAGGGCCTCCTCTACACATTGTGAAGCCTGATGTCCATAGAAGAAACGTTAGTCTGCAACAGGTGAAATTCCCAAAGAGTTTTGAAGGTAAGCGCTGCCAATGTGACATGGCCCAAAACCCCCCAGGGCTGCGGACCCGGGCGGGCGGGGGACCGGGGCGGGAGGGGGACCCGGGCGGGCGGGGGACCGGGGCGGGCGGGGGACCGGTGGGACCGGGGACCGGGGTGGGCGGGGGACCGGGGCGGGCGGGGGACCGGGGACCCGGGGGGACGGGGGACCGGGGGGACGGGGGACCCGGCAGGCAGGGGACCCGGGCGGGCGGGGGACCGGGGGGAGCTGGCTGATGCTCAGCCCCGTCTCCCGGCGTTTCTGCTGCCAGCTAGATGCTGATTAACCTGCGGGGCTGTGACTCCTCCAGACGGGAACTGGCTCCACGTCCTGCCTGCTTCTGGGAACCTGCTGTTTTCACCGAGGCCGTTCACCTTGATTCTCGACTGGGAACTGTGCTGGCCGCCCTTCGCTCAAAAATGCTGAAGTTCAAAACCTCTCATTGTGTTTGGCTTCCAGCACCCCCTACAGGTAAATACAGCATGCAGTGGTGCTTAGTGGAGCAAAGATCGTCAGATACTGATTCCAACTGCTCACTGGTTTACCCCCCATTCTCCGGTAGTTTCCGGATCGTCGTATGCAGTGATCTCACAGGGCTGGGATCTGAGGGAGGTTGGGCCCGGAATGAATTCCCTGCTCCTCATCTTTGTCATTCCCAGTATCCTTTGGCCTGGCTGTCGAAGTGAATTTAACTGCAGGTTTATCAGCGAAGCCCAAATGAGTGGTTTTATTCCGGGGGGGTGGGGGGGGGGGCTCCATCCAGCATCCGGGAAGGACCAGGCAAACATCCCTCACATGCGTAAGTGAGGTCAGGCTTCTGCACATAAGCAACAGTCATCCATCCACATCTGTGTGCTGGGATTTCCGTCGGCAGCCGGGAGACACTTGGCAGTGCAGCCAGACAAAAACACACACAAACACACACACACACACACACACACACACACACACACACGTAGGGTATACATATCCTTATGGGGACCGCTCATTCATTTCAATGGGAAAAATGCTAACGCTAACTATGACAACCTTAACCCCCACCTTGCCCTAACCATTACCATAAGTAACCTAACAAAATACAAGAGTTTTTGCATTTTTAGTTTTTTCATAGCAGTCACCGATTTTTATAAAATAGAGATAAAAACGGATATTTATCACGTTATGGGGACATTGTGTCCCCATAAGGATAGGTAAACCCGCTCACACACACACACACACACACACTTAAATGCTCATACGTATCAGGATAATGCACAGCGGCGACAGTGGCTGCAGAATGAGGAATTTGCTTAAAAAGCCTGAGATACTGGAACGAGGATAACAGGTGAGACGTGGCAGCGGGTGGCAGCGGGTGGCAGACAGTGAGTTAGGGCTGCATGTTCTCATGCTGCGGGGAAAGTCCTCACACACACCAGCAGATAACCTGCCCTTCGCTTACATACAGACAGCTGACAAGAAGCGGGAATCCATCCCAAACTCCGCCTAACGGGGCTCGACGTGTGACCAGTGCTCTGCCATTGGGCATGATACCTGCTGGATGTAAGTCTGCTCTTCATAATAAATAGTCACTCGTTTAACATGTTTTTGCAGAGTGCAGTTGATACAGTTTTTACAGGCAGCACTTTCCCTAATGCTGCGTATTAAAGTCCCGCCTCTAGGGGGCGCCACCTGCAGTCCCGAGGTCCTGGGCGTCCCGAGGTCCTGGGCGTCCCGAGTCCCGGTGGGTCAGTGGGCTGAAGCTGCCCGCTCCTCTGGCTCTGCCAGTAAATTGCTATTGATTTCTCTTGCTGGTGCGTTTCGTTTAAGCGTCTGTCTCCCGGCTGCAGGCCGAGCGCAGGAAGCCAGCAGACACTGTGTGATTTTTTCAGCACTTGGTTTGGGGCCAAACTATATGGTATATTTGTCCGCGTAGCTCGTCCTGCAGAGGCGGCGTGAAGGTCAGGGCGGGGGCCCGGCCTGGACGCCGGGGCAGCATCCAAAAGGTCTCACAGTCGATACAATCTAGCATTTTGCTGGAGTAACTCCAGAAGGCAGGACTCCTCCCAGGACGTTAATCTGTGAGTCCGTGTCTGACCTCCGTGTGTAGTGCTGGCCCACAACCACATTTTTAGTGCGTGTGTATATCTGTATGTCTGTCTGTGTGTTTGTGTGTATTTCTGTGTGTATCTGTGTGTGTGTATCTGTCTGTGTGTGTATGTGTGTGTATATCTGTGTGTATCTGTCTGTGTGTTTGTATGTATTTCTGTGTGTATCTGTCTGTGTGTATCTGTGTGTGTGTGTATCTGTCTGTGTGTTTGTGTGTATTTCTGTGTGTATCTGTCTGTGTGTGTATGTGTGTGTGTGTTTGTGTGTATGTCTGTGTGTGTGTTTGTGTGTGTATCTGTATGTCTGTCTGTGTATATCTGTGTGTATCTGTGTGTGTGTTTGTGTGTATATCTGTGTGTATCTGTGTGTGTGTTTGTGTGCATATCTGTGTGTGTGTATCTGTCTGTATCTATGTGTGTGTTTGTCTGTATGTCTGTGTGTGTGTGTTATTATAAAGTTAAATAAACAGATGCTGTTAAGATTTTTCCCCAACAGGCCATGGCTTCGTCTGTTGTTCTCTAACTACTTCATCTTCTTAAACACACAAGGAGTGTCATGGATTTGTCAGGCTGTACGTTCCTGCGTGTTTGTGGTCTGCAGTGAGACTGAGGTTTTATGAAGGTTCACACTTAGGAGGGTTTGGTCTTGGCTGCACACTGTGGTGACATATAGCAGCCAGAGAGGAGAGAACAGATAGGAGAGCAGAGAGAGACAGAGTCCCGGCTGGGGGGGGGGGCTAATTACCATAAGATGGCTGTAAAGCGGAGTCCCAGCAAACCCAGCTATGGGGGGGGTGTCAGCATAAACATCGCGCCCCCCCCCGGCAAACAGCCAGGGAATCCATCACCATCCCAGTCTCCTGTCGTCACTGATCCCACGACCGTCCACGCCAGTCTGCAGGCGGTGCTTCACAATTACCCTGTTAATTACAGCTTAGTCTCACCTTCTCTTTCCATCTTCTGCTACACAGGCTGTCACCACTGGCTTATACCAGGAGCAGGTACATCAGTTTATCTGCTGTGACGTTTCTCCCCCTCATTTCACTGATATACCGCCCCTGTGGTCTGGCCTGAAGAAACATGTTGGATGTTTCTCAATACAAGAACACAAAGATTGTACTTGTGGTCTTGGCAACCGTAACCCAAAGCACGCATATAGAGAAACGCCCAGTGTCCAGGTTATAGTGAGGAATTCTGGGTAACGCGGTCCTGCTCCGACACTGATGCGTCAGTGTGAGCCGGAATGTACCAGCACCACGTCTGGGTTTGGTGCCCTAACCGACCTTCCGGGTCGGTGGGCTGTGCTGGCCGCACATGGCTGATGCATCCGGGCCCGGCGGCAGAAGGCGAGATTTTACACATCTTACAGATGCCTGTCCCCCAAACAGCAGGGGACACCTTCCCCAGTTCACATTCAAGCTTTTATTTTGTGATGTGCCGTAGTTTTCACTGATTAAATAACTTTTAGAATAACTTTGAGTTCGGACGTTGTATATTACAAATATATATTACAGTTTCAGTGTGTGCATGCTGTATACGTGTCTGTGCAAGCATGCCGTGTTTGTGTGTTTGCGTGTGTGTGTCTGTGCACGCATGCTGTGTATGTGTGTTTGCGTGTGTGTGTGTTTGCATGTATGTGTGTTTGCATGTGTGTGTGTTTGCGGGTATGTGTATTTGCGTGTGTGGGTTTGTATTTACCACAATACAGGGACCAAATCTCCCCACAATGTCCTAAAACCTGTTACTTAGGTCCCCAAAATATAAACTTCAGCTTTTTAAAAATCTGTGACTGCAATCAAAAAAATGCCAGAAGTCCTGTATTTTGTTTGGTTACTATGTCTGTGTGTGTATCTTTGTGTGTCTGTGAGTGTATCTTTGTGTGTCTGTGAGTGTGTCTGTATGTGTCTGTGTGTGTGTGTATCTTTGTGTGTCTGTGAGTGTCTGTATGTGTCTGTGTGTGTGTATCTTTGTGTGTCTGTCTTTGTGTGTCTGTGTGTGCCTTTGTGTGCCTGTGTGTGTGTAGGGCTGGAGTGTATCAGCACACTCTATTGTGTCCCGCTATCCCGGACTGAAAGCAGTTCTTAGCCGTGGGTTTGATCCAAAGTGCTCTAAGCCCAAGAATATTCAGGAATCTCGTAACCTTTACACAGCAAACGTCGAAGGACATTAGGACTCTTCACAATTCTTCTCTTGAAAGAAAAATAGTTAGAATTGTAGTTTGTGTAGGTGTACTGTATGCGTGTGTGTGCCAGAACAGAGCTTTTGTGAAGCTTGAATAGCTTAATTTAAATTAAAATAATGGGCAAAGATAGTCTCAGGAAAGGTATTAGAATAACTTTACAGCTTAACAGTTACTGGGCTCTTATTTACTCCATTTAGCTGGGTTTAGGTGGCAGTGACAGGAGTCTGGGTTTAGCTGGGTTTAGGTGGCAGTGACAGGAGTCTAGGTTTAGCTGGGTTTAGGTGGCAGTGACAGGAGTCTGGGTTTAGCTGGGTTTAGGTGGCAGTGACAGGAGTCTGGGTTTAGCTGGGTTTAGGTGGCAGTGACAGGAGTCTGGGTTTAGCTGGGTTTAGGTGGCAGTGACAGGAGTCTAGGTTTAGCTGTCTCAGTAAATCATAGAGTTTGTTAGAGTCATGGATTTGTTGCTTATTTAGAGGTTGTAGTTGTAGGTGTCAAATTCACTTTGTTTAATATATATAAAACAAAGTGAATCCGACACCTACAACTACAACCTCTAAATAAGCAACAAATCCATATATATATATATACATTTCTCAGTGTCTGATTTTAAGTGTTTGCTCTGGATCTTTGTTTAATTAGCTGTTTTTTTCTATCAGATTTCACATACACATCCTCTCCCTCATTCCATGTCTCCATCTTTTTTTCCTCATTCACGCTCTTTCGCCTCTCTTTTTCTCCCCATGACCAGTCACAGCCTTTTGGCTTCACTTGCTGACTTTGCCCCCTCAGTTAGGTTGCCACGGTGAGTGCCAAAGGTTCAGAGGTCACCAAGGTGAGTGTCAGGGGTTCACAGGTCACCAAGGTGAGTGTCAACGGTTCAGAGGTCACCAAGGGGAGCACCAATCAGAGGTCACCAAGGTTGCTAAGGTGAGCGCCAACGGTTTGAAGGTGAGTGCCAAGGGGTTAGAGGTCGAGTGGCAACAGAAAAAAACACACGGTGCTCATCCTTCATACCACTGAGGAAGAGAGCAGTGCTTATAGAGGCCTAATGTGTGCTTATCTGGAACATCCTGCATCATCTGATCCAGGTATTGAATTCCCAAACACATCAGTGTGTGACGGAATAGTCACAGATCTTTCTTACAAGTCAAAGCTTTCATCTAAATACAAACCAGGGCAAAAACATTTAAATCACAACACAAAAATCAGGATTGTCATTAAGCAGAAGATGCTCAAACTAACTCAGTTCCTTTGCAGCGATAAGGGCTTATGAAGGCGTCGCATCTGACACCGGTGATTACGTCACAAGATAAGACTTAACAGCTATTCAGCACAGTTCTGAAGGAGTCTTGTGTCTTGAAAAACACCCTTGTTCTACTGACATCATTTAGATAAGAATCCCTTCTTTGTTTCTTTTGCATAATTTAAACATCTGCGAGCAGCGAGTAAATATTTTCTTAGTTCGTAAAACAAGCGTTTGTTCTGCCCGGCCTCTGGACGGCCCTGCAGCCGCATCTCACCCTGACCTCAGCATCTCACATCCTCTGACTATCTTACGGGTGACACGCAGACCCTCGGAAGTAAACCCCTGAGCTGTCGATTCTGCTCAGAGCGGCTTCTCCTGGATTCTAGTCTTGCCTGTGTTCTGTTTTCTGAGTGTGATGTTGACACGGTTTTCATATGGCCTGGACCGGGCCCTTGAACTCCACTTGCGTTTTGACCCTGAATCTTGGATGATGTTCTGGCGCTCGTCGCTCCTCCTGGTGCATCATTAAACCTGTTTGCTCTGCACTTGGACCTCATAATGCTCTCATTGCAACAAAGGACAAAAGCTTCTGTAGACTGACGCCAGAAGATATTAAGCAGAAACTACATGGAACCAGGGCTACAGCTGGGTGACGTCCCATTGGATCATGGACCTGCAAAGGATCCCGCTCACTGATTTCTGCATTTTTGCCTCTCTGTTGTGAGGGGATGTAGAACTATCTAACAAGAAACTGATCGAATTCCAGGTGTCTATAAAATTGTCAAACCTTATTTTTTTCCAGTTATTTTTAATTGCTAAGGCACGTTCTGCAATACTGAAGTCACTTTCTCAAAATTCTACGAACACTCTGCAAAACCAACACACAGTTTGGCCAAACAGTAAATCCCTCCATCAAAATGCCCTACAGCCACCAAAACAGTTAACTCATGTCTCAAAATAGACTCTTACCATCAAAACATTAGCATTTTCTGTCTTTCTGGAAGAACACGATGTCACACACAAAAGAATGGCCTACAAAACACAACAGACAGCGTTACATAAAATATAAAGTGGTTCATCATTAAAGGATCATATTTAGAGTAAATCTGGATTATTTTTTTTTACTGTTGGGTGAATACAGAATAATCTTTTAGAAAAAACAATACTTACTGTCACACTACAGACAGAAACAAAAAAAACACACTCTTGCATTTGGTCCATGACTGTAACAATACTATAGCAGTAAATTTCTAATCTATCCACTCCTCTGGATTCAGCCAGAAGTTCTCATTGACATCACATGTGATGTCCTCTCCAGCGATGCATCGTGGGTAATATCATGCCTGATCCATCCTTGACATTGCTCTGGTGAAATATCTTTGCATTCAGCATTCATAGCATCCAGTAGTGACATGTGATCATGTGGGTGATGGTCATAAACCGTCTACATCCATGCAGAAAGGGGAGTATGATGGCAGAGACAATGAGGACGTCCCCATGTCACAACATATGTGTTCACTCGCTCTCTCTCATCCTCTGGTCATTTTTACAATCTATTTCACAAGAACCTTGATAGCAATACTGTAAAGTGTAGTAATTTAGTTCTGAATGTAAGTTTAATAGTTTTGACAACAGTATGTAAGGATGTGCAAAACGCTCTCTAAAAACATTACGTTTTGATAGAGGTGGGTTTTGAGTGGGGAAAGTATCCATGGATTTTGAGGCCTTTAGTCATTGAATGCATTTTGTATGAAATCAATGCGAAAGGATTCACAGTTAAGCCCGCATACACTAATGTTATGGCGACTGTGTGTATGAAAGCAATGCGAAAGGATTCACAGTTAAGCCCGCATGCACTAATGTTATGGCGACTGTGTGTATGAAAGCAATGCGAAAGGATTCACAGTTAAGCCCGCATGCACTAATGTTATGGCGACTGTGTGTATGAAAGCAATGCGAAAGGATTCACAGTTAAGCCCGCATGCACTAATGTTATGGCGACTGTGTGTATGAAAGCAATGCGAAAGGATTCACAGTTAAGCCCGCATGCACTAATGTTATGGCGACTGTGTGTATGAAAGCAATGCGAAAGGATTCACAGTTAAGCCCGCATGCACTAATGTTATGGCGACTGTGTGTATGAAAGCAATGCGAAAGGATTCACAGTTAAGCCCGCATGCACTAATGTTATGGCGACTGTGTGTATGAAAGCAATGCGAAAGGATTCACAGTTAAGCCCGTATGCACTAATGTTATGGCGACTGTGTGTATGAAAGCAATGCGAAAGGATTCACAGTTAAGCCCGCATGCACTAATGTTATGGCGACTGTGTGTATGAAAGCAATGCGAAAGGATTCACAGTTAAGCCCGCATGCACTAATGTTATGGCGACTGTGTGTAGAATTTTAGTACCATAGCAATTTAAAAAACTGTAATTGGTAAGTGGCTTTTAATTTTTAAACATTATTACAGTTATTTACAATAATTTTCCCAACTGTCTCAGTAACATGTCCACTTTATCAAATCTCTTCACACAGTCTGCTTTACAAAACAGACCTGAACACATTAGTTAATCTTTGGTCCAAAATGTACTCAATACCCAAAACACTTCATACTTCAACCACAAGTGATTGAAGCTGCCATGACTATAACGTACGTCATCTCCCCACACTGCTGTGCCACTCCATCATTGTACAATCAACTACAAAACACAAACAAATTGCAGCATCACAAAATACATCAATCATGTGTTTCTATGCCCTCTATTTTTGCATAGTAGTATTGCAATGCAAAATTATGGAAGATTATTGAGTATTGTCTCCACGACAAAATAAAATAAAAGAAAATATATCAGGTTATAATGAGAAAATATTACATTATACCTCGAAAACATCACGTTAAAACGAGAAATCGTATCACGTTATAACATGAAAATATTACGTTAAAACAAAAAATTATATCACGTTATAACATGATAATGAGAATATTTTTTAAATTATTTCGTGGCAGTAATACGCTTTCGTACAAAATAAAGGAAAATATTTTTCAGCAGTAATAATGCAAAAATCAACTAATATCAGTGCCGGACCTCAGAAATACTCTTCTGGATGAATGGGCAAAAATTCCCACAGACACACTCCAAAATCTTGTGGAAAGCCTCCCCAGAAGACTGGCAGCTGTTATAGCTGCAAAGGGGGACCAGCTCCATACTGACGCCTTTGGAATTAGAATGTGATGACATACAAGTTCCTGTGGGTGTAATGGCCAGGTGTCCCAGTACTTTACTCTGTATGGCATACCTGCACATTTCAGTGCAAATAAGACCATTTTTGTATAGATGGTAACAAAGCTGCAAACTAAAAAACTGAATAAACTTTCTCTAAATTCGGAATAATCTGTCTTATTTCAAGTATATGTAAACTTTAATTTGTCAAAACGCAGCATTTTTACATCTACAATTGATCTGAATTGTTAGGTATTGAACTGAAAGTTAACTGTTTTGAACAAAGAGTATAAATGTATAAAAAATTTGCTGCAGTTGTACAGAATTTTGTGGGTATTGAACAATGACTGAGAGAAGTACTCAGGAATTTTGGAGGAAATGATGATTAAATGCATTTCGTATCAAAGTAGTGCAAAATAATACACAGTTTCGTTCACAAAGTCTACTGATATGCTGCATGTGTTACGTGGTATTGAGATAAGTCTGGAAATAACTGTAGAAAATGCAAATAAGATGGGTGACCTCATACCTAAGGACCAGGGTCAGCGTTTCAGCCACATGCATGTGGTTTGTGTGTGTCCCCCCCCCCCCCCCCCCCGTGACATCATGGGCTTTCCTCTGGGTACTCCGGAAACCCCCCACCATCCAAAGACATGCTGAGGTTATCTGGAGTTACCAAATTGCCCATAGGTGTGACTGTGTGTGTGAAGGGTGTGTGTGTGACTGTGTGTGTGAAGGGTGTGTGTGTGACTGTGTGTGTGAAGGGTGTGTGTGTGACTGTGTGTGTGTGACTGTGTGTGTGAAGGGTGTGTGTGTGACTGGTGTGTGTGAAGGGTGTGTGTGTGACTGTGTGTGTGAAGGGTGTGTGTGTGACTGGTGTGTGTGTGACTGTGTGTGTGACTGGTGTGTGTGACTGGTGTGTGTGTGACTGGTGTGTGTGTGACTGGTGTGTGTGTGACTGTGTGTGTGAAGGGTGTGTGTGTGACTGTGTGTGTGTGAAGGGTGTGTGTGTGACTGTGTGTGTGAAGGGTGTGTGTGTGACTGTGTGTGTGACTGGTGTGTGTGTGACTGGTGTGTGTGTGACTGGTGTGTGTGTGAAGGGTGTGTGTGTGACTGTGTGTGTGTGAAGGGTGTGTGTGTGACTGTGTGTGTGAAGGGTGTGTGTGTGACTGTGTGTGTGAAGGGTGTGTGTGTGACTGGTGTGTGTGTGACTGGTGTGTGTGTGACTGTGTGTGTGAAGGGTGTGTGTGTGACTGGTGTGTGTGTGACTGGTGTGTGTGTGACTGGTGTGTGTGTGACTGTGTGTGTGAAGGGTGTGTGTGTGACTGGTGTGTGTGTGAAGGGTGTGTGTGTGAAGGGTGTGTGTGTGACTGGTGTGTGTGTGACTGTGTGTGTGTGAAGGGTGTGTGTGTGACTGGTGTGTGTGTGACTGGTGTGTGTGTGACTGTGTGTGTGAAGGGTGTGTGTGTGACTGGTGTGTGTGTGAAGGGTGTGTGTGTGACTGGTGTGTGTGTGACTGGTGTGTGTGTGAAGGGTGTGTGTGTGACTGGTGTGTGTGTGACTGGTGTGTGTGTGACTGTGTGTGTGAAGGGTGTGTGTGTGACTGGTGTGTGTGTGACTGGTGTGTGTGTGACTGGTGTGTGTGAAGGGTGTGTGTGTGACTGGTGTGTGTGTGACTGGTGTGTGTGTGACTGGTGTGTGTGAAGGGTGTGTGTGTGAAGGGTGTGTGTGTGACTGTGTGTGTGACTGGTGTGTGTGTGACTGGTGTGTGTGTGACTGTGTGTGTGAAGGGTGTGTGTGTGACTGTGTGTGTGTGTGTGACTGGTGTGTGTGTGACTGGTGTGTGTGACTGTGTGTGACTGGTGTGTGTGTGACTGGTGTGTGTGACTGTGTGTGTGTGTCTGTCTATGTGTATGTCTGTGTGTGTGTCTTTGTGTGTGTGTTTGTGTGTGTGTCTGTGTGTGTGTCTGTGTGTGTGTCTTTGTGTGCGTGTTTGTGTGTGTGTCTGTGTGTGTGTGTCTGTCTATGTGTGTGTGTGTGTGTCTGTGTCTTTGTGTGCGTGTTTGTGTGTCTTTGTGTGTGTCTTTGTGTGCGTGTTTGTGTGTCTATGTGTGTGTGTGTGTCTGTGTGTGTGTCTTTGTGTGCGTGTTTGTGTGTCTTTGTGTGCGTGTTTGTGTGTGTGTGTGTGTGTGTGTGTGTGTGGAGTGACATGGCTGATTTCTGATTTCCTGGGGAGCAGGAGATCTACTATGTCAGTCTGGACTACAGGAAACTGAATCCTATTTATTGATGCTGTTTAATGTCTTAATTAATGTCACAGCCTGGCCAAGATAAGCAGCTGGAAGATGAATGGATGGATGGATTAATGTCTTGGGGAAGGTTTCTGTATAGTGTCAAGCTCTCCTGGGATAATTAAAGTCAGTGACTGGAACTGAAATGGATCAGACTCTCTGGCAAGGTCACTCTCAGGGGTGGAGTGACGCTTCAGGGTATCTGTGCGTGTTCATCCACAACAGACACCAAACATCCCCACTAACACTGCCCAGTAACACATAATACCCATCTGCCCTGACACAGACCAGTAACACAGAGTATCCATCCCCACTAACACTGCCCAGTAACACACAATACCCATCTGCCCTGACACAGACCAGTAACACAGAGTATCCATCCCCACTAACACTGCCCAGTAACACACAATACCCATCTGCCCTGACACAGACCAGTAACACAGAGTATCCATCCCCACTAACACTGCCCAGTAACACAGAATACCCATCTGCCCTGACACAGACCAGTAACAGAGTATCCATCCCCACTAACACTGCCCAGTAACACACAATACCCATCTGCCCTGACACAGACCAGTAACACAGAGTATCCATCCCCACTAACACTGCCCAGTAACACACAATACCCATCTGCCCTGACACAGACCAGTAACACAGAGTATCCATCCCCACTAACACTGCCCAGTAACACATAATACCCATCTGCCCTGACGCAAACCAGTAACACAGAGTATCCATCCCCACTGACACTGCCCAGTAAGACACAATACCCATCTGCACTGGGGCTTGTCAGTGACAGAATGCCCTGTAGATACTTCCCCTGTGTGTTGTCACATCGTCACGCTAAGGCCACTCTCAGCCCAGAGCTGGACGCTGGCTTCTCTGATCCTCAGAGCTGCGTTTCACTCCCTGCCGGCCGTCGCCTCTCTGATTTCTCTTTTCCTTTAGCTGCTGCCTGGACCTGGTGCCACTGTGAGGAACACAGAGGCCGTTCTCTGAGTGCTCAGCCTGGGAAGCGCAGGGCGGGGGCGGGCACCCCCCCGGAGATCAACATCTGCAGCTTCTGCGTTTGTAAAAAAGCTTACGTAATGGAGCGCTCTGGGGATGAAGATGTCCCTTTCACATAGGGGTAAAAAAAAATTAATTAAATGAGCGTCGCTCATTTAGCGATGGGAGAACATGAATTATTCAGCAGTTGAGCTAATTAGACTCTTCCACCTCAAGGAATGCCGTTTGGAAAGAGTCGGTCCTGTGAATGGGCGAAGCGAGAATCTATTAAGCATGACGGCCAGAATTAAATGGGCACAAATCCGCTAAATAATGTGATAATATAATGTAATAGAGCACGAGCGACACGGTCGTGCCGCATCTTAGGAGCGACTGAGCTGTGCTCTGGCCATCTTCAGCCTTTTATCGGCCTTGAGAAAATGGGTCCCCCCCCCCCTTCTCCTTTAGGCGTAAACAGGAAAAATGAGCTTCTTAAGAGCATCTGAAAGTGCTACACAGCCCTGAAGGTCTGCTCCATCCAGCTCAGCGGGATCGCAGTGCACAGCCATCCTCATGCTCCCCCTGGGCACGCTCAGCACTCACCCACTCAGCCTCCTGTTTGCTTAGATGAGGGTGTGGCCTTTCGTGGGCGTGGCCTGACCTGATTGGGTGTAACATGTGTGGGTGTGGCCAAGATAGGCGTGGTCTGCTTATGTGTACCTCCCAAATCTCACCCTATTCGCATGTGACCTGTGTCATTGTGCATGTCGGTCCAGACGTCTAAAGGCGTGTTCAATGACTCTAAGTCTGACATATTATAAGAAAGAATATAGCAGATTAAAAAATACAACACATTCCCTAGGATTCTGCTGTCGGAAAATTCCTTAGTGATTCAAATGAGAGGCATGCCTTTAAAATAATAATAATTGCTGAATTTAATACTCTGTTGAATTTGAATGGTATCCCAGTATGGGAGGGCGAGGAGGGGGCTGACTGAAAGGCTATAAAGGGGGCGGTGTTGATCACAACGTGCAGCAAGGCCTCAGCGTGAGGCAGAAGGCCCCAAGAGGAGAGGAGCTGAGAGATGCGGGCGGAGTCTCCCGGCAGAGAGTCCCTGGCAGAGAGTCTCCCGGCAGAGAGTCTCTGGGCAGAGAGTCTCCCGGCAGAGAGTCTCTGGGCAGAGAGTCTCCCGGCAGAGAGTCCCAGCAGAGAGTCTCCGGGCAGAGAGTCTCCCAACAAAGAGTCTCCCGACAGAGACTCTCCAGGCAGAGAGTCTCCCGGCAGAGAGTCTCCGGGCAGAGAGTCTCCCAACAGAGAGTCTCCCGACAGAGACTCTCCAGGCAGAGAGTCTCCCGGCAGAGAGTCCCAGCAGGCACTTTGTTTGTATGCCAGGAAACATTTTCAGATGGATTTTACAGCCCAGCCAAAAGTGCAGGAAACACGGAGTGTGAGCATTAGCAGAATACCTAATGCCTCATTTTTTTCTTTGCTTGTTTGTCTTCAATGACAATTATCAAACTTCTACATTGGCGTGGCAGTCACCAGCCCCTAGATGGCGTCACAGAGTTTGCGGTCTTTCCCCAGGTTGGATTTTGGCGTCTCAGGTGCGGTTCTGCTGCTTTACCATGTTCATGGAGGCGCTGTGAAGTGTGAGCCGGCCAGCGCGATCCCAGGCACAGCCGGCCGGCTCGTCTGGACAGCGACGTCACGCGAATCTCGCACTCCAAATATATATATATAAATTAATTAATAAATAAATACAGTCATGGCTGGAATGTGGAGGGTGGTTATCGGCCAGTGCTTCTGAGGGGCCATCTGCTCACTGCCGCTACGGCTTCGTGTCCGGCACTTTCCGTGGGCTGCCTTTCCGCGGCTGCAGACAGCCTAAAAATAATGTTGCCGTCATGATGGATGTGTGTGTTTAAGACGATAGTGTTCCTGGGAGGACTCGGTCTTCCCTCCCCGGAGAGGGGCTGCATTCGCGCGCGCGTGTGTGTGTGTGTGTGTGTGGTAGAGGGGGTTTGTAGGTAAAGTTGGGCACAAACACCCCCCACCCCATTCCTGCTATAGTGCCACCAAAAATGAGTCAGTTCCTCTATCAGCGGTTTGCGGCCGAGTGCCAGATCAGGAGAGGCTGTCCGCCACACGTTTATCTGCCGTCCCCTCCGGCGTGAGCGAGCTCACTGCAGCCGTTCCTGCTTTCATTCCAAGTCCTCACCCCTTTGCTGTTCTCTCCCCTGTGAACTGGCCACAGTGCCGCTCGGCTCTGAATTTGTTACAAAATTTAAAATGCGGCCCATTTTTTATTATTCGGCAACTGTTATTCATTATGATTTATTTATATTATTATTCACTCACAGTGAGCAGTAAACCCAGTCCCTCTGCCCGCAATCCCCCTGCCCGCAATCCCCCTGCCCGCAATCCCCCGTCAGCTTTACACAACGTCTGGAATCTGCAGACAGACTCCTGGAGACCTGGGGTCAAGTTCAGCTTGGCATAGACACAGTTTATGTCTAGGGGATTCATACACGTGTGTGTGTGTTTGTTTGTGTGTGTGATAGTGGGTTTCTGTGGGCCGCTGTGTCTGTATTTCTGTGCTGTGTATCACTGTCCCCGTCTGCATGTGTCCCTCTGCAGTGCCTGTGTATCTGTGCCTTCACGCCTGTGTATCTGTGCCTTCACGCCTGTGTGTCTGTGTGCCGAGGCCCCCGTGATGCTCACGCCCATGTCCTTCAGCAGAATGCAAGGCCGACGAACCCATTAGGGCACAGGCCTGTGCCATCTTCTGAGGGGGGGGTGGCCTAGCCAGCCGATGAGGGGGCACGGTAGTGAAGCCGTCACGTTGGCTTTGAGCGGCACAGGAGGGATGCAGCCCCAGACGGACCCGGGTCTTTGTCAGCCTCGTCGTTCCCTGTAACCTGTGAGATTCCGGAAGGTTCAAGTGGAACATTTAAAATCCTGCTCATCTCCACAGAGGATAGAGTGTGAAGCTGCAGTTATTTAACCTGCATTTAGTAAACAAACATTTTTAAATCCAAAATAACTTTAATAGCATACAGTATAGGAGTACACATCTACATATGTTCTAATTTTAGCCTGAATAAAGTGTCCGATTCACAGAGCATTTCTGGGTCGAGGTTGCATCACGACGAAGAGCAAGTGCCCCTTTCCTCCGGAGGCGTGATCCGGCCCCACGCGCTCGTGGTGAAGATGCGCAGGGAGGGGGTGTGTTCTGTCCATCCCCCGCGGAAACCAAGACCGTACTGAAGCCTGTCTGCAACACGCTCCAGAGTCACTGCGACGTAACTGCGCTGTCTGCAACACGCTCCAGAGTCACTGAGAACCTAACTGCGATCCTTCCCTTAGCTGCTCCAGTATTCCCAGCTGCGCCGTCCACCAGCACCAGGCACGGAGGATGTGTTTGTGGCCCTTTTCAAATGGCATGTAGCTCTCGGCGTGTAGCTGTGAAATGCCGGTGCTTGTGAGCGGAACACAGGGAATGCAGACGGCACAGGGAATGCAGACGGCACAGGGATCGCAGACGGCACAGGAAACGCAGACGGCCGTGAATCTCACATCACTGGAACCTTCCCTTGTTCCCGTGACCAGCCAAGGCAACTCTGGCTCACGCCGAGCTTTTGACAAATGAGCCCCGTCCCCGGATTTCACCTTCCTGTTTAAACTGAAAGGTACCAGGTCCGCCACCATCCCCCCCCCCCCCAACCCCCAGAAGTACCACTCAAGCAATTATAATCCCCACGCTTGACAAATGACACATTGCTCATCCTGGCAGACAAGCGTTCTCCTTGGAACAGAGGCGCGGGACAGATTGCCCAGAAGGCCTTGCTGTCACTGTGACCCCCGACCTCGGGATGTTGCACTTAGAGGCACCGTGGGGGGAGACCGGGGGCTCGTACCACCAGGGCTGCCACTCACACCGACTCGGCACATTAGCTGGCCTCCTTCTCACTGCTGTCCATTTCTCCCATTTTATTTGAGGTGAGCCCTGATTCTGACCACCTGGTGGCGCCCTCTCTCCCCCAGCACCTCCTTCCACACAGGAGACCTCAGACACGGAGAAGAATGGCCCAGTCAGACGTATTTATTTATGTTTTCCTCCAAAGCGAGGCAGGCTGCTCTGCTTTTGAGGCAACATCCAGCGACAGTAACTCATTCGGACCTTAAAAATGACAAAAGGGGCTGCATGCACTGAGCCTCTCTGTCTGATCGCATCAGACCAGCAAGAAACGAGGAAGTAAATCTGCTTCACGGCCCGAGTATCACAACATGGCTTTTGGCCCGTTCTTTTTTATCTGATGCGTGAAAACAACTCAGCTCCCATTTCAGGAGAGAGTGAGCGGAGTTTGTATTTATATAGAGCATGAAGCGCGTTACTGGGCCACGTTTGGCAGGGCGAGACTGGCAGAGACAGTTTTGGACTCATGCATCACCATGGCTAGGTCCCAGGGGGTTACCATGGCGACATGAGAGGTAAAAAGCAGGCTCTTAAAAAGATCCCGGGACCCCCTTGTTACGCCCCCACCCCTTATACCCATTCTTCACCAAGCCCAGCCCCCTCAGCTGCCTCCAGGTCAAAGAAGTGTTTAATCTGCAGGGAATGTGTACCGGCTGGGTATGTGTTCTCAGGCACTGAAGACCCAAACAGCCCTGAATCAGACAGAGGGATGTGTGGGGGCGTAAGGGGGCATGAGGGGCTGTAAGGGGGCGCCGGTGCCCACTTGCTGCCTTCACCGCAATCACAGACACTGGTTTTTTGCTACCTGGGTGCCAGATGCTGCACCTGTAAACCTGCATGAACAGTGATCCAGCAGTAATTCAGGGGGGTCATCTGGACATGTGTAAAGCCGGGCTGCCAATTCAAAACAAGTCTGCACACACATTTACATGCATGCAATAGTTTTATTACCTTGTAAATAGTCTGTAGGGTTTGCAAACTGCCCCAGCGCTTCTGATGCAGCTAATTTTAGGATTATAACGGAATAATATCGATTTGCCGTAAGATTCACACCAGACGTGTTGACAGCCCTTGCAAAGACATGCCTGAAGACAGAGCCCCGTGGGCACATGCTGGTGAAAACACCATCGTTTTGGGTCAAGGCTGCATTCTTCCTCCCCTCACTTCAGCAGGACACCTTTTTAGGGAAGTGAGTGGAGCCAGTACACCGGACGAAAACCGAGGGTGTAATGTTTGATAGCTGTGAACTCACCACTCTTAGCTCAGTTTCTAAGCCAGTTTTGACACCACTGTGACGTCAGCTTTCAGTCCAGAAGACACAACACAGCAGACTGAAATATTCATAAAGTCCCAGCGCATTCTAATTTGTGGCTGATGTTAGCCTAGGATGTAAACTAACCTCCAAAACACTTCTGGGCTCCTCAAGCAGCGGGTTTCAAACACAGGAAATTTCAGCTGCACTCCTCAAAGATGCAGAAAACTAAAAATAACAATCTTACTAATCTAAGAAGCGGCGAACTCAAGTAAGAACCTCTTTCACTCCTTTGAAGCGAAGCTTGTGACGCCTGCAGAGCTGGGGGGACAGTGCCACCTGCTGTCTGAACGGAGTATTTACCCCTGACAGCAGAGGAAGGACGTTAACTTCCGGAGCGGACAGCGGCGGTCGGGCTCATATCCATGCAGGATACGCTGTTCTACTCCGGAGCAGCGCCGCTGCCAAGGGGACAGCCGCGTAGCCTCATTCTCATCTTCAGCTTCTAACCAGTTTATCCAAAGGAGAGAAAAAGAATTTATTATATTTTTAAACGATGTGAATGTCCACTGTGACTAGTGATTACATTTTAACGTGAAAAATATATTAAAACATTAAAGTGATTATACGTAACAGTAATAATTTAGGCAGTCAGTCTTTTGTAGTCTTGCCTGTATTACATTCAGTCAAGTTTAATCTTCACGCCTGCACGCGAGAACCAGCACTTCATTTTCTGGGCTCTCGTTTTCTTCTTGCTTGGTAGTGCCCTCTAGTGTTAATCATCAGTATGACCCCAGCAGGGCTTTTGACTTGCGGTCTGTTAAGGATTGAATAAAGGCTCTGTAATTTAAACGATACTAATTGCCACAGTATACAGAGCTTGATAATCGCAAGTATGTGGATCCTGCTTCAGTACTCAGTACTGAAACAAGATTTCGCCACTTGATGTATTTACCACTGGTTTCAGTTGCTCAGTATTCAGTATTTGGTAGTTGGAGTCTCAACGTAAGCAGGCTGAATATGAGCATTTGATGGTTAGTTATATCCAGCGCAGCCCCCATAATCGGTATTGTGTATTTGCTTAGTGAAGTCCAACATCCATGGCTGCACCCTCAGTGCTCAGATGTGGTGCCATCCCAGCAAGCCAGCTCATTGGCTGAGGGTAACACAGTTCACAGGCCAATTCCTTGATCCTGGCCCACAGGAAGCCCAGCAGTTCTGGAATAAAAACGAGCTTCCATCGGGCGTGCACGGCCTTGATCCTGCCAGTGGGAGGCGCTAGTCGACGTGCCAGGCTTCCTGGGCGTCTGCCCGTTTCCGTGCTGGCGAATTGTGTAACGCTGCTGTTCCAGAAAAGGTTGTGCCGCATTCGCTGCCCCGGAGCATGGAGTGCGTGTGGCAGAGTAGGAATGGAGTGTTTTTAGGGGATTTGGGTCAGGATGGGACAACGGCTTGCGGCTGTGGGGGCCAGGAGCTGGAATATTACTGCACACTGACACCAACCCAGTAGATCTTGGGAGCACAGTCAAGAGGGGCCCTTCCTGTACTGGAGTTAAGGATTGGGGCGATGCGGCGCTACATCCCAACCAGAAATGACCCCAAAGCCGCAGCACGGATTTCTGATGCGTGTTCTGTTTTACTCTTTCCCCAGCAATCAGCCAACAGGGCTGCAATCCTTCAGATCTGTAGCGAAGTGTTGGGCATTTCAGGTCCAGAAGCTGCAAATCCAGACCAAGATTTTGTTTCTACCAACCAGCTGAGTTCTCTGTGACTGAGATTCTTTATGCTCAATTGGTTGGTAGAAAATCTTGGTCTGGATTTGTAGCTTCTGGACCTGGACCTACACTGCAGTAGCGAAATGTGTCCTCTGCCCTCACGGCGACTCCTACCATCCAGGAGAGTTTGTGAGGGGACAAGGGGTCTAATCGGTCAATCGCCAAAGCTGCTTACTGTTCTTATCACATTAATGACAGCTTATGTCCGAGCGGAACACCTGTGGGCCACGCATAATACCGAGAAAACTGTCCTTATCGGTCAGTTATGTCACTGGAGCTCACTGCTTAGCATTTCCTGTTCCTGCTTGATGGCCACTGCGTATGAAATGCCGCCTAAGTGACATAGAGCCCCCCCCCGGCTGCCATCTCATAATCCAAGCACAGCTTCTACTTTTAAAAATCATGTTCCACTTCCTGCCAAAAAAACACTGAAACACTCTAAACAAACACGAAATCCTCCCAGACCTGATGCCTGGCTCAGTGTTTGATTCCTGTGTGCAGCTTGTATCCTCTGCTTGAGTTTGCTCGTGTTTCCTCTCTGTAATCCAGATTTACAAGCGGATGGGAGAAACACAGCAGGTAGAGTAACATACACACTGTGGTCCCTTCATTAGGTCGACTTATTATGTACCAGGCCAGACCCAGCTTTGCCTCCAGAGCTGCTTCCAGGCTAAACGAGCTGCAAGTCCAGAGAAGCTTTCCTGCTCACCACAGTCACATTGAACACAATGTACGACACCAATGCTTACACCGCATTCAAAATGGCTTAGATCTTGTGCCTTAGCTGTTGTGATGCTTAGTCAAACAGCACCTGAAGCTCCTGGTCCTGTCTGCATGCTGCAAACGTCCGGCTGCTGCTGTGTGGATCTCATCTCCATGTTTGGGAGATGAGGCTGTTTGCGTTGACGAGTAGATGCACCTGTCAAACTGACCACCAAGTCCAGTTTTTGCTGGACGTGGCTGGAGTCTCAAAGAAGACTTTTGTTGGAAATCAAAGATTTCCAACAAGCACCACATCCTGGTGTTTTTCAAACCCAACCGGACCCTAAGACCTAAACAGGCGAGACAATGTGCTGCGATCTGTCCAGGACAATGAGAAAAGCACAAATCTATACATAAATAACATACAAACAGTAACTCCACTGGGTAGAACAAAATGTGATCTACAGTCAAAGGACACTTTTTTGATGGCACTCTTTTGATGACAACGATGTGCACAGAGAAGACAATCTTTACCTTTCCCGTTGCCAGAACCATCTCTGGACTCCAGGCGACACTCATGTGATATAATCAGGTCCAGTGGATGCCCCACAGAAGTTTAAATTCTGGGGAACTGATGAGGCCTCTTGGATGACCGCTGGAACATTTTCAAGGTCAAACAGCAAGTCTTCTGACTTAGTGCTAACAGACATACCATGGCGTAGATGACAGAGAACCTTCTCAGACATGCTCAGACCTCCTACCAGAATCTGAAGATATGATCATCATGAGAACCAGGCTACTGTGCTGCTAAATGGTCATGGAAGATGAATAGATACTTTTAGTTAAATGTTGATGTTTTCTGAGGTCCTGACCCTTACTCTCGCTCATTTTGTCCGTCATAGTCATCAGACATACCACCACACTGGCTAAAAGACCACCACACTGGCTAAAAGACCACCACACTGACTAAAAGACCACCACACTGGCTAAAAGACCACCACACTGGCTAAAAGACCACCACACTGGCTAAAAGACCACCACATGGACAGCCATCAAACCTTTATTGATACTGACAACACCTATAGCAGACACAATCAGAAGCGATTTATTCATGTCAGATTTTTACAAAAACCAAATTATAAATGAATGCTAATCTTTACAAAGAAGTAGCCTTTCCAGTGCATGTGGCCTGCTTTGGGTTTGTCTATCAGACTGACTTGATAAGAGGAAGCATACAGAAGAATATGGGACCTGCCTGAGACAGAGCTAGAGGCCAAGGGGGAGAAACAACCGGAGAATTTACCTGCCGATCTCAGTTCCCCCCTCAGCCCTCAATTTCTCTGGAGGGTGTGGGGTCCCAGAGCCCCCCCTCTGGAGGGTGTGGAGTTCCAGAGCCCCCCCTCTTTATCATCAGTCAAACTGCATACTCTGAAGTATTGGCATAGGTGTGGATCAGGACAATCAATCAATCGAGCAGAATCAAGGACCTGGATACACCAGTGGAAATCGGTGAGAACCAGAACCTCAGACTGAGGACAACACAAGAGGGTCACCTCTCAGTGTCACAGTCAGAGCAGGAGGTCAGCTCATGGCCTTACAGTCTGAGATCTTCCCTTTTTTTGTTTTCATGCAAAACGATCTACTTTGATGTCTTCGTACAAGTCCAAGTTTCATCAGTAGTTTGTGTTGTAATGTCTCCATCTTCTGACTATCAGACTTTGTGACTATTAAGTTAAATGTCCACTGAGTAAAACATTCCAGCAATTAAATTCTACAAATCTGCAGAGCAAAAAAAAAAAGATTATTCAAAAATAGATGAGACTAATTTTATTTTGTACTCCTCTGGGGTTTAGATTAGTGGAGCTATATTACAAAACAAAACCGCGTGGGTGTGTATGTGTGTTGAGAGGGATGATCGTTATACTCAAATAGATTTTCTTTCATATGTACAAAATTAAAGTCTTTTTCATGTTTCTTTTGTATTATCATGCATTTTTCATTATATACATGCAAACAATTATGTACAAATTTTGCGTCTTATTTTATCACCCACTTCACTCTCCTTCACTTTCAGTGGTCAGTGTGGATGTGTGCTTGTGTCCATCTCAGTGGATTTTACCGCTGTGAAGAAGAGAAGCATGTCAAAGAAGATGCAGCCAATCAGAAAGGGCTTCAGCAGGGGCTTCCCATGGGAGGAAGTGACCTCAGTCCTGGTGGGTGTGGCTCACTCAGCTCACTGTGACAACAGGCTCCTCCTCCACCCCCCCCTGCACCTGGTTGGCCTTGCCCAAGGCCTTGATTTTCTCCATTAGGTCAGAAAAGGTCTCACTTAGGGTCTTCTCTAGCAGCCAGCCCTCACTCTCACTTTCTGGTTCCTCTGGAATCACAAGTGTTGCCAGAGATGTGTTCAGGTACTGCAGTCCTGCTGTTACTGCCACCTAGAGGCCGGAGGAATGAAACACATTTAATTAGCCAAAAAGATAAAGACAACAAACTCATATCTTTAATTTTCCCGAGTAGACTGACTAACAAATTAGAGATTATTTCTGCCTAACAATCTAAAGTTAGTATTTAATTACTTATCCACAATCAAGGAGGCAGAACATCAAACACTAATATCTTGATCCCACCCCAATGTGTCTCTTTCACGTAACTGTTGCTATTTCAGGGTCGCGATTCCCCTCGTTGCCTCCAGTCTGTGGTAATCCCACAGATTGAGTTTAGCAGGGCGGCTCAGGTAGCCTCTTAAAATAATAAATCAGTGCTCAGCTGCTGCAATTGACCCTAAAGATATTTATACAACATTCGTGACAAGAGAAACACTAAATGCCTCAGGAAGCCACTTTACATGGAGATACCGTAATGCTGTAAATGAGACACAAAATGCGGGCAGCTTGTAGCACAGCACATATTTAAGTACCTCATTTGTCAGCGTGGGAGAGGCCCACAAGGGCGAGCAGCCTGCAGCCATTTATACTCGGGGCTCCAGGCCTGTCAGGTGTTTATTTCAAGCCCCAGGACTGTTAGCCACCGGTCTTTAGCCACTCTGCTACATGCACATTCCTCCCATGGTAACATACGATAGAAGTAGTAGGAGTCTAACAAAGGATAGGAAGAAGGAGAGGAGCAGGGAGTACAGCCCGAGCAAGGAGAGGAGCAGGGAGTACAGCCCGAGCAAGGAGAGGAGCGGGAGTACAGCCCGAGCAAGGAGAGGAGCGGGGAGTACAGCCCGAGCAAGTCTGCACCCTGATCTAGATTCTGCTGCAGGTGCTAGTGGAGGGGGGTCATCTGGGGGTCGGCCAGGGGAACGTCGTAACGTGGGAGTGAGCATGAGCCATGGGGCTGGGGCCAGTCTGACCCCTGGGCCTAAAATGGAGCCCAAGGTTCTGAGAAATGAAAAGGGTCAGCAGCACCTCAGCGAAGTGGTCACTGTTAGCACCGAGCAGCGATGGCCCAGACGCAGCCTAGGAGAATGACAGGGGGAAACTGGCACTGCCATTAAGATGCCCGCTCTCCGTGTGCTTCAGCTATCTGCTCTTTCATCCTGGCTAATGCTAACTGAAGCATCATTGGATAAATGCTAATGAAGAGAGAAATGGGTCTGTAAAGCTCAAGATTTGTGGGATTATTTACACTTTATGCATGCAGCAGACACTTTTATCCAGAGTGTCATGCTTATTTAAGTAAGCAGGGTCACCGGGCCCTGGAGCAGCTGGGGGTTAGGGACCTTATCCAGGGGCCCAACAGTGACATCATTCTGCAAACCCGACGTCTGACCTGGCATCTGAACCCGCTGAGCCACACACTGTCTGTCAATCACACACGTGTATTTAAACCAGCTGGTGGTTTCATTTCTGTTCCCCACTGGGCTAAACTAAGTTAAATAGTGATAATCCCACACAGCAATTCCACCAACCAATGTGTCTGAAACTTAGCTGCTTCGCAGAACTAATGAAAATACCCATAAAATGACTACAAAGCAAATGTGATGTGACTGCGTGAAAGAGCGATGGTAAGAGAAAGGCTGTTTCTCAATGCCATGAGTGCTGAGGTCGTGCTTGTGCTCTCAGGACTGGTCCTGCTAACTTGGGCTGCAATGAATCATGGGATTGGTCTTGTTTTCCAAGGATGCAACTGATGTATCCTTGATATTTGGGACGGCAAGAACGACATCTGGGGATTTTTACAGTTCTCCATCCGTTCTATTGGAACTGGTCTTTGGCAATGGAAGATGTCATAACACGATTACACAAGAACACAAGTACGGTCAAGTACGCATACTGAGATACGCCCAAAGTCTAGTTGGCTATGTGCCGTATGGGACTGGATCAGAAATTAGTACAATGGTTCAGAAGCTAAACCCCTAAGCTAAAAGGTGGCCCAGCATACCTACTTTCAGGGGTTCTCAACTTTCAAGAGTGACTTTGTGCCTTGACAAGAAAGGGAATACTCTGAGGCTGGGTTACAAATTTGCTCTTGAGCTTATATTCTTAAGGACTTAATGACTGGCAGAGCAGCCAGAGCTGTGGCTAAAAGCCAGATCACCTCCAGGACGTCGAGCAGCAGCACCAGTGCACCGATGCTGCTCATCATGCCGCCGTAGTAGGAGAGCAGCGCCTCCCTGCAGCCACGCCTCCAGATGTTGAGCTCTTCACTGCGGTGCTCGTAGCTGTAGTGGGCGGAGTCATTGGTCAGCTGCTGCTGGATGCAGGGCCGCGGGGAGCCGGGGTTGCAGCAGCTAAACGGGACGCTGTCCATCAGGTACTGCCCCTCCACGTTACTGCTGATGCGGCTGTGGGGGGCAGAGGCCCACGTGGGGGGCAGAGGCAGGCTGTTTACATGTTTTGGAGGCAGGCTATTTACATGTTTCGGAGGCAGGCTACATGTTTGAGGTCTCCACCCATTTAAGGGGGTCCAGCGGGTTGTATTGGCTGGTTTTGATTATTGGGGGGGGGTTTCAACCCCCCCATCTCACCATAATTTACGCCCGTGACTTGGTACTGGAACTTTTGGTACTGGTACCCCACTGGAAGTCGATGGAAAAAGGAAAGTACCGGAAGGACCAAAGGTATGGTGGAAAAACACCTTTAGAGGTCCTTCGCGTCACGGTGGTGAAACATGACGCCTTTAAGGCAGGGGTGTCACACTCCAGGCCTGGGGGGCCGGAGCCCTGTGTAGCTTTAGCTCTTTCCCTGTTCCACCATAAATGATTCAGCTTAAGAGCTGTGTGCTAATTAGCACAAGGAGTTTAATCAGGTGTGTTAAATGAAGGTAAACCAAAAACTGTGCAGGGCTGTGGCCCCCCAGGCCTGGAGTGTGACACGCCTGCCTTAAAGGGACCTCAGCATCGTCTGGAGCTGTAATGGATTATACTGCTGCACAAAAGACAGGGAAGATTTTTGTATTTATATACTTCATACAAAAGCAATAACTGCTCCCTAATGCAAATGCAGCTAACAGAGTTACTCAAAAATCAGGATATGCTTCTATTGTTATTAAGCTACATCAGTAATAAAAACTTAATTAAGAAAACTTATAAATTAAGAATGATCGTCATTCAATGGCACTTCCAAAAACATACTGACAAAGCCCAAGAGATGGGCCCTCAGTACCACTCACTCTTTAACCTCCTTGGAGCTAAAATCCAGGTAACGGTTGCTGATCCACTGGATTTCGAACCAGTCCTTGTAGTTGTTGTTTCCACAGCAGTGGAACTCAATCTGTGTCAGATCCAGCGTCCTCTTCATAAAGCAGTGGCCCGGAATGTCCGTGTCCTTGTAGAACTTCATGCTGTTCTTCAGGCCATCAGCCAGTGTGAACTGGAGGGACAATCTCATAGTGAAACACAGGACCGCTGTGAAGAAGAGAAGCATGTCAAAGAAGATGCAGCCAATCAGAAAGGGCTTCAGCAGGGGCTTCCACTTGGGAAACTTGGTGGCGTCCAGCAAGTCGTAGCTGATTTTCCCACCAAAGGCATTGATGCAGCATCCTACCAGCCCCACCAGGATCAGCAAGTTGGGAACAAAGTGGCTTTCCTTGTTGTCCATCATCTCGCTCCGCTTGCGAAGCTCGGTCTTGAAAAGGAGGCCCATACTAAATACCAGGACTCCCACCACAACGGCAAGCCAGTACATTAACCAAAGTCCTTGAGCAAGCTTCACACGTCTCTTCAGGTTGAACTTCACCTTCATTAGTGCCATCCTGATTCAGTGCGTCTTTGCTACAATACAACTGTTTGTCTTCAGGAGCTGACTGATTTTCACTTAATCAATAGTGTCTCCGTGATTACAGTCAGAGCTCACTCAGTTTCAAAAAACAGTGTGCAGGCAAACAGTGCGTGCAAAGGTTCAATCCATACCAAAGGAAAACACTCCTTATTTCACAGGATCTTCTTCAGATAAGTAAGTGGCTGAGAACCGATGATCCAAGGTTTCATCCATATAAATCTGTTTTTCATATAAATCTGCATGAATTGGACGGAATGGCTGGACTCACCATCTAACTCTGTCCATTCTTTTTCCATTCTAGGGAGAAGGATCGCAAAGGATCCAAATGATTACAGTCAAAATCCCTGTACGTCATCCTACACCTCCTAACTGGTCTGATCCCATTTGTGGAAATCCTTGACGACTCATAAGCCCCGGTTTAATCTCCAGTTTTGGAGTGTAATTGGTTTAGTTTCTGGTTTGGTTCTTCACATAGCTGGTTTGTTGTGTTGTGAAAGTTAAACAAAAGGGACCCTGTATTAACGAGGTGCATGCTCCAAACAAAGCGGACTGTAGCGTTTTCCTTTACAGTAAATTTATGAAATTTTCTACTTCATTTAACTATTAAAGACTATTATAAATTACTGTCATCTATCTGAAGAATTCATGATAATGTTTTGACAGTTGTGACATCAACACTGTAAGGTATCCCGTAGTGACCAAAAAGCACAGAAAAAAAGCAAAGCACACTTTCTGTTCACATACCACCAGCAAACAAACCTGCTAAGTGGACTTGTACAGAGTGCTCTGAGTTTGGGGTGGAGTGCTCTGAGTTTGGGGTGGAGTGCTCTGAGTTTGGGGTGGAGTGCTCTGAGTTTGGGTTGCTTTTGCGGGGTGTGAGTTTGTCTGGAGCTGTCACATACGGCTCATTTTTTTGTGGGAAACACACTGAGTCCCCTTGAATTGGCAGAATCGAGCCAAGTATGAACACATCCTAAGACAGTCAAGGTCCCTGTTACAAAAGGAGGGAAACGCGAAAGTGCAATTAGGCCTTTGAAGCTTGAAGTAGCATTGATCCACCTCAAAAGAACTGCAAAAATAACGCAGCTAACAGTTTGGAGTAGTTACTGCAAAAACGTAGAGTTTGCCTCATTGTTTATCTTGGTTCTGTGAAGCCTCAAGCCTCGGCACTGAGTGTCCTGGCATCTGAACATCCACCATTATCCAACTGCTGCTTAGTTACTCTTGAACAGTCTTACGAAATCACCATTGAGAGCAGCCAAAGCTTCATTCAAATGCAGGATATTGCCAGCAGCCAGCAGCCACAACGGGCTTCAGAAAACAAAAGATCTATTCCCTCTACTTAGAAACATGTGATTAGCAATTATCTGCCAGTACCCTAAAAATGTATGTATGCAACATGTATACAACATGGATTATGCTGCACAATAATGACAGGCCTACCTGGGACTGTCAGTCACTCATCTGACACTGATACTGGAGCCCTTGCTTTAGCAAAGGTATTCAGAAACTGATGAAATAATTAATTTCATATAAAAAAAAAAAGCCAGTTAGCTCCAGTGGCGCAATCGGTTAGCGCGCAGTACTTATACAGCAGTACGAGCAGAGCCATGCTGAGGTTGTGAGTTCGAGCCTCACCTGGAGCAACATCTTTATTTCAACAGGCTGAGACCACTGAATGAGCCCCACATGCTGCACGTGTCAGCTGAGCTCACTAATAACCTTATTAGGTTGCTGCTTTGCTTGGTAGTTCACCATTATGCCCTTGAGCTGACCCTAGCCCACCCCTCCCCCAGCTGTATGACCTTGCTTTCACAAAAATGTATGTCATTTTGGATAAATGCATCAGTAATGGACTGAAGCCACATCTCACTAAGCTTTCCTGTGGTCACTGAGATGCACATTTTCCCTGAAGTTCATAATAGCAGGGAATGAGCATTATGGAAAACATGCTTTTATTCACCAACCTTTAATAACTATCACTGATTCTGTTTTGTTGCCGCAGCTTGTTTGTCTTTTCTTTCTTTTGGGTATTACTGTGTCTTACTGTATTTTTATTTATCCGTTTAATTGTACAATTAGTGTAAAGCACCATATATAACATTATTGCCATTGTTTTAAATGTGCTACATAAATTCATCGCTATTGCACTTGCTGTGGCCTTTTGCTTCCAGGGTTTGGAGTCAGTTCCTGTCCCTGCCTGTTCAGAAACCAGCCCTCAGTATGTGTGCATTGTTACAGATTGGCATCCACCCCAGGGTGTCCCTGTGCTGCCATCTACCCGTCACACTAACCCATGAAATAGGGCCACTTTAGGCAGTTTAAATGAGGCCCAATTACACACCTGTTTGCTGTGATAGAAAATACGCATCACAGATACAACAGCTTACTTGTTCTAAAAATCCTGATATTGTCATTCACCTTCTCTCTTGCCATTTATCTTTGCAAAAAAAGAACCTCTATGTTGTCTAGTTTAAAAAAATGGTGTGATTAAATTTCTGGAAGGTTGTTTTCATTGAAACATTCAGGGATGGATGCCGTGTCAGAGGATTACAAGTTTGTCAACCAATCACACCAGTGCAACTTAGCAGCTAAATGTAAACTGCACCCCCAATTATGCCCAAATTGACAGTGAGATCTCTGGGCAAGAAAAGCAACAGGCACATTCATAACAGACACTGTACAGGAGGCTGCAAAACCACAGCCCAAATGCATCTTTTTATATGACCTGCAAGTGGGTGTGTAAATACTTTTGTAGATAAAAACTTTCATTAAAGACACTGCATTCTCTCCTGTGGACACACAAGACACTCATTTAACAGGGACAAGCATAAAGGCTGATAATGGAGATTTATTTCATGGTTTTCCTGCAGGTAATCCCAAGAATTAGCTGAAAAAACATCATGAGCTGTCTCCTGTTAGATTGAGGCATTAATCATAGTTCAGGTTAGTAGAATACTGGCTTTATCTCTGGGCTTGCTAATTGCTTGTAAATTAAGTGAAAATAAATATATCGTGTTTAGAGGACATACAACCACTGCCCTCGTCAATGAACGCTAGGCCAGCATAATACATAAATCAGTCCCAGCTGGTCCTCCTTTCCGACTCGGGAATGAGCGTCCAGTTCGGGGACGGCGTATCCGCCGCCAGCCAGTTGAAGTCATCCACTTGGCTCCAGTTGTTTCTGCACTTGTCCAGTCCGGAAGCCTCGAAGTCGGCGTCCAAAGCCGGATAAGTCCAGCTGAAAGGGGCGAAGCTAACCCCATTGCAGTCCTCGATGATCGCTCGGCTGGTGACATGCAGGTAGATTCGGGTGTCGCCGGTGTTGTGGGTCCGCAGCTGCTGACAGGGGACGGCGAGCGTGCAGCCGGAGCAATCGTCCACGAAGACCGAGCCGGAAACGGGTCCGCACAGGATCTCCGAGTCGCGGATGTGTTTTATGTGCAGGGTGCTGGGCGCGCCGTAAAGCCTCACCCGGCAGCCCGTCAGGTGCGTCAGGAGCACGTCCCGCTTCCAGATCTCATCCGGCCCTTTGCTCAGAACCTGGCTGGAGACGTTGGAAAAGCCGCACTGTCCTGTCACGCCGACCCCGGCGCCGTCCACGAATGCGCTGCCGCCCTCCTCCGCCGCAGGCTGTGCCGGAAGCGCGCTGGACATCTTGGTTTTGCTCGGCGCCGAGTTCCGCGATCGGAAAGCGAACCTTTTCTTGGGCATCACCTCATCCCGCTTGTCGGCCAGGGCGCCCTGCAGCTTCTGTAGCGACGCCTGCGCCTGGCGAAGCTCGTACTGGGTGAGGAAAGGCATGCTGTCGTTGAGAAATTTCTGTAGGCGCTGGATCCTGGAGGAGACGTCTTCCAGGACCGCAGCGGCGGCGCCGCCATTCTCTGCGGAGCAGCCGGACAACAGCTCTTCAACTGTGACTCTTTCTGTGCCAAAAGCATTAGAAAAGTAATCGATTTTCTCTTCCGCAACCGATTTGCTTTCTTTGGCCTCCTTACGTCGCTCAACCTCCTCTTGCCTTACTTGTTCTCTCTTTAACAGTCTGTCGGGGACTTTAACTGTGTCCCCGTTGCCTTTGTGGGACTCATCCTCCGGCAGCACCAACGCCTCCATCGCAGCACAGGCATGTACTTTCAACAGGAAGCGACTGGACGCTGCAGAGTCGCCTCCTTACAAACGGATTTATGATTGGACACGAATATGCGCTCGTGTGAGTGTACTGTTTTCCAATTGGTGGATTTAAGCTAGGTCAGAGGGCAACGTTTCAGGAGTAAATAGTTTTCATTACACATAGAAAGACATCACTTGAAATATATCAATCTGCCAGTTTGAGAACACCATATAAAATTTGCCTACAATACCTGAAAAAGGTGTATCTTGTTCGGCTTTTCAGGTTTTAAACTCAACAGTCCCGTACAGCTCCATACCTATGTTTTGATCACAAATACAGTACATTAACATTCAACCTATTTTAAATATTTCCTAACACAATTCACACACCTTCCAAAATGTATTAGTCCTTTGAATGCTTCATGCCATTTCTAATACTTCTAATCCAAGCAGCTAATTACATACCATAAATAGACATAAAGATATTCATGTGAGTATTACCCTTTAATTTACATGTGTATATTTTAATAGGTATTTTTCTTCAAGGTAATGTATTAGAGATGAAGCTTGGAGTCAGAGAGCAGGGTCATCCAGCAGCAATTAGGATTAATGGCCCTGTTCAAGGTGAAGTAAAGGTGAATTGGAGTTGCCAAATTGCCCATCTTGCTGAATGGTGTGTCTGTGTGTTCTGTGATGGGTTGGTGCCTTGTCCTGGATATTCTCCTGCCGTTCACCTGTAGCTTCTGGGATAGGCTACAGACCCCCACAACCCTGCACAGAACGAGCAGATACAGAAGATGGACGATGGGTGGATGGATGGGCCTGCTCTAAGTCCCAGTGCTGGTATTATTGCTCATCTGACTACTGGATTCGAACCCACAATCATCTGCACACAGACCACTGAGCTACACACTACCCCACATAGCCACTTAGACTAATCATTATTCATTAATTTGGATGTTTACAGGTTTACCATAGCAACCTATTTCTATATGCTACTGTAAGAACTGTGCCCATAACATATGAACCAACCATAGTTTTACAAAAGTCAGATAGATGCCAACCATTTTAAACAAAGTGATTATTCAGCAAGGCAGCTAATGGTCAGTATAAATTAAAAGAGGAAAAAAAGGAAATTATCTAGTGTATGATCAGGTAAATATTTCAACCTGCTGGAAAAATAAGTGAAGAAAAACAAAAATAACTGAAGATAACTACCTATGTGGGTGGATGAAACTAAGCGCCTTCTTTAGTATCGATGTACTGGAGCCTATTGCAGATATCAGGGTTAAATATTTCTTATGCAGTTTCCCATTCGCTGAAGTGCTCTGGGTTTCTGGTATTATTGTGAGAGAAACTCAAAGCCCTGGGCCCCATCATGACCAAATTAAGAAAGGAGTCATTAGTATGAGGCAGAATAAATATGACAATGAGAAAAGAAATGATTTTCACAACTGAAAAATCTAATAGCTCGCAAAATAGAATGAAAAATAGTCCTTCAGAGCAAATGACATCCATTATTGATGTATTGTTTTTAAAGACAACAGAGTCATGACATGTAAGCATGATACTTATATGCATATTTGCATAATCATCCTGATAAGTGCTTCTCTATTTTTATGTTGCTATGGAAATTATCATTAATATCGCATTTGTGCAAATATGTTACACCTCATAAATCACAACACACTGTAACTAGATTTTTGTCTCATACTTTATCATGACATCTGCATTTCCTTTGAAGGGCAAATTAATCTCCACACACGTTACTAGTAATGCGCCGTATGTATTATTGCTTAACTATTGTTTTTTTGTTTGTTTGTTTTGTTTTGTTTTTGGCTTGATAGCGACCTTATGGTGGATCTCATCAACACCCCTGCTGACCGGACTTATATGTAGAACTTTAATGCACATACAAAACCTTTGCTCCTTTATTGACGACGCTAAAATGAAACAAGCATATCTGCGCCTTTTTTAGCACTGTCTGTCGGTTATTTTCGCGTGCTGCCCCGGTTTCTATGCAGCTACACGCGCTATGAGGCCGCAGAGCAGCGCGGCTGCGGCGGCGGCGGCTTCCTCGGGCTGCCCGCGCGCCCGCCTGCCTGCAGCTGCCGCCGTCTGCACGAGCGGCGCTGCCCCCGCGGGCCCGTGGCGCCATGGCGAGGAAACCCCGTCCGCCGGCCTCTGCTCTTTCATGACGGTGAGTTTCCCCCTTCGAGTCGATTCTAATTTCGTGATAAAATTTTCAAGGCAGAAAAGACGGTACGCAGCCACACAGCCTCATTCCGTCCCCTTCCAACGGGGAGGGAAGATAGTGAGAGGGGAGAAAATGAGACAATAAAGAGAAAAGGCAGAGGGAGGAGGAAGAGGGGGGCTCATAAAAAGTTGCCAAATGGAGATATTGGATTTCAAGAAGGGAGACAGAGGAGCCGGGATCGCCTCGGGATTTCAGCCGCCTCGCGACACGCAAATCCAAATAAATATTTATGGTTATGCTCCATTTTTACAAGTCGCGGAAGGGGCGGCAGGGAAAGCGAGGCACCGAGCGCAGGAGCGCCGGCCGGCTGTCTGAGGAGCGGGGCGGGCAGGAGAGGCGAGCTAAGCCGCTATCGTAGCAGAGCCCGCGGCGGTAACGGGCCCGCATCCCTTCGCCGAAAAGCCCCCTCCCGCTTTAACAGGACGGGAGAAAGAGAGCCTGTACCGTCCCCTTGGCAGAGCACCACGATTAGGTTTGGGCTGGGAGGGGGTAGGGGGAGAAAGGACCCCCACGGCCGCCGCACGGCGGAGGCGGGGGACGGGACGCTTCTGTCCGCGCTGTCCATCTGCTCGGGTCCGGTGCGGACGTGGGTGTCCAGGCGAGGAGGGTAGCGAAGGTCGCCCAGAAGAAAGACATCCCACGCCATTCATAAATAGGCGTTTCGGCGTTTTAATGCCCCAGCCCGCCTGGGTCACCGCATACGGGATAAAATTCAATAATTACAATTTCACCCCCATTCGGATAAGAATAACGCGGCTAAGAATAAGGCTTCGCCTTAGTCCGTTAGCATACCTGCTAAGTCAGCTAGCTGCAGGCTTTTACTGCCTTTCTGTCCCACGAAATGATCAGCTGACACTTTAAATATTATGTCATGTATCAGATATCGCATTAAAGTTATCCTGTGCGAATCCCCTCTCATTTTACATGTTTTTGTTCAGACCGAAGCGAGCTGGCTGGTATCCGCCGTTACGGACTCCATGCTCGCTCTTCGGTACTGTGCATATTGCCTTTTGCTTTTATAATAAAGGTGTCAGGTTTTCTTTTCTTCCCCCACATGACGGAAAGGTGACTAAACTGTCCACATACCTGGAGTCATGTTGAATAAAGGAGTCGACCCATTTAGGTAATCATGTTTCCCACCTTTGGATTCTGTGGGTCCTTTAACGCATCTACCTGCCTTGTCCCAGTTTTTCCAGTTTCTGTTATTAATTAGTTATTAAATTATTTGATACAGAAACATTGCCACACGTTTTTGGAGTGAGCCTACGGTGGCACGTGGGTCTTTCACAGCAAGCAGAGTTACCCCACCAGCAAAAGCCAGTGGACTAGGACTCCTAGTATACTCATGCTGGTCCCCCCCAAAATAAAGTCCCCGCATGGCTCACTTGGGTTTTTGGCAGACCTTTAAACAGCGTCCCCATTGAATGTTGTATACAGGAAAACTCCCCACCTGTCACGTTGTCACCAGGGTTAGGCTGAGTCTTGTTACGTATATGTTGGTCACTTTCGTAGTTTGAAGGCCTGCATCCACACAACTGGCCTAACATTCCCTGGTGCATCAGTTGCCACTGGACGGTGCACGTTTGGTCAGAGAGGTCTGCCTGGCACCTGCTCGTATCTGGGCTTCATACTGCCCTTCTTTCTCTTTCACGGCAGGAGTTCAAGGTTGCTGTATGGTTCACACCATGCTTACCCTAGAAATCCAGTGAGTGGCCACTGGCCACCCCCGCAACCCCCCCCTCCACATTTTAAGTCGACTCCAGATAATCTGATGGCCAGTGAAGAAAGACTGTTTTTATTTATCTTCTTGCGCAGGTATTTCCGTCTACAGTGTGTATCATACTGGCAGTCTGTGTTTGGCATCTTCTCCATAACACTGGTGTTCATTCACGTGTGGTCTAGAGATGGCAGTGATACAGATTCATGAAGCACAGACTAGGCTGAGTTATGTGAACTTCCTGTGAGTTAAATGAAACTGACTTAAGCCAACTCAGCTGTCATGACATCTACATTGTACATTTTTCACATTTATCTGATGCTTTTATCCAAAGCGACTTACAGTAGAGGGAAAGGCTACAGTGTATGTGTCCCCTCTGGAATTATGGAGTGTCTAATGCAGCAGACCTTTCATCTCTACTTCTCAGGTGTCATGGATGATGAAGATGATCACCTGCTAGATATTATTGGGTGAGTAGAATGTTCCGCCTGCTTATAGCTACCTTAAGTCGCTTGTAGAAGCTGTTTGACAGCCCCGCCGCACCCCCAGTCACGCCCCCAGCCTCGGCACGCCTCTAGGTGCCTAACTCCCTGCAGCTCTCTATTCCATTGAGCTCCAGGTGATCACACACTGACAGTCTGCTGCTCTCTTCCACCCAGAGATGCACATGCCCTGGACAGCTATCTCCATGGATCCAGCAGCAAGTTGGTAAGTTCCCAGACAAGGACCCTGGTGTAGTCGTACTGTGTGCTGTTATCTTGGTATGTGGCCTGTGCATGATATTCCAGCTGAGTTCTTGATTATATGAAACTGATGGTTAAATGATGTCAAAAGTAATGTGATAGCAGACAGCTCAATCTTCCTTTGTTTCAATAAGAATAAATGTGGTTCAAATGGTAATTATCGAAACATTAACCAATTATGAAATGCAGAGCTGCTTTCTAATGCAGTAATAAGCAGTGTTTCTAGAAGCATCCTTGGTTATCATTTTTTGTTGCAAAGTTACTATTTGTCAGTAAACACAGATGAGTTTGGAAGTGAAGAGCCTCAAGTGAGCCCACATCTCCCTTTGACACCTCGCAGGGTGACCTGGACATAAAGGAGGATGGGAGCCCCCTGGGCTTGGCTGAAGGGGCGGAGCTGCATGATTCCAGCACCCTGCAGTTCATTGAGGATCTGGGCGGGGTCTCACCATCGGGGGCGGGACTTGGGGATGAGCAGCCCTTCGACATCCTCCAGAAGTCTTTGCTGGAGGCTGACATCACAGAACAGACGCTGGCCCAGGAGGCACTGCTGGAGTCCTCAGCTGGTCCCACGGCCTTCCCCCAGATGTCAGCGTCGGGGGGCGGGTTCGAGGGCATGGCAGGGGCGGGGCTGTCCTTCCCAGGTGGCACCCAGCCCCAGACCTTCCTTCAGCAGCCTCTGCACAATGGTTCTCTCCCTGGGCAAGTTCAGCTTCTTGGGGCTTTCGATAGCACCTCTTCAGTAATGACCGCACCACCAGGGGGCGGTGTGCAGGGCGCAGTGTTCACCCCCACCCCTCTGGGAACATCCATCCCCCTTCAGAACATAATCATCCAGAGGGGGGCCCCTGCCCAGGCCGTGGTCAGGCCCATTCAGCCCAGGCCCCTTTCCGCTGGAGGCCAGACTGTCTACAGCCTGGGTGTGCAGCTCCCTGGCCCCGCCTGCTCGCCCCAGCCTGACCACAAGGCCAAGGTCGTTGGCCATGCTGGCAGCATTGTGATCCAGCAGCCACAGCTGCAGCAGCCCGGCCTCCCGACAGGGCAGATCCTCACCCTCACCTCGGCTCCCTCGGTGCTAAATGGTCCGGCGCTGCAGACTGCCAATCTTGCTGGTGCGGGCCCCGCCTACTCCATATTGACCAATCAGAGTGGGACGGCCGTGCAGCTGGTGGCAGGGCAGGGCTTTCCAGGTGGGGGTCAGCTGATCGTGAACCAGGGCTTGATTGGTGGCCAAGTTCCTCAAGCCGCCCCCGCTGTGGTGCAGGTAGCTCAGGCACTGGGGGCCACTTCCAAAACCTGGGCCCCCAGCCTCACCCCTACCCCCGGTCCTGCCCAGGGCGCCCTGGTCACTTCGGCCGGGGCCGCTCCCTGTGACTATGCCAGCCAGATGGCAGGAGGGGGGGCTCCAGTGCTCCAGGCTCAGCAGCAGGTCTCCGTCAACCTTGAACAGCATTTTCTGGTTCCCCTGACACAGGGCGCTACCTCCTCCATACACATGGGGGCGCCAGAGCAGTCGATTGAGATGCAGACCTTCGTTGTGGTCCAGGTCAGTCTAACCACCGATCAGCATTCCCTTCAGTTCATCTCCACCTCTTTTCCCGCCTTATCATTCTTCCTACCTTAACTTCTTCACCTTTCTGCTGATATTTAAGTCCCTCTGACTTATGCTTTCATCGTACCTATATGACGTCACTGTATTATTTCCTTTCTGTTTTTCACTACAGATAACATTGGTCTGTACTGAGAGCCATTGTATATATATGCTCTAAGCTGTCAGTATTATTTTCTTTATTAATATTTATGTCATACATTTGTCATACTGCTTTCCTTACCATAATTGCTTTTTATCCTCTATATACCTGTTGTTGAACCAAACGAATTTCCCCCCAAGGGGGTCAGTAAAGTCCAGTCTGAGTCTGTCTGCCTGAGGTTAGGGCCAAGCAATAGCGTAATAGCACAGCTTGAACATTTGTTGCCCAGATAAATAGGTTCTGCCACGATGACAGTTAAGTGGTAGTGCTTTAAGTGATGGTGACGTCCCCCTCTGAACCTTGGGGAGCTGTTCAGGCCATGATCGTGATCTCCTCTTCATCACAGGACTCCTCATCAGCAGTGGAACAGGGCTTCCAGCAGGCAGTCAAAGGTAGGGGCCGTTTCTGTGTCTGGTTCTGTGTGTGTTGTGGTTGTGAAGATGAAAGCTCTGTCTCAGTCCTCCGGCTCCCGTCCTCCTCTTGTCTCTCCAGCTGGGAAGCCTTCACATGCCACCAGCCAAGTCGCACTGCAAACCACACATGCCACCAGCCAAGTCGCACTGCAAACCACACATGCCACCAGCCAAGTCGCACTGCAAACCACACAGGTATGAATGTCAGCATCACCACACACAGTTTGCTGCGTACGTCTCTGCAGGGATGCGTGCAATACTGTTAAAGCACTTGTGATTAAACAAATGATTACATCTGCAGAAATGGTCATTGTAATTTTGTTGTTATTTGTCATGACGTTAGCCACTGTAAGCACTGTTTTAGACTCTGAGACTCAGATTTTTCCCTGATGGCAGTATGACCCATTCAGCCAGAGAATAAAGGTTTAACTCTGTGAGCTCAGACTGTGTGGATCTGTGCTGGTAACACACCGCTTTGCCTTGTTTCTGCAGCCCATTTTCCGGGAGACTTCAGTTCCACAGCCGCTCACTAAGAGAGACCTGTGAGTGTCAGTTCTCCTCAAGAACCCCAGAGAACTTTGCCAATGAACATTGCTCCACCCACTTTATCACCTGGAGCTTCGAAGAACTTTGTGGATTGAAATGATACTTTACTGTGTGGATGTGAACTTCTCAGTTGCTCAGAAATGTTCTAGATCTCTTCTCACTGGCTAAGTAATATTTTAGATCTCCTCTCAATGGCTCCAGAATGATCTCAGTGTCTGTAGAACGTTCTAGGTCTCTTCTCGGTGGGTCTGACCGTAACCCCTCCATCACAGGGTTCTTCAGAGGCTGCAGCTGGACCAGGCCCGGGTTTTGTCCGTAGACACGTCCCCCTTCACCTCACCGGAGGACGCCGTCCACCGGCTCCTGCCCTATCACGTGTTCCAGGGGGCGCTGCCGAGTGACGCCGACCTGCTGAAAGGTGCCTTCCTGGCACGACTGTGTCTGCTTGTGAGAGCTGCTGTGTTATGTCAGTCGTATCCCGCAGACGGTACATGTTTCCTTCCCTCTCTCTCGCAGTGGACATGGAGTTCGAGTCTGCAGCTTGTAGCGTTCTGAACAGAACACGAGAGATGCTGAGCAAGTACCGGCGCCTCCTGCTGGTGGAGGCAGAGGTAGCGCCCATGACGATGCTAGCCAAAAATGTCCCTTTACTAAAAAACAACTGTACACAGGAACTTACAAACACAATGGTCTGCATCCCATCATCTGCATCCCCCCCCCACAGCGAACCAGTCCCTCGTCAGAGACGGTGATGATCTGTCGGACTTTTAACCAGGAGGAGCGTCAGGACCTGACGCAGGACAAGCGTCTGGCTCTGGTGGACCCCGGTGAGTCGAAGCTGCTCTGAGGCCCTTTCCAGCCCTCGTCTGGTGATCATACTCACCTCCTCCTTCCTTTCCAGAGGGCTTCCTGGAGGACTTCTGCTGTGTGCTAAAGCCGGCAGAATTTCCCAGCCCCCTGCACCGGGCAGAGCTGGCTGGAGAGGTCTCCCCTGCGGTTAGGAACAGCCCGGACATGAACGCATCTCCAGGGAGCTCCTTCAGTGTCTCTGACAGCGAGCACAGCAGTTTCCAGACGTCACTACAGTACCATTCAGAATTCAGTTCTCCTCTACAGGGGCGGGGCTTGGAGAGGCCCCTCCCCTTCGAGCAAAGCCAGTCGCCATTGGCTGACGCAGACTCTGTCCTGGAAGCAGCTGTAAATAGCATACTGGAGTGTTAGGAGGCACCCCACAACCCTGGCACAGCAAGAGCAGGACGTGTGCGCCGGCACGTTGCTTCGTGTAAGCGATGTTCTCCATTTCCCCGTCCTCTGTAAAGAACGCTTCCATGTTTCAGCTGTCCTGCGCAGCGGTGACCAGGTGACGGGCAGGTGCTCCAGGCCTGGCTGGGGGTCCTCGGTGTTCAGCCACACTCAGATCATTTCACCGTCCTCTGTGCCTTTCACTGCTCACTGCTGTCTTTGCCACACTGCAGCGAGAGCCTGCAGCTCCTCCCTTCCTTTATTGTATTTTATTATACAGTACTTTATGATGCTTTTATTCTGCCAGGATTTTGTTTTGTACCTTACAGGCATGTGATCCTGTTGTCACTAAAGTGTTTTTTTTTGTTTTAATGAACATTCAATGCCTCAGCCTGGGGCTGACAGGCTGCAGAAAGTGACCCGTACGCGTGTGTTTGCTGCTCGTGAAGCGGCCAGCTGATTGCCAGCCTGCGGCGTGGCTCTGCTCCTCTCACACTGCAGCGTGGCCCTGCTCCTCTCACACTGCAGCGTGGCCCTGCTCCTCTCACACTGCAGCGTGGCCCTGCTCCTCTCACACTGCAGCGTGGCCCTGCTCCTCTCACACTGCAGCGTGGCCCTGCTCCTCTCACACTGCAGCGTGGCCCTGCTCCTCTCACACTGCAGCGTGGCCCTGCTCCTCTCACACTGCAGCGTGGCCCTGCTCCTCTCACACTGCAACGTGGCCCTGCTCCTCTCACACTGCAGCGTGGCCCTGCTCCTCTCACACTGCAACGTGGCTCTGCTCCTCTCACACTGCAACGTGGCCCTGCTCCTCTCACACTGCAGCGTGGCCCTGCTCCTCTCACACTGCAGCGTGGCCCTGCTCCTCTCACACTGCAGCGTGGCTCTGCTCCTCTCACACTGCAGTGATACAGTGCGAGGGCTGGGTGTTTGCTGAGCTGCTGAGACGGGCTGTGGCAGATCACTTCAGAGTGTGATTCCTTGTGAAACATGGCCTTCAAATGTGATTTGACTCCCCAGGCTTTTCAATGCAGGCTCCCCCAGTGTACTCCTTCCAGTTTCCTGCGGAGGGCAGACCTGAGCTGCAGTAGCAGGATGCATAGTCTTTCGGCTTACTGTTACTGAGTGAATGACCAATGTTGTCCTCTCCTGATGCTCATGCTGGGCACTGTGCTCTTCACTTACCTGTAAAACTGTGTCCTTTTATAAGACGGCGTGCAGTAAACCATTTTTAAGATAAGTTCATGGTCTTTTATTTTGCAATAATGTTTAATAATGTGCAGCTGGGCTCTCTGATGAGCACTGAAGCAGTGAATGCTGGGAAGGGAAGTGACTTTGGTGGATTATTTGGACAGCTTGCCAAAACACTTAAAATTTTTTTTTTAACTCATTGAAAGAGAAATGTAAATGTAAGTAAATGTATGGAGATGTTGGAAAGGAGGAAACGGGGAAACTGGGAGAGAGATGTGACTCGCCATGATGAGGGAGAGCTTTAGTGGTGGCTGCCCATCTGTGTGTGTTGAGATGTTTCTGTAGACGTGTGCGGTGTTGCTTTATGTGGGCTGCTGGCCAAGCCTCTGTAGCCCATTTGTAAGATTTACACTATTCGTGAGTCTCTCTCACAGTGAAAAAAATGATATTCTGAAAGCCTGAGGAGAGACCAGGACCCAAATCTGAAAGGTCACGTCACCTTCCAGATGTTCCAAGTGGTGGATTTTCTGTATTCTGTGTTATTCCTCAGACTGCCTTCCGATGTGAGAATGTTAATTGTTTCCATCATCATCACCACGTTACTTTTTATTTTTGATTTTTCTACCATTTGTATAAACTAAGTACCTCTGAACCTTGATTTTGTATAGTTTTTGTATAAATATTGCAGAATCACAAAGTATTAAATATTTGTAATTTTTTGTAAAAATAATACCAATGGTAAAGCGACGAGGCAGTTATTTTTATTATTAAGTTGGAAGTGCTTTAGAAATCAGAATCTTATGATACTGTCATTTATTCTTGGTTTCTATGTGGTTTTGTGCGGATATTCGGTACATCAGCTGAAAATGTGAAAAAACAGCATTAAAATAATTTTCAAGTAATTCCAGACTTGTGGATGTTTATAACTGGCCGTGCATTTTGAGAGTGTGAGAGAGAAAACAATGGGAGAGAAAATATGCAGAACAAGACAAGAGGGAAACTGACTGTCATTGAATCGGTAAGCAAAACATCTGAGCCGACGTAATATGATACTGCATGTAATACTGCCTCCCCTTGGACACCTAGTGATAAATACACGCTGCCCCGTTAGCGCCTGAAGGTCGTGGGTTCGATCTTCACACAGGGCAGGTGTTAATTTTGCATCGCACATTTTGTAAGTAACAATTTACTCACTATCTGTTCCAATTTGACCTATTGCTTATATTTTAAAGTCTGCTTTATTATTATTTTAATTTGTTTTGTTTTTTTTGTTGGAATATATGCACCAATACTGCCAGGACAAATTCCTAATACACGTAGGTGTACCTGACCAACATAGTGAATTCTGATTCTGATAAGGGTCCAGTTGTAAAATGTTTCCAGAACCCGATAGAAATATCTAATTCATATCTCAAATGGAGGAAAGGTCAGGATCATGGATCTTGTGGACAGATACAGGGAATGCATTCTTTGGGCAGAAATGCCGGTTTCTGGGTCAGATGAAACACGCTGGAGTATTAATAACATTATTTAAGAAACCAGTGAAGTGACCCATGAGGAGCTGGCTTTTAAACAGATAGATCAGGCGTGTCCCCCGTGTACCAGGCCATCTTCTGTTTTAAAATGTTTTTTTTTTTCACTTGATATGCTAGACCATTCAAAGAAACTGCCTCCCAATGGGACAATGGCGTAGATGTGTATAACCGCGTTTACCCCAGAAGGTCTCTGAGTGTGTTTTCTGAATCGCCTTTCAAAGGCCCTTCCATAGCAAGGTACTTAATCTTAAGCAAGCACGGTCGTTACCCTCAGTTGCAGTAAAATATCATGCAATAGTTATCCAAGAAATGTGATCTCTAAACATGTTAACTGTTATCTGTAATGTTTGTGTTTGTGGGTTTTTCAGCTGTCTGTGTACAATTCAGCGCACTGATAGAAGCCTAAAGCTTAATAATATAAATTACAAATACTAACTCATAATAAATAATAATTGAATTTATCGAACAAATACGTCTATGAGCTCATGATGATCCGGTCTGAGAAAACAGTCACTAATCGTTAAAAAATATATATTTTTTTGTAAAATGTTAACAGTATTCAGCTGAGCACACAACAACAGTTATACCCAAATAATCAGAATGAAAACGGCGTGCATTTGCTTGGATGTTCCGCCGTTCTTGTGTACTTGTGTTCTGTGACGCACGTGACAGGTGTCGCAACAGCGCCACCCAGCGCAGCTTGACGGAAAGTCTGCGGTACCTACAGTCAATTTGTCTTATTTCATGTAAAAATGTAATTGTAAAGATTTAAAATACAATAAGTTGTGAAGAAGGCCCATATATTTCCGACACAGATCACATGTAAGAAAATATTTTTTCAGCAAAATTCACATCACACCGATCATTCATAACTCCGTTATGTTTTTATGGTTTTAGACGCTGTTCTTATACCGCACGTTAACGTCTCTACCTAATTATGCCAGCTAAATTGGGATATGATGTTTAATTCAAATTTTCTGCTTGTTGGTATCGTGCCTCGTAGCGCCTGCTCTCTCTTTTTCTCCCATCAGCGACCGAAAACTCGGGCTCATCATCATCATCATTATCATCATCATCATCATCATCAGCATCATCACAGACATCGGCAGGAAGGCTGTGGATGTTTCAGCTGCTGGTCGCTATGTGACACCGGCACCACAGCAAAAGTCGCCCCCCTGGGAGAAATACAAGCGTTTACAGGAGGTCAGCAGTGAGGGCGGGGGCGAGGTGCTCCCACTGCCGGAGCAGGCGGGGCCGCAGACGCGCTCGGTGTTTCTCGGCCAGCACTATCCCGGAGCGAGCGGAGGAGCGAAGGGTGCCGTTGACAGCGCCGGAGCGTCGTAGCGGGGGCCGGAAGGAGGCAGACCTGCCGCTTTTTAATGAGGTGCTGGCTGTCAGGCTCTGCTGAAAGTGTCGCCTGGATGCAGCATCGCATCGTCGCATCTTCCCGAGCGCAGGAAGGAGACGAGCGAGGAGCAAAGAGAACAAAACCCGTACGGGATGGAGGGCAGCTTGGGTGAGAGCCGCTCGGCACCCTGTGCGACCGATTCCTGCAGTTTCCTTATTAAAACGGTGTATTAAAAGTGCAAATGTTTGGGGTCCATTGTCTTCACGGTTTTACGATGAGGAGGATCTACAGCGCGCACGCAGGGGGATTTGGACCGTAGGATAGCGAGCGTGCTCGTGGTACCGAATAACAGACATTTGCAAAGATGTGGCCTGTGTTGATCGTCAACGAGCGTAAGGTTTTTTGGTAATTCTGCCCCATGTTTGACAGACATGACACAGTTTAAAGCTGCAGTGTGTTTTTCGGGAATAAATGCGTGTAAGCGCACTGGTCTCCTGCGGTCAGAGCCGGTGACGCGGGGGTCCTGGGACGCTACCGGGGCTCCGTCTCCGACCCCGTCAGGGTCCTGGTGCATGCACACCAACCCACCTGTGTTTCTTTATTATTATTATTTCATAACGTCTTCGTGACACTGTTTGCACAGGGCACAATTAAGAACCGTGCACCCTCCTCCCACACGCTATCGCTTTCGTAGGCTACAGTTGGTGGGTATATGGCCCCTCTGTGAAATTGCCGAAAGATGGTGTAATTGAGTTTTAGCCAGTATGCCTCTCTACTCAGTCATGTTGCCTGTAGCTGCGATGAGCTCTCGTTACACTAATTTAAGGGGGATAATGAGATTTCCTCCTGTGCACACCTGCCTGTCATTCTCTGTGGTTGTTATCTCCCGATGTCATCAACCTTTCTGTCGCTGTGAAAATACAGGAACAGAGATGGCGTTTGCGTTCCCAAAATCTATCACTGTGGTGCTTAAGAAAAGTGAAATGTCAGGGATTCCCTGTGCAGATTGTAAATGGTACATTTGGGTTACTTTAGTCAACCCTGAATCACAATTTACCATTTAATGGACACCTAAAAACAGATCTGCGTCTGCAATGTGTCAGAATGCAGGGGTGCACAGTGATGACCTCGTACCGAGTTAGAGACCATCTGCGCTCTGTGATGACCTCATTCCGTAATTCTGCAGTGCAGGGCCAGGATTAAGATTCGTGGTTTAGGAGGTCAGTTTTCAGGGAAATGTCAGGCTACCTGGTGTCCTGCTGCAGCAGCCATTAAACACAAAATGGTTGTGTGTTTTTCCAGTGTTCTAATGCCGGAATACGGACTTTGTCTTGCTGGGAAGACAGAGGGATTGGGAATGACGGCCTTGTGATTTTAGCGGGGGTTCCTCTGCTAAACATGCAGTCTGACGGATAGATTCTTCTTTCTTGGCGACCACATGGATCTAGAACTAGAGAAACGTTTCCATGGTGACAAATCAGCCATACAGTACAGAGTAGGGCTGTTGCCATGGCGATTGGATGGACAGGGAGAAAAATGTGTTTCCCAGTGGACAGATGTAGGTTTATGTGTTGGAGCTGCCTTTCTGTGAACTTCAGGTGATCCCGCTGGCCTGCCTTGTTTTCTCCTCTGAATAAACAGCTGTTACTCCCCCTGCGGGTAAAGCGGCACTCCGTCTGAGTGTGAAGGGGAGTGAGAGCATCTGGAAGAATTGATGGCTCCCGTGACGTTATGTTTGTTTTGTTTGTTGCCCGGTTCGCCTGCCCATCTCTCCCCATTTGTTCCATGTCGCATGGATCTGTTTGCTGGCATGCGATCCGAGTTTTTGCACGCATCTATTTAATTAAAGAAAAAGAAGTCAAAACAGGCTCTCTGTTATGTCAGGTCCAAGCAGGTGACAGCGTTGAAACTCTCACCAGCCAGTTCAGGCGTTGGTACTGATCAGGAGAACGGCCTGATCATAGTGGGGGGCTGAGGGGGGGGGAGAGCCTTTCACTGTGTCCCGGTGCTTGGGAGGCAGGGGCAATTGTGTGTCTGGGCAACCCAGCAGCTTTCGTTGTGGGCTTTTCATGCTGTACAGATGCCCCCCCCCCCCCCCCCCCCTACAGTGGGAGGGTATCCTGCAGCACTGGGTACTAAGTCCTTCAGGCTCAGTGGCCAGTGCAGTTCCTTCACCCATGACTGTGTGCGGACTCTGTATCAGCATGTAGGGCTTGTGTATCTGTTTCCTCTTGTGGATCAGAAGGGTCCCGTCCAGGGAGCTTCCAGACACCGTCGGCTCATCAGCTGCAGGAACTGGTTAGATAGGCTTGTCTGAAATGCACAGTGATTTGAATTGTCCATCCATCCATCCATCCATCCATCAATTAATTCATTTTCTATACTTGCTTCGATCCAAATAATTACTCAAAGCAGTTAAAAGCTGTGGTGCGGTTAGGGGAACAATAGAGGTCCGTAAGTGGTCACTGTATATATGTATCTATGCTACCTAGGTCAGCCATCATGGTGTCTAGGATACAGCCACATTCCCTCCAGTTCCTGTGGCGTCGGGCCAGTCCTCCTGCCATCTGTGGTGTGCACACGGCCTCTCGGCAGGTCGTGCAGTTAGGATCTCCAGTTGTCAGCGCCGTGTGAGTTTGTGCTGAATTCAGCACACTGATGCCCCACATTCTGGTGTAAATGCCTCCCTGAGACCCACCGGCAGCTTTCCCAGCCTCCCTTGGGGCCCCCGCCCATCTCTTATTGATTTTCCAGTGGAGGATTTCCACACCACGAGGACTTCCTCTTTCCTTATCGCGATGGTTCCTTAACTCCACCCTTGACACTGCAGACACCTCCCTCAAAATACCTTCTCTTTTTAAAATTTAGGCAGTGAAATTTGAATCTGTCACTCTTCATGAACTCTGAATCTAGAGACTATTCTGACAGTGTAGACCCCTGACTCTGTACGGACTCTGAGCCTAGAGACTATTCTGACAATGTAGACCCCTGACTCTGTACGGACTCTGAGCCTAGAGACTATTCTGACAGTGTAGACCCCTGACTCCGTACGGACTCTGAGCCTAGAGACTGTTCTGACAGTGTAGACACCTGACTCTGTACAGACTCTGAGCCTAGAGACTGTTCTGACAGTGTAGACCCCTGACTCTGTACGGACTCTGAGCCTAGAGACTGTTCTGACAGTGTTGACCCCTGACTCTGTACGGACTCTGAGCCTAGAGACTATTCTGACAGTGTAGACCCCTGACTCTGTACGGACTCTGAGCTTAGAGACTGTTCTGACAGTGTAGACCCCTGACTCTGTACGGACTCTGCACCTAGAGGCAGACTGACCCAGGCCTTGCAGTCCGCCTGCTTTCTGCTGAGCTCCTCTGATTCCAGAGCAGATGGTACCATGGCCTCCATGCTGGAGCTACAAGCTCTTCAGATGGGACGTGTCTCCGGTCGATGGTCCTGTGATCGGGTTTGGTGTAGCGACATAAAGTATCCCAGGAGATGCATGCGCACCAGTATGCACACTCACATGCACACACAGATTTGTGTGTGTTATTCGAGGATTTAAGGGCTCAGCTGGTAATGAGCTACAAGTTTTTTCTTGCCTGTAGATGGGGATTATGATGTGAGATCCGTGGCCTTAGTGTGAGCTGAAAATGAGGTTGGAGGATGGGGAGCATCACCTGCAGCTTCTGAGGAGGATGAGATGGCAGGGAGGTGCTATCGGCATGGCGCTACAGGGGGGTGTTACAGAGGAGTGCTACAGGGGGGTGTTACAGAGGAGTGCTACAGGGGGGTGTTACAGAGGAGTGCTACAGGGGGGTGTTACAGAGGAGTGCTACAGGGGGGTGTTACAGAGGAGTGCTACAGAGGGGTGCTGTAAAGGGGTCTGCAGACGGGGTGTTACAGAGGTGCACTGTAAATTGATGTCTTATGAAAGATACAGCTCCAGTGTAACTCCGCAGTTAGAATGGTGCTCACATCCAATTTTCACAGAGATGAAATCCAGTATTTGTGTGTCTGAGTGTGAGTGAGAGAGACAGGGTGTTTGTTTTTGTCTGTGCTTGTTATACATTTTCCAGCACGGATGGTTTGAGTTGCTCTTTGGCTCATTTCCCAGCATCCCCCTGGCTGCTGGGGACGTTTTCTTCCTGGGAGTTTCAATGGAGTGACTTCCGGCTGGTTCCTCTGTGGACCTGATATGAGAACATCCTCAAGCGCGTTTCACAAGCCCCTGGACCTTATGCTGCCACATACAGATCCAGCTGTATTTTTAACCAGAAGTCCATGGCAGAGAAGGTGTGAGCTGGTATTTCTGGAATCCTGGTGCAAATAAGCTTTTTCTAAGTTACTGTACCACTTTAACTTTTTTTTGGATGATTACTGTAAGTGTTACATTATAGCAAGGATATTATTGTTAATAAATACTGAAACAAAAATAAAAGATAATGGTAGCACTTCACTTGAGGGAGCACAAATCATGAACAAATATAGTCGCTACTTGAGAAAAAAGATGCATCACGATTCATTAATGATGAACGAACATGAGATCAGTATATAACTTGTGTTATTCCTGACTTGTTCCTTCAGTAGTTCACAAAGGTTTACAGAATTAACAGATATAGTAACATATATAGAAACTGCTTGAGATAATACATACATCACAAACATTTGACCCCCCATCCCCCTTGAAATATTTTTCAACTCGGCCACTGGGGATGACAAGCAGCTTGTGTACATGGGCTGCGCTTTATTCTGCCAGCCAAATTATGAAGCTCAGTAAAAATACACACTGCAATGAAAATGATCAAAAAATCAAATTAAATTGAAACAAAATTAAAAGGAAAGAAAACAGAAAAATGTATTAAAATATAAACTAATTAATAAAAATGGAACTAAAATTACCTTGCATTGCTTGGCAGTGTCACTGCAGTGTTTCATTATTTAACATTATGTAACGATTCAGTGTTACAGCATGTAACATTATTTAACGATGCAGTGTTACATTACATAACATAATGTAACAATGCAGTGTGACATGTAACATGTAATGGTGCAGTGTGTTACATTATGCAACATAAAATGCTGGATATGGACAGTTGGGTCGTGCCACTAGCAATAATGTTGGAGTACCTTATGTGTTCAGGGGAGCAGGGGCTTTGGGGCTGATTTGGTTGCTGACAAAGTTGAAACTCAACATATTCTCTTGTGTAACATGATCTAATGGTGCAGTGTTATGTGTTGTAACATAATCTAACAATGCAGTGTTTCATCATGTAACCTTATCTAATGGTGCAGTGTTACATTATGAAACATTATATAATAGTGCAGTGTTACATTGTATAACATTACCTAACAATGCAGTGTTACTTAACAGTCCTGTAGTAATAGCCCTGCAGTTTCTTATTGTCCTCTGCTTTCCCCTCTGTCACTCTTTTGCTCTCTCTCCCTGTCCTCTCTGTCCTAAATAGAGTAGCTGGCTGTTACACTTTGAGCCCACTGGCAGTGTTTGTGCTTCTCTGAGCACAGGTGTTACAAGGTGATGGGGGCTCTGTGTGGGGTGGGCCGGTGTGTACAGCACTGTGTAGCGTAAATGTACCTTGGGGTTTGTCTTCAGCGTGAAGGTGGGGCTTTAGCCTAACTGCATGTCTAACTGCATGTCTTTGGACTGTGGGAGGAAGCCCACACAACACAGGGAGAACATACAGACTGCACACGCAGAGCCGAGGCGGGATGCAAACCCCGGGCTGAGCCTCTGCGCCGGATCAGTAATAATATCAGTGGTGATACTGGTCATGAGCAGCGTGTGTCTCTCCTCAGATGACAGCATCTCAGCAGCCAGCATGTCGGATGTGCACGACCGCCTGTCTGCGCTGGAGTTGCGGCTCCAGCAGCAGGAGGACGAGCTGATGGTGGTGAAGGCGGCACTGGCTGACGTGCTCCGGCGCCTACCCCTCCCCGAGGAGCCGGTCCCCTCCAGGAGACCCCCCGGCAAGGGTAGGCTCTGCCCAGTCCCTCACCCTCACTGACCAGCCTATCAGCATGAGCTCCGCCCAGTCCCTCACCCTCACTGACCAGCCTATCAGCATGAGCTCCGCCCAGTCCCTCACCCTCACTGACCAGCCTATCAGCATGAGCTCCGCCCAGTCCCTCACCCTCACTGACCAGCCTATCAGCATGAGCTCCGCCCAGTCCCTCACCCTCACTGACCAGCCTATCAGCATGAGCTCTGCCCAGTCCCTCACCCTCACTGACCAGCCTATCAGCATGAGCTCCGCCCAGTCCCTCACCCTCACTGACCAGCCTATCAGCATGAGCTCCGCCCAGTCCCTCACCCTCACTGACCAGCCTATCAGCATGAGCTCCATCCAATCATTGTGGGCACTGTGGACATAAGTGGGCAGTCTTCTTCTGAAGTCAGGCTTCCGCTCATTGGTTGGTTTGTTCCTATGTGACTTTTCCATTGGCCTGCAGGAACTGGTCGCATTTGTCTGTAAAAGCAGCAGTGGGGTGACTTGCTTGCCCCTTTTCATGCGACAGCCTCCTCTGCCATAAATCATCTTACAGACTGGGCCTGGCTTCTTTAATCCCCGCTCTTTTGTCCAATTAACGTGACAGGGCTGCGTGATGATGGCTGCATTTAGAGAGCGCGTTACACAACTTTCTCTGTTGCGTTATTACATCCTCATTACTCTTGGCCTCTCCCAGACATTCCTGCACTTTCTCTTTCTCTGTCCCGCTTCCTCTCTCCCGCTCTCATTCCAGCCATTAATTACTTTTCCTAAGTGGGGCTGCATAAGAGCCGCTCCAGAAGACAGCTGCTTGTCGGCCGTGAGTGCCAGCGTCTAACAGAAGCCGTGCGTTTGCTCCTTCCCATCCGTGCCAAGATTACGGGGCCGTGCAGCTCTGCTCCTCACCTCAGCGGTGACTGCATCTCTGTCGCCCCCTGCAGGTGTCAGCTTGATGCGCGAGGCCTTCTCCATGTCCTGCATTGCTAATGGGGTCGCCGTCAGCCGCAAGCCAGGCCACAGAGACGGATCCTCTGTGTCTGTTGCCAGGAAGGAGACTTTCTCCTCTGCAGCCAAGAGGTGCAGTTTTTCCTCATGACCGGACCAACATACAGACAAATGGCAGGAGGGAGGCCACACACCCACACACAGGCTGTGTACAAATTCAGGGGCTGCATCCTTCAAAGGACATGGTCTACAAAGATTGTAGAATTTGTAGGCTGCATTCTTTGAGGGGTCGAACGGAGAACAAAGTCAGTTGGGACAGTCTGACCTATGGTCACTTTCCTGTTTGCGTCAGCTGCTGTTCCTGCGCAAACCCTTGATGACACGCCCACTTTATCTCTGCGCAGTGAGTCTCGAAATACGTTGGGCTGTGAAGGATCCATCCTTCATGACTCTGCAAAAGAAGGACGCATTTCTAGACCGCATTTGAAGGAGCCTTCGAAATGGGACTGCCTTGGCGCACCTCTGTGTGACATAGTCTTTGAATGCAGCCTTAGAAGGATACAGCCCCTGGATTTGGGCACAGCCACAGTGGCTGGGGGGCACAGCCCCTCCCTACAAGGGTTTGGTCGTACCTTTGGCATCCCTCAAACCTCCCACGCCAATTCCTCATTGTTTTACAGTGAGCCAGTGAGAAATGTCAAGCATTCAATGCAGGGTACCAAAGAAAAGGCGGAGCCATCACCTGGAAGCGAAGCCCCGCCCCCTCCTGAGGCACAGGACACTCCCAGGCACCCCCCTTCCCCCACCCTGCCCCAGTCCAAAAGGCACTTCCAGGGAAACAGGAAGTCCAAACCAGCTGACAGGTTCCTGGAGTAAATTCCGTTGACCTTCCTGACCCCAACTTGCCTTTCATTCTCTATATCGATTCCACCCACCAGATTTGACCCCACTCTTCACCCTTCACCAGTATCCCTGCAGAGCTACACCAGCTACGCCTCCGCCCTGGGATTGGCTGCAGTAACCCTTTGGTCATAAGCCCTAAGACCCTCATAACCCCCCCCCAGCTGCCTAACCCCTCTTCCCCTCTATATTAATCTGCTATCTGCTGCTTACTTGATTTTTCATTTGGCCTCTGTCACCTAACCTTGCATGGATACAGCCCTTAGGAGCAAATACTCAGCCTTTACATATACTCCTCCTTTACGCTTGTAGACTGAGACGAGTCATGTTCCCGTTGATGCTACATGTGTATGTGAAACCAAACATCGCGGCCACAGCCCGGACACGTTTCTGACAAGACTTCACAGTGTAGCTATAGCACATTAATCCCTTATGGGTTTATTGGTATTTCTGTTGTTAAATCTATTTGTACATAAGAATAAATCAGGTAAAAACATACAACAACAATAACAAAAGCCAGATGAGCATAGAAGTTGTCAGCTTCTGTTAAGGTTGGAAGAGCACGGGGAGGGGCTCTGGGATTCTTTAAGGTGGGGGGCATTACAAAGGTGATCATTTATGCAGAGCAGCCAACTGCATCATTAGCTAATGATGTGTTTTCAATTGATGAGTGACAGGGGAGGGGGGCTTTCTGGGGGCTAGTCGCATTTCACCTGTGGTGAGTGCCCCTGTGCCCCTCCCCCGAATGTGACCAGGCCTCTCTGTTTCCTCTGGCGTGTGTGTGTGTGTGCGTGCGTGCGTGTGTGTGTGTGTGTGTGTGTGCGTGTGTGTGTGTGTGTGTGTGTGTGTGTGTGTGTGTGTGGGCCACACGCGGAGCGTAGCACCAAGAGGGGCTCCAGGATGGAGCGCTCCAAGAGCAGCACGTGGGAGAGGGAGGAGAACAAGGGCAAGCTGGTGAAGGCTGCCTCCACCTCCAAGCTGCTGGCCAAGGGCTCAAAGAACGTGGAGAGGTGGGTGGAGATGCAGAGGTGGAGATGCAGAGGTGGAGATGCAGAGGTGGAGATCCAGAGGTGGAGAGACAGGCTGCACTCGGAGTGTATGTGTGGGGAGGGCTTTGTTCGGATGGAAGGTTGGAAGTGAATTATAATGAGTGAGGGGGTTTGATTTTAAGAGTAGAAGGGTGTGAATGTGGGCAGACATGGGTGAAGCCTGGGTGTGTATCAGAGGGGAAGGGAATTGTGGGATAGGCAGGGATTGCTGGGATTGTCATGGCTGGCCTGAATGACCTTCCTCTTTGCTTCATTCCAGACCCCGTGACCTTGTGATCAGCCAGGGTAAGATGGACATTAAGCTCACTGCTGATGGGATTTACTTTATTTAACTTTGCAGTTTTACTTCTTAGCATAAGAACTTCCTGTTTGCTCCATTGGAGTGGCAGCAAATAGGTGATGATCTGTGTTGATTATGGAGAAACACGCTAGGTGGGGTCACCAGGATCCAAAGCGGAGGCTCCGTTTCCCCCTCTCCGCCTCCCCAGCTCACCTTCCTCTCATCTTTTCTTTCTGTTTTACTTTACCATCTTTCCATTCCTACTGTCCCTCAAGTTTAATTGAAAGAATGTCTTTATTGGCATGGAGAACAATGGTAATGGCTTGAAGTGACACGTTCTTCATGGAGTAGGTGGCAGCCGTTAGCGGCGGCTCTGCCCGGCTCAGCGGTTCTGCTTCCCCTGGATCTTCTGGCACCTTCACCCATTTGGCCTTTGGCTCTGTCAGTCTCTCTGGGTAATTCTTGCTCAGTACAGGCTATGCGCATCTTCCCATGACATTTTTTCTGGGCTCTGTGCCCCTTTTACCCCCCACCCCCCCACAACAGAGGGCGACTACATCAAGATGTTCCTGCGGGGCCGTCCTATCACCATGTATGTCCCATCTGACGTTGGCAACTACGAGGATGTCCGGGTCGAGCTCCCATCTGAGACCCTCAAGCTGGAGTGGGTGTATCCTCACCTCCTGTCCGTGACGGCATCTTGCCCCAGTCCCTGTCCCGGCTCCTGTCCCTGTCCTAGCCCCTGTCCTTGTCCCTGCCCCTGTCCCAGTCCCTGCCCTGGCTCCTGCCCCAGCCCTTGTCCTGGGTCCTGTCCCTGTCCCGGCTCCTGTCTCTGGCTCCTGTCCCTATCACAGCCCCTGTCCCTGTCCCGGCTCCTGTCTCTGTCCCTGTCCCTGTCCCTATCCCAGCCCCTGTCCCGGCCCCTGTTCCTGTCCCTATCCCAGCCCCTGTCCCTATCCCAGCCCCTGTCCCTGTCTCGGCTCCTGTCCCTGGCTCCTGTCCCAGCCCCTGTCCCTATCCCAGCCCCTGTCCCTGTCCCTGTCTCGGCTCCTGTCCCTATCCCAGCCCCTGTCCCTGTCCCGGCCCCTGTCCCTCCATCCCGTGCCCCCACACCCAAGTGTCTCCAGTTCCTTGACTCGCTCTGCCTGCAGTTACGGTTACCGAGGCCGTGATGCTCGCTCCAACGTGCAGCTGCTGCCCACCGGCGAGGTCGTCTACTTCATCGCCTCAGTGGTCGTGCTCTTCAACTACGAGGAGCGAACTCAGCGGCACTACTTGGGACATACCGACAGCGTCAGATGGTCCGTCCCTGTAACCATGGGCCTGTCCTGGGAACAGTGCCGTCCCCCTGCCACTGGGGGGGGGGGGGGGGGCAAAATCATAATAATGCTGTATTTGTCTGTGTCTCACAGCCTGGCTGTTCATCCTGATAAGATCCGCATTGCCACGGGGCAGACTGCTGGGGTGGACAAGGACGGACGGGTGAGAGCGCCCCCGTCTGGGCTAATGAAATACATTATATAGCTTGAATGTAAAACAGTGTAATTCCTACACACAAAACAATCAAAAAGACCCATGAAGTGTACCCATTCATTTTAGATTTAACAGTGAAATGATTATGTCACACTATAGCAATCATAATAATAATCAATAATAATCAATAAAATTAATGATTCTCGTGCTTGTATTTATTTTCTCTCTCGCATTACGATTCTGTGGCTGATTTCTTTAATGCCAGTGTGTTTGCAGCTTGACCTTTGCTGACCTCTGCCCTTTGACCCCCCCCCCCCCCAGTCTCTGCAGCCTCATGTCCGTGTATGGGACTCGGTTACTCTGTCCACCCTGCAGGTCTTTGGGGTGGGCACCTTCGAGAGGGGCGTGGGCTCCCTGGCCTTCTCCAAAGCTGTAAGTCCCCCCCCAGCCAGGTGATAGGGCTCCCCCACACTCATAACTGTGACAGAACCAGGTTCTCCATGTGCTGGGTTCGCAGGGGGACTTTCAGGTCCTCCGGCGCTGAGCCATGTGTGCTGTAGTGAGCTGATGGTCACATCCATCACCTTAGTGGCAGAGAACTCCTAGGATAGGAACAGCTGCTGGGTTACTGGAGGTCAACTGAGACATGATTGGCCAAGATCAATGAGGTCATTACGCATATTGGTCATGTGATTTGGGTGTCGTTCCGATGCTGTCGGTGTTGAATCAGCTCTTTTCTTTAATTTCCCACCCACCCTCGCAGGATTCAGGTGTCCATCTCAGCGTGATCGATGATTCCAACGAGCACATGCTGACGGTCTGGGACTGGCAGAAGAAGTCCAGGATAGCTGAGATTAAGGTGAAGGATCTCGTGGTCCTGCTCTCTGTCCTCCTGCCGTGTTTTTGCTTTGTTACTTTTTCCCTGCATGTACGATAGTCCTGATGTTCTCATTGTTGTTCATTTGCTGAAGTACGTAGGAGTTCTTTAGTTTTCACATATCTTCTTCTTCTTTGACACACACACAAATTCAAGTGAGAATGATGCATGCACTCTGGCGCCCCCTGGAGCATTGTTCTGGAGGGTTAAGGGCCTTAACGGCAATGTGACTATTCTGCCGTGTGACTATTCACCACGCTGGCTGACCGCCCCCATTTCCCGTCGCACAGACCACGAACGAGATCGTGCTGGCGGTGGAGTTCCACCCCACAGACACCAGCATCATCGTCACCTGTGGCAAATCGCACGTCTTCTTCTGGACGTGGAGCGGCTCCTCGCTGACACGCAAACAAGGCATCTTCGGGGTGAGGATGAGCGTTGTTTCACCACCGGGGCACAGACACCCCCAGGAAATCAGCACAGATGCACACCGAGGCAGCAGCCTGCCACAGACACGGATAAACTGGCTGTAATCTCCCAGCCTTATTAATGCCGCCTCTGTTGTCCATCCTCAGAAATACGAGAAGCCCAAGTTCGTGCAGTGTCTGGCTTTCCTCCCCAGCGGCGACGTCTTGACGGGCGACTCGGGGGGTGTTCTGCTGGTGTGGAGTCGTAATGTCGCAGTGGACCCTGCTCCGAAAGGTACCCCCCCCCCCCCCCCGATGTGTCTTACGGTGGGCTGTGTTCTTCCCCGCATTGCACACTCATCCGGATGATGCAGGGTTTCATAACCGGGGACAGAATCCCCGAGATGAGTTTGCATTTTGGAAGAGATGTAGGTTTAGTCTAAAGAGCCGGGGGGGGAGAGACGGAGACAGAGGGGGAAGAAAGAAAGAGAGAGGCCATAACAGCGGGGGTGGGGGGGGGGGATGGGGTGATGCATGATGTGGGAGATGGTGGCCACTGAATGAAGCAATTATGTAACAGGCGAGGAAGTGGGAGGGAGAGGAGGAGGATTCATGGTGAGGAGGAGGAAGGTGAGAATTCAGTGTTTGCAAAGCCTGTAAGCCTGCAGCACCAAGCTGGGAGGAAAGGTTTTCATTAGGAGCATGTAGGAGCACCACCTACAGGAGAGGCAGTGGCGGTGCAGGAGGGAATAGCGTCAGCGTCTCCTGCCGAATAGCAGTCAGACTCCCCCATTTCACTGTGGGCCCCAAAGTCCAGGCTGTTAAATTGGAATTTACCCCCAGGGCTTGCAGGCCGGCCCCAGCAGCACCCCTGCTTACCCGACCCTGGTCACCCCCCCATGTCCCCTTTCTCCATCCAGCAAACACCTTCCAGATCAGCCGGCAGCTAAAGGCACACGAGGGCAGTGTTTTCACCATGTGCCAGCTGAGGAACGGCACCGTGATCACGGCGGGGGCCAAGGACCGCAGGGTCATCCTGTGGGACCATGACCTCAGCCCCGAGAGGGACATCGAGGTGGGCAGCCCGTCCAGCTCTGACTTTCTGTATGAAAACAATAAAATATTGACTATGTGTGCTGACATATTGTGTCGGTGTGGCGGCCCTGGAGGTGCCTGAGCAATACGGAGCCGCCCGCGCCCTGGCTGAGGGGAAGGGGGAGCAGTTTTTGGTCGGCACGTCCCGCTGCTTCATTCTGAGGGGCACATTCAATGATGGCTTCCAAGTGGAGGTGCAGGTGAGGAGCAGGGGCAAGCCCCGGACTTCAGTTCCCAGAATCCCTTGCGGCACTACTCCCATTGGGTGTCTTTGTGAAGGGGGGGTCAGAGTGCCATTTCCAGTTGCTGTTCCGTGTTTCGTACCAGTGCCGTGCTTGTGAGATAACAGAGTCATGGGCCTCCTTCATCTTCCTCTTCCTCTCCTCAGGGTCACATAGATGAGCTGTGGGGCCTGGTCTCCCATCCTTTCAAGCAGCTCTTCCTCACCTGCGCTCAGGACAGACAAGTGTTCTTGTGGAACGCAGAGGACCACTGTCCAGAATGGAGCAGAGTCCTGGAAGTAAGCCACTCCCCCATATCCTCAACTGCAGTGCATGCTGGGAGCCCAGCAGTGTGCTATAAGTGTCCTGTTCATGTGTTTATGGGACAAATGAATCCTTCAGGCTCCTACCATGTTCAGCTGATTACTCACCTTGATTGTCAATATATCCTTTCTTCAGTCATTATTGTGGAACATGAGGTTTTTATTCTTTCAGTTTGTGTGCAGGAATCTCTCCTGAATTTGTTTACTGCTCTGTACACGCCTTAACGTTGTGGTACTTTAATCAAATGCCAGGCCCTCCTATTCTTTCTCTCTCCTTCCCCTCTCCACTCATCCCTCTCTCTCTGTTGCTATCCTCCCCCTCTATGCTCACCTTTTCTCTCTCCTTCCCCTCTCCACTCATCTCTCTCTCTGTTGATATCCTCCCCCTCTATGCTCATCCTTCTCTCTCTCCTTCCCCTCTCCGCTCATCTCACTCTCTCTCCGCTCGTCTCACTCTCTCACACCCTTCTCTCTCCCTGTCCCCCACCCAGGAACCAGGACACTGTGCAGATTTCCACCCCGGGGGCGCTGTTGTGGCCATTGGAAGTCATTTGGGAAAGTACGTCTCAGTACTAAGGGGGGGTTCACTTTGCAGGCTTTTCTTGTGATTCCTGATCTTTAACCCCAACGGTCCCTGTTCCCGTGGCAGGTGGTACGTCCTGGACGCAGAGACGAGGGACCTGGTCGCCATCCACACTGACGGGAGCGAGCAGCTGTCTGTCATTCGGTACTCCACAGGTAGGCGGCTCCGACGAAACCCGTCCACGGAATCCTGTCCTGTCCCCTGGTCGGCCGGCTTGCAGAGTTCCCATAATGCCCTGCTCTTTTGCTTCAGATGGCACGCTGCTGGCAGTGGGGTCACATGACACCTTTATTTACCTGTACACCGTGTCGGAGAATGGGAGGAGGTACAGCAGATACGGCAAATGCACTGTGAGTCACATTCAGCATCTGCGTTACTGAGACATATAGTGCCACCTGCAGGTTCCCTCTGGCTGTCAGAGCTCTCATCTGCTCTCTTATACATGTACAGAAGTTTAAATGTCACCGGCGGTGTTGAGGGACAACTGCTTAAGGCCCAGTGACCACCAGGGCCCCCCATCTAAATGGGAATGAAAGGGAAGGTGATAAATGACAACTAAATTAATCACATTTTGCTTAGGGCCCCAGAAAAGCTTCTCGTTTGCTTTCCACGTTACGCGTCTGGTTATATAACAAGATATTTACTGCTGCTATTTATGTTTTGTTCCCTCCTGACTGTTTCCCTCCTGCTGTTTGAACAGCCTTTACTGTGGTAAAAATATAGCACATACGTTACACTTCCGTGGAGCGCAGTGTTTAATCTAGTCTGAGTAAAAAATAACAGACCTGTTGACAGCGACATTAATCCTGTTGATCTTCAGGTTGCCATGAGTTTGAGTAGATACAAAGAGCACGGTACCTGGATTGCCTGTCTGTGTAAAGACTGTTCCGGAAAATGAAGCTTGACAACATGGCACAGTGTTAGAGGCTGGTGTGGGGGGGGGCTGTTTCACACGCAGCACACCTCTGTAAGTGTGTGGAGGGGCTGAGATCTGAGAGTGAGAGTGTGGGAGTCTGAGAGTCTTCAGCTATGAGAAAGTGCACAGATTCATGCTTCTGTGCCCATATTTATAAAGCATCTCAGAATCGCTCCTAGGAATCGTGCTAAGAGTCTGACTAGGTTAGAGTTTGTCCTAGAGATGTGAGAAGTAGCTGAACCCAGAAGGGTAACTTTCCTTCTGTCGTCTCTCTCTCCTACAGGGCCACTCCAGCTACATCACTCACCTTGACTGGTCCCTGGATAACAGCTTCATCATGTCTAACTCTGGAGACTATGAAATCCTGTACTGTGAGTAGCCTTCCAGTAGGGGGCAGCAGTCTGTGCTGTCTCATCTGTGAGGTTCTCCAAAATGTATTGTATGACTCAGCCCTTAAGTCTAGTTTCAAGTGTTCAGCATATAGGTCTTGATGCCTTGAATACCTGGCTTCATTCTGCTAGTCTTTCTTGCATGATCCAGCTGCCCTGAGCTAATCTTTCCGCCTGTTTCTCCTTCCTCCGTCTCCAGGGGACATCCCAAACAGTTGCAGGCTGATCAGGAACCGCTCAGAGTGTAAGGATGTGGACTGGGCCACGTACACGTGCGTGCTGGGATTCCAGGTGTTTGGTATGTGTGCTCAGTGCGCCGTCCTCAGTGCGCCGTCCTCAGTGCGCCGTCCTCGCGTACACGTCGCTTTGCTGCCACCTGCTGGACACTGGCATCTCACCATGAACGCCAGCATGTCAGGCGACAGCGGGGAGCTTTGTACTCTCCCCCTGTGATGATGCCCCTGATTCCCGCTTTGCCCAGGGGTGTGGCCCGAGGGCTCGGACGGCACAGACATCAATGCCCTGGTCCGCTCTCACGGTCGGAGGCTCATCGCCCTGGCGGACGACTTCGGCAAAGTGCACCTCTTCCGGTACCCCTGCTCCAGGCCCAAGGTGAGCTGGCCCGTAACAGGAAGTACTGGCAGCCTCTGCTGCCCAGTGATGGCGACCATATGCAGAGTCCTTGCTGATGACAGGTTTTTTTCTGCCACATTCTTTGCTCGCAGGCCCCAAGCCATAAGTACAGTGCCCACAGCAGTCATGTGACCAACGTTAGCTTCCTGTGTAACGACAGCCACCTGCTGTCCACTGGGGGCAAAGACACCAGCATTATGCAGTGGCGCCTGATGGAGAAGACCCATCCCCTGGGCCCAGTGGAGGGCCTGTGCCTTGGACTGGGGGAGGGGATGAGCCATAATCCTGCCCCCTGGGGCAGAACCTTAGCATCCGCAACTGCAGACTGCACCCAGTTCGTGAGCGCAGCCACGCCCTCCACGTTCGACCAGCAGAAACTCTCCCCCGGCACACCGTCCACCTCCGGGAGCACGCTGAGCGCTGAGGACAGTCTGGAACAGCGCAGTGACGACACGACCACTCCTGTGGATGAGCACGCCCCCTCGCTGCCCTCCTAAAGACCCAAAGCTCCCCCTGGTGGCTGCTGTGTTACTGCAGCCAAGAGAGAGAGACAGACCTCATAGTTTGTCTCTTATTTTTGCTTATAAAAACAACTGGAATCCTCCTGGTTTACTATGGCTTCAGATTAAAGAGTGTTTTACTTTTAATATACCTGGAGAAGTGAGAAGAGGTTTGTAAAGAGTGTTATACGGAGCACACGTAAATGGGGAGAAATGGGAGTTTTATTCATCATAAACACGCTGCAGTACCTGCACCCTCCTGCAGGTGTCTCACTTTGACTGATGAGGAAGACGCCAGAGTGCCCCAACACTCTGACCAGGCGTTGTCTTGGTGACATCACCAGGGGTGGCTCAAAGGGGAAAAAAATATACATTCATTTTAGTCCTGATTATTTCATAGTCTGTTTATTGTTCAGTTTTTCCTCAAGTGTTTCTTTTTCATTGGTTTTGAATAGTGTCTGAAAGATTGGAAATGGGGAGGACTGGGGGTGTGATTAATCACCACATGCATGGCCGGACATCTAGCAGATAGCTGCTGTCTCATATTGCAGCCTCATAATTCACTTCGGTATGACAGGGGGCGCTGTTGCTTAAAGCTTCGCTCTGACGTTGAGAACGGAGTGACGTCATCCTGGGAAAGGGGGGGAGCAGGATTAGCATCTGATTGCGTTTGTCTGCCTGTATTAATGGCAGTAGCTGGTCAGGAATGTGACAGAGTGTAACTTAGGGTGTAACTTATGCAGAGTGAAGCTGGCCAGTGTTACTTGCAGACTCTGGGTGTTCGAGGACCCAGGAAGGTGACGAAACCGCCGAAATCTCAGGCAGAGACTCAGAGAGCACAGAGTCTCCCCCCAGGTCCACTGCAGCCGCCACATGTACTTCCTGTCTGTTGGGGGCGGCGTCTGCGACCTGCTGTGTTTGGGAGGCATCAGTGTCAAGATTGGGGTTATTAATGACACCCAGTGAGGTGTAGTGACCCCTTCTATTGTGCATGAACTGTAACAGTAAACTCCATGTTACGGCCCACTGTAACATGGACTTTAGGTGCATAGTAATGATCAGAGTGAGGCCTGGACAGCAGATGCCAAAATAAAGTGTTTTAACATGACAGTAATGTGTCTCCTGTTTTTCTTTAAAGGGATCATAACACAGACCTGGCCATGGAAATTTCACCCGGAAAATAAAAATGGCTTCTCAGTGATTGCTTTCGCTTTTATTATAAACTTTGCATTTTTAAATGCTGTGGCATTTTTCTTTACCTTTTATTCTGCACATGTTCAGATTTTGCTCTGTTTTATGATCTATCCTTTGCTGTGTCTTAACAGAAGATTATTTTAAAATGGAAACGTGTCACACAGATATTGCTATTGGAATTTGTATGTACGTTTTGGCCCTGAGAAATATCTGTTAGATATAGAGAAATAAACAAGTTTACTATATATTACTATATATAGTGTAAGGCATGGGTTCCCAAACTGCCTCACCTGGGGATCTGTTGTCTACCTGGAACCCAAACCCAAAATATATAATGAAATACCATAACATACTAACAATATAAAAAGACAAAAAGAAAAACAAAACTAAAAGTTAAAGTAAACAAACAGTATTCCTCAATTAAATTTTTAATTTTAAAATATTGGTTTTAATTTTATAATTTGTATTGCTGTTGATGACAATTAAGGTTCCCCTTTACAAACCCCTACATCTCTCAAACAAAACAGACACAATGGAACATCTCACATAATGAAAATGCAGATTAATCTTTGATTCAGTTATAACATCCTGTATGTTTCCTCATCACCCACCTCAACCCTCCCCATCCGTACTGAAGGCTGAACTCTAACTGTATTTGCAACTCAACATTAGCACTAAAGGCTGAACTCTAACTGTATTTGCAACTCAACATTAGCACTAAAGGCTGAACTCTAACTGTATGTGCAACTCAACATTAGCACTCAAGGCTGAACTCTAACTGTATTTGCAACTCAACATTAGCACTAAAGGCTGAACTCTAACTGTATGTGCAACTCAACATTAGCACTCAAGGCTGAACTCTAACTGTATGTGCAACTCAACATTAGCACTCAAGGCTGAACTCTAACTGTATTTGCAACTCAACATTAGCACTCAAGGCTGAACTCTAACTGTATTTGCAACTCAACATTAGCACTAAAGGCTGAACTCTAACTGTATGTGCAACTCAACATTAGCACTAAAGGCTGAACTCTAACTGTATGTGCAACTCAACATTAGCACTAAAGGCTGAACTTAGCACTAAAGGCCTTTTCACGCCAAGTCTGATTTTTCCACACGAAAAAAACTAATGACATCATCATATTCTCATAATGAATAGTAAATTCACCCCCCTCCCTTGATGTTCAATCCAAAGTTAAGGTTCAATCCCAAAGTTAAATAACAATTAATCATCCTGGTGTGGGGGACTGGCCTGAGGATGGATCTCACCATTCCCGGGCAGCTAACCCTTTCTCCTCACTTGCTCAATAGTGGTTCACATCTTGCTCCTTATAATAATTTGTTGAACTTACGAAGACAACAATTTATATTTTTTCAATTGTGCTGAAAAAAAGCAGCAAAAAAAACCCAACTGAACTTCCTACTGGGCATACCAGTGTCAGAGTCACCCTTACTGGCATACCAGTGTCAGAGTCAACCTTACTGGCATCCCAGTGTCAGAGTCACCCTTACTGGCATCCCAGTGTCAGAGTCAACCTTACTGGCATCCCAGTGTCAGAGTCAACCTTACTGGAATGCCACCGTCAGAGTCACCCTGATTGGCATACCAGTGTCAGAGTCACCCTGATTGGCATACCAGTATCAGAGTCAACCTTACTGGTATGCCACCGTCAGAGTCACCCTGACTGGCATATCAGTGTCAGAGTCAACCTTACTGGCATACCAGTGTCAGTCAGTCTTACTGGCTAGTATGACGTCACTGAGACAACATCCATATCACACATTTCCTATGACATCACTGTCACAGACACCATTACTGGGATGACGTCACTGTCAGAGACACCTTTACTGGGCAGATCTGCAGTGCTCCAGGGTTACTGCCATCAACATTTGGACCAAGATAGAAATATGGAAACAGGCTCCCAGTGAATGTGCCTTTAAAGGTGTAGATGAGTGACATGTCAGCGGGGTTGGAGAAGGACACCTCCCCCCTGTCATAGTCCAGCTGCACTCTGATCCTCTGCGGTCTCCTCTCCAGTCGCAGATGGGTTGGTGGTGAGGTACACGCTTTATACTTGTTACTGTTCCTTAGATACAGAACCCAGAATCCATCGTCTGGGCTGTATTTTACACCCCCCTTCCTGTTAACAGACTCTTTTGCGACCCCTACAGTCCACTCAGGTTTGTCCCCCACCTCCACCTCCCAGCTGTGCTGTCCTGAGGTAAACCCCTCCGATCCCAGCAGATCGGGATAAGAGACCAGCCGCTCTGGGTTGTTTGGTAGCTGCTGTTTCATAGCAGTGTTTCTCACGCTGGTCAGATCGTCGGACACTGAGAGCCAGGGGGACGCGGTGTTTGGGTCCAGAGTCACAGGAGCTGTGGGTTGAGATGCATTTGTATCCATTTCACCTTTCTGCTATAAGCAACTCAGGAAATGAGCTACGTCCAAATAAGGCTTGAAGAACCAAAAATGACAAATATGATCATCATTAGCTGAGCACTGATCTTTTTTTTTTCTTCTGATCTAAAGGTTTCATCCTCCCTTGTGCCGCCCTCAACGACTCTGATTACAGAGAATGCAGTGAGTCTCCTAGCTCACTGGCAGCATGCATGGGGTCGACTCTGAAGTCCGACGTCACTGTGTCACTGCCATCATAAGATGTGACATTAAGGTTTGTTACATACAGCCGCTCACTGTGACTTGGGTGTGTTACTGACCTCGGTATGGTGTCACTGTGCAGTAATCACACAATAACATGTCTTTCAGTTCTGTTCTTGTCTTTATCCTGTCCTCCTGCCTTGAGCTTCCGCCTTGCAGGCTCCTGTCCATGTCATTTACCTGCATTAGACTAAGCAGCCTCTGGGTTACGCTGATTTGGATATTCACAAATGAAGATCTGCGCACACACACTTTCAGTTTCCTAACCGAAAGTCCACCACCCTCAAAGTCAGGATGCTGACATCACCACTGCTGTGTACCAGTGTTAAACATTTCACTCTAATCACTCTACACAGCTCTACATGTTGCACTAAATCAGCCATAGGCTCTAAATGGATTCATGCTTTTTAACTGAACTGTATTGTAGAGATTACAGAGGTTAGGATTCATTAAATACTCTGACTGGGTTTATGTGATACAGATGCAGGTCCTCCTAGAGGTCATAGAAACATGGGAATCCTGAGAAAAGACCGAGTCCAACCCGGAAGACGCTTAAAGTGAACTTGTGTTTGAGCTTTAAAAAGTACCGAGTGCTTCTTTGTAACCTGTGAGCACCTGCTCCTCAAATAGTCTCTGCACACCACTGCAGTAAAGCATGCTATAGACATGATATAGGCTTAATACCACACTGCCATTGCCCCCAGTACTCACTGTACCAGTGCTGCTAGGCTGAGCTCCCAGTGAGTGACAGTATAACCCACTCAGATACTGCTCTCTGCTTTATAGAGCCATTTCCCCCAGTACTCACTGTACCAGTGCTGCTAGGCTGAGCTCCCAGTGAGTGACATTGTAACCCACTCAGATACTGCTCTCTGCTTTATACAGCCATTTCCCCCAGTACTCACTGTACCAGTGCTGCTAGGCTGAGCTCCCAGTGAGTGACAGTATAACCCACTCAGATACTGCTCTCTGCTTTATACAGCCATTTCCCCCGGTACTCACTGTACTGCACAGTCCCCAGCATCTTCTCCCAGACTCTGAACTTCAGGGAGCCCAGGTGTTTGGCCATGTCTATCAGTTCCCCTGAAGCCAGCTCTGGATCCTGCAGTGAGCACTGGGCTCTGCAAAGACAGTGACAGGCTGGAGTCAGTGATGCTGTGTGGTCTAAAACAGACCCTGTAAATGGCTGCTTTAGATAAGAGATAACACTACAGATAAATACCTGGCTTTCAAATCCTTGTAGCGCTGAAAAATAAGGATAAAATCAATAATTAAATAAGAAAATTATGACAGTTGATGAAGAATAAATTTTACGTGCCAGGATAAGTAATGCTAGATACCAGGGCTTAACCAAACCCAAGAATAACTAACTGGATTCTCTCATGGTCACCAAGCCCATCATGCTTCCATGTCTCATTCTCGCCAGTACGGGGAAGCAATAAAAAAGGCCAATAGGATGTTGGGGTATATCTCCAGGTGTGTGGAGTTTATGTCAAGGGAGGTAATGCTAAGATTATACAATTCCTTGGTGAGACCTCACCTAGAATATTGTGTGCAGGTTTGGTCACCATATCTTAAAAAGGACATTGCGGCCTTAGAAAAGGTGCAGCGTAGGGCCACAAGAATGATTCCTGGTCTTAGAGGAATGTCATACGAGGAAAGGTTATTTGAGCTAAATCTTTTCAGCCTCAAGCAAAGGAGACTGAGGGGGGACATGATCCAGGTCTATAAGATTCCAACAGGTTTGGATGCTGTTCAACCGAATAGTTACTTTAGCATTAGTTCAAATACAAGAACTCGTGGCCATAGGTGGAAATTAGCGGGAGAACATTTCAAACTGGATTTAAGGAAGCACTTCTTTACACAGCGTGTAGTCAGAGTATGGAATAGTCTTCCTGATAATGTAGTGCAAGCTGAATCCTTGGGTTCCTTTATATCAGAGCTAGATAAGATTTTAACAACTCTGAGCTATTAGTTAAGTTCTCCCCAAGCGAGCTCGATGGGCCGAATGGCCTCCTCTCGTTTGTATAGTTCTTATGTTCTTAATCTAAACTGCAGCTAGATCAACCTTTAAGAAGAAGATGTCTCCAGATTTCATAGTTGTCTCGGTATCTCTGATCTTCTCTGACAGGGTGGAGACATGTTTGGAGATGTTCTCTATCTTCTCCTTCATTCTCCTGCTCTTCTCCTTCTCTTCCACTCTCAGTATAGCCAGTCTGGCCTCCTCTTCCTCTCTCAGGAACCCATGGAGTTTCTCAAATTCCTCCTTTATCCTCTTCTCAGTCTGCTGGAACTGACTCTTAATGTGAAAATATGTAGATTTAACACAACACTATTTTTTTTTCACTTTGTGAGGATGAAATATTTTGTCTACTTACCTTTAAGTGTTTAGCTGTTTTCTCATATTCTTCTTTAAATGTAATTATCTTCTCCAGTTTTTCATTTAATATGTTAAGTGCTGTTCTTAGTTCCTCCTGATATTAAATATCCAAAATCGAAATTAAAAATAATAATTATCCTCTGTATTCTCAAGGAATGATACTTCAGTCTTAAGTGACTAAATCAAGTGGAATTAGACAACGCAAAATATTTGGTTAAATCCTATTATGGCAACACATAAGTTTGACTTAATACAACATCTAAGTATTTTTTGCAGTATAATATGTAGTTTAATCTCCGCGTTTTGCCTGTAAAGCAGTTCAATGAACCAATTTATCCAATTAAAAACAGCACGGCGCATCCCCTTGGAGAATTTTTAGTCGTTGAAAAAACCATTTACACAAACACTGGGTGAAATAAATTCGCTGTAGAAAACATTAATTTTAAATCAATGGTCGTAAAAATCACGGTTTTACACACATTATGTAAACATTAGCTAAATCTAAATGCAAAGTGAAGGATGGTGCGTTTCAGTGCTTGGAGTATTTATACCTCAATAACCATAAATATTACCTTCATATCCTGCGCTGCCTCTTCCACGGGACGGAAATGATGGTTTCTGTGACCTTTTGATGTCTGACACACGACACAGATGCATTCCTGGTCATCCTCACAGAAGATCAGAAGTTTCTCTCCATGTAGACCGCAGTGAGCTTCCATCATCACTGGACTTTTCATTGAGGTGCAGTTTCGCCCTTATTTTTTGTCTTTAAATAGACTTCCACAGTATTGTGAGACCAGGCTGACAGGAATATCACTGATGGAGGACTTCCTCCTGCATAATGGACACTCCCGAGAACTCTTCCCTTCCCAGAACTTCTGCAGACACTACAAAACCTGATAATGTGAAAAAGAAAACTATATTTTTAAGTAGCCAATACGGTAACATTATACTGAATGCATATAGCTAAAGACCACTAATAGGAACTTTTCATGTTAGCTACCTCAGGATGTCTAAAAATACCTTTGAAAAATAACCCAATATTTACCGAAATAACCCAAATCATTATAATCATACTAACTATCATTCTATCTGTATAAGACTGTGAGTATGTATTTACTCATTTCAGAAGCTACATGAATGGAAGGTTCTATACCTCTCTAAATATTTTTTCATTCAAAAAGAACAACGGAGAGTACAGTCTATCCTGACACAGGCTATTTTATAAATAGGTAAACTCCGTTGTATACAGTGCAGGCGGTGCTTGCGGGCTGTGATGGCTGTAGTTTGCGGGCTGTGTCTTTATAGTCACCGTAGGGCGGGTTTGCTTCGGAAAATACGCAGAGAGGGGCGTGTTTTGTTATTTTATTATTGTTATAAAGTTAGGCGAACCCGGTGACTTGGTCACAAATATATACATTTTAAAAACATTTACGTTTAGTTTTAAAACAGTTTCCGTGGTGAATTGTTCCCTCCCGTCTTTTTCCATTGAATTTAAAAGCGCGTCTCGCGCTCTGCAGTTTGCGGCTCAGATCGAATCTGGTCGAACTGCGTTTCTTTAAAAAAATAAAAATAAAAAATAAAATTAATATTTATCTAAACCTACTGCAAAATATGTCTACTATGTTTAGCTGGTATTTATTATTTCAAATCCTAGAATCCCTTAGAGTCCCTTACTTCAGGACAACATAATCCGCGAATCTGAGCAAACAGCAGAGCTCCTGTGCGAGAGACGAGGCTTCAGTGGTCATTTTAAGGAATTAGTTACACCTGACGTACCTCTCAGACAGTCATGAAGCTTAAACCTTTCAGTCAAGGCGTTCCCAGACCTCGCGATTCTAAATCAAATTGTTTATCAAAAATTACATGTATAGGTTTATATTGACGTATCCTCAAGTACGCAGCGCGCTCTGCAACTTATGCCAATCAACACCTATCGCACAAATCTGATTGGATGTGCCGGTGGATTTTAAATTCAGCGTCTGTGGTTTGGCTTCTTGGATTGGTGGAATGTTCACTAGTTTTGCACTAGCAGCTGCAAACCCAAGATCCCGTTTTTATAGGATAATTCTACGACTCGGCTGGGAAATGTGATCGTGGATCAGCATATTTATGCATTGCGTGAAGTAACTACGTGAACTGAACTCTTCTGGGATGGACAGAGAGATCGAAAAACAGTAGAAGCTGACAGCAAGGAGATGAGCAACGTGTATGAGAAAGAAGAAATTCTGCTTTGGGAAAGAGTTTATTTTAGGAACTGAACAGACCGGAGAATCAAGGATACGGGAGCGTTCTCACTTTGACGGTGTTGTGCTCCCTCCTGCTGGATAAACTAAATATGACAGAAGATCTTGAGATTTTCTGTCTTTAAAAGTTTAAGCTTGGTGCAGATTCTCGGGTGGTAGGTAAATAAACATTTTAAAATATTACAAAAAAAAAAAAGACAGATAAAATTAAATCAGGCCAGGGAGCAGCAAACAACGTAACAACATCTCAAATAAAAATTAAGTACAATAATTATTCCTTAATTATGCAGAGCTTTGGGACATGTGAAGGGTATGTGTCTGTTCATTTCACTGTTACATTTTACAGTCACGATTTATCTGTTACAGTTTCACTGATACAATTTTAGTTTACAATTACAGCAGTACCTCAGTTCTTGAACTATTTAGAACTCGAATTTCTTAAAAGTCGAACCAACCAGTTCGAAAAAAAATGACCTAGAACTCGATTTGAATCTCAGAAGTCAAACCGTGCTTAGATGTGTTTAGTACAGTATATGCACTTCTTGATTTATCCGGTTCATTTTGTGTTTAAATGCTAAAAAAAACATATTTAGGTGTATTTTTTTGGGGCCAGGAACCAATTAATTGGTTTTTCATTATTCCTTATGGGGAAAATACAATCGGAACTCGAACTTTTTTGCATTCGATCTGGAGTTCTGAACGGATTAAGTTCGAGAACTGAGGTACCACTGTATGTTTTAACTTACAATTTCATTGTTGTATTTGACAGTTACAATTTAACAGTTTTACTGTTATATTTTACAGTTACAATTTACATATTCATTATTATTTCACTGTTACAGTTTAGTTGTGATTTAGCTGTTACATTGTCACTTATGATTTCCCTCACCCATGACAAAAGGGAAGCTAGGATAACACAGCTGCCTGCTTAGCTCACTGTTGGCCCAGTGAAAAGGAGAACACACTAGGAGCTGAGAATGAATGGGGTGGCAAACAAGAACTGCTGGCCAAATGGGGAAATGACTTACAGAACAGGGCAGGACAGGTATCGATCCTGACGGTCTCACTGTTACATTTTACAGTTAGTTAGTTTCTCTGTTACAATTTAGCTGTTACAGTTTCATTGTTATGATTTCACTGTCACTGTTGTATTTTACAGTTAAAATTTAACTGCCTGTTTCACTGTTTCAAATTCAGTGTTACAGTTTAGAGTTATGATTTAACTGTTACAGTTAGCTCTGCTGGGCAGATATGCATGACTTCCGGGAAACTACCATATGTATTTCCACTGGAATGTAAATGTGGAACTAATAATGTCTTGTTGAATTTTTCTCTTTTACAGTATGACAGTCTGCACAGATGGCCTCCTGGTCTTCTACACAGAAGAACAGAAGTTAGTCTAGATGACACACTGAGCTTCAGCTGGTTCTGCAGCTATCATCTCACCTTCCTGCTTCATGTACTGTAGGACTTGCCGTTGTTTGTTAAAGCCAGATGGACAGCAGGGTTTGGCAAAGGGGACACTGTCTGACACAGTGGACATTCCAGAAAACTCCTCTCTTCCCAAGCAAGCTCTACAGAAGGTGTGACCACAGGGAAGCAGGACTGGCTCCCAGTGTACAAGGTGCAGTGTATGTCTTCATGCAAAAATGAAGGGTTACTGGCCATTTTCTGGTTGCTCCAAGTCGCTCATCTGGTTTCGTTTTCACCTGCTCCTCCACAAACCTGTTTCACCTGCTGTTCAGCTTGTATTAAAGGTGGCTGCACCCAGTCACATTCACTGGGAAAGGTCATCTCTATGGGAGGGAGACGTGGGTACATGTCTGTGAGACAGGGAACACTTTACTTCTGTATCACAAACATCTCTATATGCAGTGTGTGCTGTGTGGATGTGGTCAAAGCTTCTCCTGTGCGGGGTCATGGGGGGCTTGGAGCCTATGGGAGGCAGCATGGGGCACAAAGCAGGGGGGGGCACCCTGGATGGGATGTCTGTCCATCTCAAATACATGTACAAAACACACACACACTAACAAGCTGCACCTACAGGTTACAGCCAGCTGGATCTTTAACACTGAACCGTCAACCTCGGACTGTTTGATCTTTACATGTCGAGCTGCTATTCCAGAAACTTCTAGTGAGATCTTACACAGCGTTGGTGTAGTACATTTACATTTATTTGTTTAAAAGATTTTTTTGTCCAAATGCGATTGATTAACTAACAGCACGAATATACTGAGCACATTAAAGTTACAGGTACAGAGTCATAAGCATAAGAGGCAAAGCAAATACAACCAGTTTACTGCAGCTCTGCTCCATTGGGGGTCACCGAGCGAAGAAAAAGAGCAACTTTTACTAGAGAACTTTCTCTCTCCTTACAGTTTAACCCAAACCAGGTGACTGTGTCACTGTGTCCCAGGACAACCCAGCTTCCCCCACCCTTACAGTATAGTATCTCAGACACACATCCTTACTGGGATCACATCACTGTGACAGACACCATTACTGGAATCACATCACTGTCACAGACACCTTTACTGGGATGACATCACTGTCACAGATACCTTTACTGGGCAGATCTTCAAGGGTCCAGGGTTGCTTCCATCATTATTTACACATGGAGAGAAGAATGGAAACAGGCTCCCAGTGAATGTATCTTTGAAGAGGTAGATGAGTGACATGTCAGTGGGGTTGAAGAAGGACACCTCCCCCCTGTCACAGTCCAGCTGCACTCTGATCCTCTGCGGTTTCCTCTTCAGTCTCAGGGGGGTTGATGGTGTGCTGTAGGCTTCATACTCATCACCCTTCCTCAGACCTATGATCCAGAATCCATTCTCTGGGCTGCATGTAACCTTGCCCTTCCTCTTAACAGACCCCATCACAACTCCCAGATCCCAGGCAGGTTTGTCCCCCACCTCCACCTCCCAGCTGTGTTTTCCCGAGTTAAACCCTTCAGATCCCAGCACATTCACACACGAGTCAAACCGCTCTGGGTTGTTAGGGATCTGCATTCTTTCTCCAATGTGCTCTACAGTGGTCACATGATCAGACAGAGAGAGTCTAGCGTGAGCTGTGTTGGGGTCCAGAGTCACAGGAGCTGTAGGTTATAGAGGAAAGGCTTTGTTTTATCACAATTAAGAAAAACATAAATGAGCACAAGAAGAGACTGTCTTTCATTACAGTATAACCCACTCAGATACTGCTCTCTGCTTTATACAGCTATTTCCCCCAGTATTTACTGTACCAGTGTTGCTAGGCTGAGCTCCCAGTGAGTAACAGTATAATCCACTCAGATACTGCTCTCTGCTTTATACAGCCATTTCCCCCAGTACTCACTGTACCAGTGCTGCTAGGCTGAGGTCCCAGTGACTGACAGTATAACCCACTCAGATACTGCTCTCTGCTTTATACAGCCATTTCCCCCAGTACTCACTGTACCAGTGCTGCTAGGCTGAGCTCCCAGTGACTGACAGTATAACCCACTCAGATACTGCTCTCTGCTTTATACAGCCATTTCCCCCAGTACTCACTGTACCAGTGCTGCTAGGCTGAGCTCCCAGTGACTGACAGTATAACCCACTCAGATACTGCTCTCTGCATTATACAGCCATTTCACCCAGTACTCACTGTACTGCACAGTCCCCAGCATCTTCTCCCAGACTCTGAACTTCAGAGATCCCAGGTGTTTGGACACATCTATCAGTGCCCCTGAAGCCAGCTCTGGGTCCTGCAGTGAGCACTGGGCTCTGCAAAGACAGTGACAGGCTGGAGTCAGTGATGCTGTGGGGTCTGAAGTGAGTCTGCGGCATCGGTGACTCCACTCAGTCCAGAAGACCTGCTGACTGGGATAATTAAAGCCTCCCACCAGCACTGGAGATATTATATTACTGTTCCTGTTTGTTCTTTAACCGGACTGGGATCAGCTCCAGGTCACTACAGCCGTTAAGTAATATTAAATAGCAACTGAAATAATTGAAAAAATTAATAATTATTACTACATACTTTTCTTTGGTGTCGCTGACGGTCTGAAAAACAGGAAAACAAAATGGAAGCGTTATACACACAATGTGACTGTTTTACAAGGCAAACTGTCAGGCATTCGTGGGAATCTGTGGCTTATTTCTTCTCTGAGGGTGTCTGTTTATACAGGTTGTATGTTCAACACGGACTGGGTGTGGTTGTATATACTGATTCATAAAGAACAAAATTCCTGGTCGAAAGTTCTTAGTGTTCTAAGACACTAACTTCCTATATCTGCTTCAGACACACAGCAGGACTGTTTGTCCCAGCCAGCAAACACACAGATAAATGCAGGAAAATCAAGCTCCTACCTTCAGGAAGGAGACGTCCTCAGCACCCATGGCCTTCTCAATGTCTCTGATCTTCTCTGACAGGGTGGAGACATGTTTGGAGATGTTCTCTATCTTCTCCTTCATCCTCTCGCTCTTCTCCTTCTCTTCCACTCTCAGTACAGTCAGTCTGGCCTCCTCTTCCTCTCTCAGGAACTGATGAAGTTCCTCAAATTCCTCCTTTATCTTCTTCTCAGTCTGCTGGGACTGACTCTGAAAGTGAGAAATGCCGTGTAAGTCTGAAGTTAATCTGTACAGTGAGGTTTTACTTCCTCAGAATAAATCTCCATACCTTCATGTGTTTGGCTGTTTTCTCAAACTCTTGTTTAACTTTTGTAAACTTCTCCAGCTTTTCCTTTAATGGAGTCAGTGAAGCTCTAAGGTCCTCCTGAGATAAAATATACAGATGAATAATCAGAGATACAATCAAGGTGTGATTGATGTTGTGCCTAAAAAGAGTCACCATCTACAGACTGGCATTCTGACGGCCAAGAGACGTTATTAAGCATCAAACACTAACTACAAACACACAGACCTACATCAACAACACTGACGACCGACATGGGCATCGCCAGGCGCTTATATACACAAGGACAGATGTGGGCTGTTACAATGAAGCAAACATTAGAGCTAAGTAACCACAAGGAACAGCTAAGGGTCACTGACAATTAACCAAACACTAGCAGATACATGGAGCAAGGATTACAAAACACTACAGAACTAAATACAAACAGGGACAAAGGCAGAAAACGAGACCCAATACAGAAACACAAACGCAACAAGGAGGTAAACTGAATTCTGGGGCAGAAAATACTAAATTTCAGAGCCTCAACAGTAGGGATACGTGATTCTCAGCTGATTGATCTAATTTTTAAGTAATTATAAGTAGAAACTAAAAATATTTTTAGAGCTTTGTAAGGAGAATAAAAAGAACAGGAGTCACTGGCTTGAGTGTCTGAGTCACAAAGCCATCTTGATCGCTCACGGCTCACCCATTTGCAAATAGCTGTATTCAAAAGGCTAATGACACAATAATGGAAGTCATTCAAGAGAACAAGTGAAAACATCCAGTTTTTACGTCAAAGAAATTGTTCTGACAGGATGGTGAGATTACACTGGCAGAAATACATCTATTAGTGATGTGTGATTGTCTTTGGCACTTAGCCTGTGGCCTCGTGCTTACAACTGAATCTCAGCCGTGATATATTGGGGTACAACCACACTCAAATGTTATTGCTTAAATAAGATACAACTAATATGCAAGCCGCAAAGCATGCTGGGACAGATATCCCAGAAGGTCACAACAGCTCCACCCAGTGGCCTACAATAATAATACACAGCTAATGCCCGCAGTGGCACATAAAATATAGATAATTATCAGATAACTGTGTTTTGTATATTTATAAACTCCCACTGTGTTTAGAAAACTGACAGTGAGTCATAATCCTTCTTCTCAGTCACCAGTAACACCAACACAAAGGTCACTAAAGTAAACTACCAAAAATATAATTCTATAATATATTCTCCTTTGAAAAAAAAGAATTAAGTAATAGATAATATACCTTCTTATCCTGTGCAGCTTCTTCCACTAGACTGAGCTGGTGGTTTCTGTGTTGTCTTGAATTTTTACAAGCAACACAGAGGAATTCCTGGTCATTTTCACAGAAAAATAGAAGCTTCTCTCCATGGAGACTGCAGCGAGATTCAGTCTTCTCTGGAGCCTCATTCTTCTCTGGAGCTTCACTCTTCTCTGCCACCTTTCTAACTCTCTTTTGCTGTAAATATGACTCCACAATGTTCCTTAAGGCTAAGTTGACGGGGGGATCGTCCACAGAGGACTTCCTCCGGCATAATGGACACTCCCGAGAGCTGTTCTCTTTCCAGAACTTCTGCAGACAGACTCGACAGAAGCTGTGGCTGCACTTCAGGACGAGAGGATCCTTGAAGAAGTCAGAGCAAACAGCACAGCAGAGCTCCTCGTCCAGAGATGAAGTTTTAGCAGCCATGTTACAGATTCTGTTACGGCACGTCTAAAGACAGAAAGTTGGAAGGTGGAACATTTTTTAAGTTTCACTTTCACTTAACTGACCGGAAACATTTCTCCCATTGTTGTTAAACTGAAATGTTTATGCAAGGTCTGCATATGTACAGTCGTGGCCACAAGTTTTGAGAGTAACGCAAATATTGGTTTTCACAAATTCTGCTGCCTCAGTTTTTATTATGGTAATTTGCATAAACTACAGAATGTTAAAAAGAGTGATCAGATGAATTGCAATTAAATGCAAAGTCCCTCATTGACATTGACGTGTCTGTGCAGGTCACTCCGCTCCGCGTCACAGCAGCTAAAGCCATTATTTCCCACGTGCTGCCATTTATTCTGGACTCTGTTTCGATTCAGCTCTTTAAAACAGACATAAAATGTGTGGCTTTAAATTGTGTTTCTCTCTGTGTGAGACATGAGTACATATACAATGTATATGAGAGCAATCAGCCTGTGCAGCTCTGAATGCGGCAATGTGGCGTATGAACAGTCCACCTGTCCACACAGGGAGCGGGGGTGTAGGGCGGCTGGGGCTGCTTGGGAGGTGGGCTGTGAGGAGAGGCGTGGCTACGGGGGGAGCCGTGTCAGGGAATCAGGGCGGGAGCCCGATACGGATCCGTCCCAGGTTACGATGGAGAGTAATGTGCAGTAAGCGGCTCCAGGTGGGAACATGACGGCTGCTGAGTACAGCACTAATGCCGCTATGACGGCTGCTGAGTACAGCACTAAGAGTACAGCACTAATGCTGCTATGACGGCTGCTGAGTACAGCACTAATGCCGCTATGACGGCTGCTGAGTACAGCACTAATGCCGCTATGACGGCTGCTGAGTACAGCACTAATGCCGCTATGACGGCTGCTGAGTACAGCACTAATGCTGCTATGGCGGCTGCTGAGTACAGCACTAATGTCGCTATGACGGCTGCTGAGTACAGCACTAATGCCGCTATGACGGCTGCTGAGTACAGCACTAATGCTGCTATGGCGGCTGCTGAGTACAGCACTAATGTCGCTATGACGGCTGCTGAGTACAGCACTAATGCCGATATGACGGCTGCTGAGTACAGCACTAATGCCGCTATGGCGGCTGCTGAGTACAGCACTAATGCCGCTATGACGGCTGCTGAGTACAGCACTAATGCCGCTATGGCGGCTGCGGAGTACAGCACTAATGCCGTTATGACGGCTGCGGAGTACAGCACTAAGAGTACAGCACTAATGCCGCTATGACGGCTGCTGAGTACAGCACTAATGCCGCTATGACGGCTGCGGAGTACAGCACTAAGAGTACAGCACTAAGAGTACAGCACTAATGCCGCTATGACGGCTGCGGAGTACAGCACTAATGCCGCTATGACGGCTGCGGAGTACAGCACTAATGCCGCTATGACGGCTGCGGAGTACAGCACTAAGAGTACAGCACTAAGAGTACAGCACTAATGCCGCTATGACGGCTGCGGAGTACAGCACTAATGCCGCTATGACGGCTGCTGAGTACAGCACTAAGACTACAGCACTAATGCCGCAATGACGGCTGCTGAGTACAGCACTAATGCCGCTATGACGGCTGCTGAGTACAGCACTAATGCCGCTATGACGGCTGCGGAGTACAGCACTAATGCCGCTATGACGGCTGCTGAGTACAGCACTAATGCCGCTATGACGGCTGCTGAGTACAGCACTAATGCCGCTATGACGGCTGCTGAGTACAGCACTAATGCCGCTATGACGGCTGCTGAGTACAGCACTAATGCCGCTATGACGGCTGCTGAGTACAGCACTAATGCCGCTATGGCGGCTGCTGAGTACAGCACTAATGCCGCTATGGCGGCTGCTGAGTACAGCACTAATGCCGCTATGGCGGCTGCGGAGTACAGCACTAATGCCGCTATGACGGCTGCGGAGTACAGCACTAATGCCGCTATGACGGCTGCGGAGTACAGCACTAATGCCGCTATGACGGCTGCTGAGTACAGCACTAATGCCGCTATGGCGGCTGCGGAGTACAGCACTAATGCCGCTATGACGGCTGCGGAGTACAGCACTAATGCCGCTATGGCGGCTGCGGAGTACAGCACTAATGCCGCTATGACGGCTGCGGAGTACAGCACTAATGCCGCTATGGCGGCTGCTGAGTACAGCACTAATGCCGCTATGGCGGCTGCTGAGTACAGCACTAATGCCGCTTTGGCGGCTGCTGAGTACAGCACTAATGCCGCTATGACGGCTGCTGAGTACAGCACTAATGCCGCTATGGCGGCTGCTGAGTACAGCACTAATGCCGCTATGGCGGCTGCTGAGTACAGCACTAATGCCGCTATGACGGCTGCTGAGTACAGCACTAATGCCGCTATGGCGGCTGCTGAGTACAGCACTAATGCCGCTATGGCGGCTGCTGAGTACAGCACTAATGCCGCTATGACGGCTGCTGAGTACAGCACTAATGCCACTATGACGGCTGCGGAGTACAGCACTAATGCCACTATGACGGCTGCTGAGTACAGCACTAATGCCGCTATGACGGCTGCGGAGTACAGCACTAAGAGTACAGCACTAATGCCGCTATGACGGCTGCTGAGTACAGCACTAATGCCGCTATGACGGCTGCTGAGTACAGCACTAATGCCGCTATGACGGCTGCTGAGTACAGCACTAATGCCGCTATGACGGCTGCTGAGTACAGCACTAATGCCGCTATGACGGCTGCTGAGTACAGCACTAATGCCGCTATGGCGGCTGCGGAGTACAGCACTAATGCCGTTATGACGGCTGCGGAGTACAGCACTAAGAGTACAGCACTAATGCCGCTATGACGGCTGCTGAGTACAGCACTAATGTCGCTATGACGGCTGCTGAGTACAGCACTAATGCCGCTATGACGGCTGCGGAGTACAGCACTAAGAGTACAGCACTAAGAGTACAGCACTAATGCCGCTATGACGGCTGCGGAGTACAGCACTAATGCCGCTATGACGGCTGCGGAGTACAGCACTAAGAGTACAGCACTAATGCCGCTATGACGGCTGCGGAGTACAGCACTAAGAGTACAGCACTAATGCCGCTATGACGGCTGCGGAGTACAGCACTAATGCCGCTATGACGGCTGCGGAGTACAGCACTAATGCCGCTATGGCGGCTGCGGAGTACAGCACTAAGAGTACAGCACTAATGCCGCTATGACGGCTGCGGAGTACAGCACTAATGCCGCTATGACGGCTGCGGAGTACAGCACTAAGAGTACAGCACTAATGCCGCTATGACGGCTGCGGAGTACAGCACTAATGCCGCTATGACGGCTGCGGAGTACAGCACTAATGCCGCTATGACGGCTGCGGAGTACAGCACTAATGCTGCTATGACGGGGGCTGCTAACATAGCAACACTGACACCGTTAACAGGCGTAAATCTGCACAGTTTCTGCCGGGTGGTAGCATGGCCTTTAGTAATGGAATGAGATTAAGTACAGGGAGGCCGTCCGATTTTCCCTTATAATGAGAGTCAATGTCCTAAATGTCGAGCTTGCAGAGGATGCACTATAATTTGTTAACGGTGACAATGAAGACATATTTAGTCAATTTCTATGCGCTCAATGTAGGACGAGAGCGGGTTGGTTTCTTTCAAACATTCTGCGGAACATTATTTTAACAAAGGCAGTGCTGTAATTGCATGCTGAAACTGCACCATCGATTTTACCACAATACAGATGTTAGACTTTCCAATCAGTACATCTGTTAAATATGGCCCAGGGGAGAATGCTCTGCAGCAAGTGAACCCCCCCCCCCCCCCGAAGGCAGCAGGGAGTGTCACCTTGAGCTCTGAAAGCCAGTGCTGCTGCACTGGCAGACGTGCACACAGACATCCTTAACATCTCGCTGGCCCAGGCTATCATCTCGCACCATGTTAAGCACTCAGTCACTGTACCACTGTACCTAAAAGGGCCACATACATCCTGTATGAATGACTTCCATCCAGTGGGGCTCACCTCACTGGCCATGAGGAAAATAGTCTTCTCCTAAATATTGACAAGACTGAGGAGCTAGTCTGGATTTCAGGAAGAAGGCTCAAATGTCCCCACAATGTAATTAAAACCTATTTTTTTTTTTACATCGTGAGGACAATTTTTCTGGTCCCCTCAATGATCTGTGAATGCAATCAAAAAACTAAAAATGCCAAAAGTCTTGCATTTTGTTTGTTTACTTATGGTTAAGGTTAAGGCTGGTTAAGAGCGTCATGTATGGATTACAGTTAGAAATGAGTGGAGAGTCCCCACAAAGTTATAATTTCAAACCTGTATGTGTGTGTGCGTGTGTGAGCGAGAGAGAGAGAGAGAGAGAGAGAGAGAGAGAGAGAGAGAGAGAGAAAGAGAGACATTCACTCACTGTGTAAGATGACTGTGCACAGAGGTTGCGAGAGCAACGGGGCCCCTAACAGCAGGTTGGATGCCTGTGGCAGAATTGGGTGTGAGACCCCAGACAAGATCATCACCCAGAGACAGAAGAAGGATGGGCTGGGGCAGTAAGAGTGATGATGATTATGGTGATAATGATGGTGATAATGATAATGATAATGGTGATGGTGATTATGATTATGATTATGGTGATAATGTTGATGATGATGGTGGTGATGATGATGATGATGATGATTATGGTGATAATGATGATGATAATGATGATGGTGATGGTGATTATGGTTATGATGATGATGATGGTGATGATGGTGATGATTATGGTGATAATGATGATGATAATGATGATGATGATGATGATAATGATGAGTATGACCCCCATGTCTGCGGCCCCGCCTCCATGTGCGCAGGGTGCGTGTGCATGTCAAGCACAAGCGCACACGTGTGCATACTAACACTCTGTTACTCTCTTACACACTGCAGACACGCATAAAACTGTATATATGCTGATCTTTACTATCCCTGCAATTAAAAGAACTTGGCACCAAATTTTCCTTCTCGATTACTGGTCAATATGGCAGAAGGATGATGGCGTATAGCGGAGGAGTGTCCACAAATAGAGCCCAAACCCAAAATCTGTAGCCATTTACATGTGTATTTTTACAGGTGACACCGTCACTGGGACATGAGGGACGTTCAGGCTCCTTTACAGAGATTTACAGTTACTTACTGAGCAGATGCTTTTATCCAGATCATACATTTGAGCGGGGGGTCAGACAGGCGCCGGAGCAATCGGGGGGGCTTCAGTCAGGGGGCCAACGGTGACATAACTCTGCCCACCCTGGGATTCGACCCGGCAAACTTCTGATCGTGAGGACAGCATGCTAACTCACTGAGGTACACAGGGCTGCAGATAGATGGGTTCGCTCTGCCCTCTAGAGCATCTCTGTCCTAATTCAGGCCCCACGTCACCATTTTTAAATCATATTCATAAAATCATCAATCATCCTCAGATTGGAAACACTGCTGTAGGTCAATAATTATCATGAAACCCAAAGTAAAAATCTGTTTACAGCTGATTATTAACGTGACTCCTATCACTGGGACAAGGGGACCTGTCCAGACAGCCTCACTGGGATCTACCCCATTCCTGTAGATCAATAATAACCACAAAACACCTTTACTGGGATTACATCACTGACAAAGACACCTTTACTGGGATTACATCACTGACAAAGACATCTTTACTGGGGTCACATCACTGACAAAGACACCTTTACTGGGATTACATCACTGACAAAGACACCTTTACTGGGGTCACATCACTGTCACAGACACCTTTACTGGGAAGATCTGTAAGACTTCAGGGTTGCTTCCATCATCATTTACACCAGGAGAGAAGAATGGAAACAGGCTCCCAGTGAATGTGCCTTTAAAGGTGTAGATGAGTGACATGTCAGCGGGGTTGAAGAAGGACACCTCCCCCCTGTCATAGTCCAGCTGCACTCTGATCCTCTGCGGTTTCCTCTCCAGTCTCAGGCGGGTTTGCGGTGAATCGCATGCTGTATACACATCACCTTCCCTCAGACCTACAACCCAGAATCCATTTTCTAGCTTGTATCTAATCCCCCCCTTCCTGTTAACAGACTCTGCTGCTACTCCTGCTGTCCACTCAGGTTTGTCCCCCACCTCCACCTCCCAGCTGTGTTTTCCTGAGTTAAACCCCTCAGATCCCAGCACTCCCACGCAGCAGGAGAATCTCTCTGGGTTGTCAGGAAGTTGCTGATAAACATCAGTGTTTCTCACGCTGGTCAGATCATCAGACACTGAGAGCCAGGGGGCTGCAGTGTTTGGGTCCAGAGTCACAGGAGCTGTGGGTTGAAGAGGAAGCTGCAGTTAATAATCTGTCTCAATGCAGTAAAAACCATCAGTGTTATAACATTAACATCTTACAGTGAGGTAGTATTATCAATAAAGTGATTATATAGAAATTGTAGAAAAATAAAAGGGTTATGATAACAGACCACGTTTCACTGTGTCAGTTACGGTCAAACATTTTATCTAATATAAACTGACAGACTTGTATGAAAACTAGAAATAATAATTTAAGACCTTTTATAAAAGAAAACTGTTTTTTGGTCAATATTTTAAGAAGAATGCCAACACATTAACAATTATTAAATAATAACAAATAAAGACTAAGCATAGGATTTCTTTATACACCCCATGTCTCCGCTCTCCAGTAAAGTACATTTACATCTATTTGTTCAGCAGATGTTTCCATCCAATGTGACCAGTGAGGAGGATCACAGATCACAGGCAGACAGCTGTCAGGGAGCCGACTAAGGTACCAGTGCTGCTAGGCTGAGCTCCCAGTGAGTGACAGTATAACCCACTCAGATACTGCTCTCTGCTTTACACAGCCATTTCCCCCAGTACTCACTGTACCAGTGCTGCTAGGCTGAGCTCCCAGTGAGTGACAGTATAACCCACTCAGATACTGCTCTCTGCTTTATACAGCCATTTCCCCCAGTACTCACTGTACCAGTGCTGCTAGGCTGAGCTCCCAGTGAGTGACAGTATAACCCACTCAGATACTGCTCTCTGCTTTACACAGCCATTTCCCCCAGTACTCACTGTACCAGTGCTGCTAGGCTGAGCTCCCAGTGAGTGACAGTATAACCCACTCAGATACTGCGCTCTGCTTTACACAGCCATTTCCCCCAGTACTCAGTGTACCAGTGCTGCTAGGCTGAGCTCCCAGTGAGTGACAGTATAACCCACTCAGATACTGCTCTCTGCTTTATACAGCCATTTCACCCAGTACTCACTGTACTGCAGTGTCCCCAGCATGTTCTCACAGACCCTGAACTTCAGAGAGCCCAGGTGTTTGGCCACATCTATCAGCACCCCTGACTCCAGCTCTGGGTCCTGCAGTGAGCACTGGGCTCTGCAAAGAAAATGACAGGCAGGAGTCAGTGCTGCTGTGGGGTCTGAAGTGAGTCAAACACTGCAGAGGAAGGTGGCTGAGAGTCTGCAGCATGGTCAGACTACCGGAGTGAATATGACAAATAGAATAAGTAGATAGATGAGTGAGTTATAACAGTATTAAACGCAACAGTAAGAGAACAAGATCTCCAGTGATTCAGTGGGTTAGGGAGTAAGTGCAGTCAGACCAGAATTCCTGCTGATTCGATTACTGAAAACCCACAACTGGCTTTTGTGGAAGCTGAAAATACCTGAGATTCAAAATAGATTAAAAGCAAAATGAAAAAGCAAACCACTACATCTTTAGTTTTATTGTTTTGTTTTGTTTATTTATCAATCAAAGAAAGACTCTACCCCTAATCCTGAGAATTGCAGCTCTGGTAACAGGTAAATGATTTACGCAACACTTCTTATAGTTATTTCATTATCTCTTACTTAATCCAGAAGTCATATTTCATTGGTTAACAATGAAACACGCCCCTAACACATCCGCGATCAGCATACACATTTCTGATTGGTTCCCCTGCCTTAGCCGTCGGCTCAGTCTCCACCCTACTCTGGGTCACAGTGACACGGGACCCCAACAGCACAATAACAAAGCCCCTTCTCTCCCTTCACCGAAACTCTATTTCCAGGAAAAATGGAGCATATGTCATAAATAAATAAATAATATTCAGGCAGGTCGGGGTCATGTCGGGCAGCATGCACTGGTACAGTGCGTTGCCACACCCACCCCATGAGGAAACACCTCGGGATCCCGGACATGACCATCCATCTACTGCAGCCAGCTGTTACGTGGGCGCCCCCTTGGCCTGGTCCAGCCGCTTGGGACCTCAGTAATGAGGATCCTGTGAGCCGGATCACCCTCAGGGAAACGCGTCACATGGCTGTAGTGCCGTAACTGACGCTCCCTCACAATGCAGGTAATGTGCCTCATTCAGGACTCCTCTAGCAAAGGATTCGACACAAAGTCAAAAGCAGTGGTACCCAAGGGTTCTCTGAAGAGACACAGTACTGAAGGAGTCCGGTCCTCATCTCAGCTCACTGGATAGTGTCCATGTCTCACATGACTCTAAAGACTTGGCCCTTCGTCCGCTTGCAAAGATATCAGGAACGCCACACACCCCCTTCCAGTGACCCCATGACCCCCCACACTTTCCCAATACGTTTGTTGATTTCACAGGAAGAGTCACCAGAGACATGAATGTTGTTGCTGAGGTAAGTGAACCTCTTGACGAGGTCGACATTCTCTCTGTAGACAGACACACTGCTGACAGCTGTGGCCAATAGGTCATTAAAGATTAAATAAGGATCTTAGTTTTGGTCCAGGACACTTGCTAACCCAAACACTCAAACTCCTTGCTCAGTCTCTCGAGAGCCGTGATCAGAGCCTCCATTGACACTGCAAAGATCACAGCATCATCACTGCAGCACTGAACAGAGTAAGAGCAAGAACACACCCCTATGAATGAATGAAAACAAATAACATATATAAATGCAATCTAGCCGACTAACATGAGTCACTCCTGCTAACACTAAACTACCGATACTTACAACTAAAGATTCCCCCCAAACTACTAAAACCTATGTGAAAAATACTAATACTAGTAAGGAATAAAACAGACATACATTTTTTCTTTCGCACTATGCATGAAAGAGAGAGAGAGAGAGAGAGAGAGAGAGAGAGAGAGAGAGAGAGGTAGACCGGCGGTCCCCATCTTATGGTCTACAAATTCAGAGATTACCTACGGCTGATTTCAAACATGACTGGATAAGCAGTAGCTATTACATACTTTTCTTTGGTTTCCTTGAAGGTCTGAAAAAGAGAGAAAAAAAGTATTTATGAAAAATATATAATTTTCCATGACAAACCATCACACAGCATGAAGAATGAAATGCCTGTGCTGATGAAGATTTTTTAACTCCTGACTGACTGTCCCAGCCAGCAAACACACAGAACAATGAAGGAAAATCAAGCTCCTACCATAAGGAAGGAGATGTCCTCAGCACCCATGGCCTCCTCAATGTCTCTGATCTTCTCTGACAGGGTGGAGACCTGTTTGGAGATGTTCTCTATCTTCTCATTCATCCTCTCGCTCTTCTCCATCTTTTCCACTCTCAGTATAGCCAGTCTGATCTCCTCTTCCTCTCTCAGGAACTCATGGAGTTCATGAAATTCCTCCTTTATCTTCTTCTCAGTCTGCTGGGACTGACTCTGAAAGTGAGAAATGCCGTGTTAGTCTGAAGTTAATCTGTACAGTGAGGTTTTACTTCCTCAGAATAAATCTCCATACCTTCATGTGTTTGGCTGTTTCCTCAAATTCTTGTTTCATTTTTGTAAATTTCTCCAGCTTTTCCTTTAATTTAATCAGTGAAGCTCTAAGGTCCTCCTGAGATTAAATATATGACAGATACAGTCAAAGTATGATTGATATAAGAACATAAGAACTATACAGACCATTCGGCCCATCGAGCTCGCTTGGGGAGAACTTAACTAATTGCTCAGAGTTACTAAAATCTTATCTAGCTCTGATTTAAAGGAACCCAAGGATTCAGCTTGCACTACGTTATCAGGAAGACTATTCCATACTCTGACTACACGCTGTGTAAAGAAGTGCTTCCTCAAATTTGTTTTAAAATGTTCTCCCGCTAATTTCCACTTATGGCCACGAGTTCTAGTATTTAAACTAATATTGAAGTAGCCATTTGGCTGAACAGCATCCAGACCCGTTAGAATCTTATAGACCTGGATCATGTCCCCCCTTAGTCTCCTTTGCTCGAGGCTAAACAGATTCAACTCAGCTAACCTCTCCTCATAAGACATTCCTCTAAGACCAGGAATCATTCTCGTAGCCCCCCGTTGCACCTTTTCTAAGGCAGCAATGTCCTTCTTAAGGTATGGTGACCAAACCTGCACACAATATTCTAGGTGGGGTCTTACCAAAGAATTGTATAATCGTAGCATCACCTCCCTTGACTTAAACTCCACACACCTAGAGATGTAACCTAACATTCTATTGGCCAAGACACAGCTTGTTTCTTTTATATTACTGTTAAAAATAAAAACTGAATTCTGGGCAGGGGACACCCAGGAAATACAGGACATTTGGCAGGGGACACCCGGGAGGTACAGGACACTGGGCAGGGGACACCCGGGAGGTACAGGACAACCGGGAGGTATAGGACACTGGGCAGGAAGTACAGGACACAGGGCAGGAAGTACAGGACACCCAGGAGGTACAGGACAACAGGCAGGAAGTACAGGACACCCAGGAGGTACAGGACATTTGGCAGGGGACACCCGGGAGGTACAGGACACTGAACAGGAAGTACAGGACATTTGGCAGGGGACAACCGGGAGGTATAGGACACTGGGCAGGAAGTACAGGACACCCAGGAGGTACAGGACACTGGGCAGGAAGTACAGGACACCCAGGAGGTACAGGACACTGGGCAGGAAGTACAGGACACCAGGCAGGAAGTACAGGACATTTGGCAGGGGACACCCGGGAGGTACAGGACACTGGGCAGGAAGTACAGGACACCCAGGAGGTACAGGTCACTGGGCAGGAAGTACAGGACACCCAGGAGGTACAGGACACTGGGCAGGAGGTACAGGACACCGGGCAGGAAGTACAGGACATTTGGCAGGGGACACCCGGGAGGTACAGGACACTGGGCAGGAGGTACAGGACACCAGGCAGGAAGTACAGGACATTTGGCAGGGGACACTCGGGAGGTACAGGACACTGGGTAGGGGATACCCGGGAGGTACAGGACACTGGGCAGGAAGTACAGGACACCCAGGAGGTACAGGACACCAGGCAGGAAGTACAGGACACCCAGGAGGTACAGGACACCGGGCAGGAAGTACAGGACATTTGGCAGGGGACACCCGGGAGGTACAGGACACCGGGCAGGGGACACCCGGGAGGTACAGGATACCGGGCAGAAGTACAAGCACCGGGCAGGGGACACCCAGGAAGTACAGGGTACTGAGCAGGGGACACACAGGAGGTACAGGGCACCGGGCAGGGGACACCCAGGAAGTATACCAACTCATAGCCACAATGGGGTTCAACAATGACCATATTTATATAACTTCCACTGGGAAAAAAAGAATAATATAGAAGGAAATACCTTATTATCCTGTACAGTTTCTTCTACTGGACAGAGCTGGTGGTTTCTGTGCTTTCTGGAAGTCTGACAAACAACACAGAGAAGCTCCTCGTCGTCCTCACAGAAGAGTAGAAGCTTCTCTCCATGGAGACTGCAGCGAGATTCACTTTTCTGTTTTTGATGGGCATCTACAATGTTTTTCAAAATCAGGTTTAGTGGAGGATCTGTCACAGAGGACTTCCTCCGGCAAAATGGACACTGCTGAGAGCTCTTCCCTTCCCAGCACTTCTGCAGACAGACTCTACAGAAGCTGTGGCTGCACTTCAGGACAACAGGATCCTTGAATAAATCCGAGCAAACAGAACAGCAGAGCTCCTCGTCCAGAGATGAAGCTGCAGCAGACATGTTACAGACTCTCTTACGACGTGTCTACAGCCATAAAGTTTTCAGGCAAAGTGTTTTCTACAGTTTCACTTTCAATTAACTGATGACACACCTCTGTGTTACATTGCTAAACCTCAGTATGTCCAGGAAAAGAACTAGTTTGACAGGTCAGTTAAACACACTATAACTGGTTTCTTTTTGAGTTTAACATTTAAGGCATCCAAGAATTGACTCATCTTGTAAATAATTCTGATAATTTCTCCCTTATGACAATAAGTCAAAGTGTAAAAAAAGTCTGAATTATTTATTTACCTGCGTCAGATGAGAATGGCACCTGTAGTGGCAGGTATGAAGCTATTCTAGTAGGATTATATTTCCAGAAAAACCTGATCATCTTGTTGTCCAGAGTGTCTGAAAGGAAATGGTGCTCTTTTCCTTGAAGGCTACCTGTCCATCTAGGATCTCCACCTGCCTCTCTGCCCGCCACAGACGGCCTCGGCCCACACAGCACGGGATTGTGGGAGGAGAAACAAGAGAAGGCTGGGCAGCACAGCCCAGGACCATTTGATAATAATAATAATAATAATAACGCATTTTCTTTGTAACGCCCTTTACATTTCAAACAAATCATAAAGTGCTAAAAAATGAAAACATTATCAGTAAAAACAACATATATTTTAAAAATGCAGCAATCTGCAAAGTTAATTAAAAGCCATAAGTTATGCTAAAAATTAATGTTTTAAGTCTTTTTTAAAAGTCCCAATACTCTGCGGTGCCCTCAGGTGGTCTGGGAGGGTGTTCCATAGATGGGGGCTGCAGAACTGAAGGCCTGATCACCCATGGTGCTGAGTTTAGTCCTGGGGAGGCGATTAGAGTCCGTAGAGCAGAGAGATCATGTTGAGGTTAGTGGGTAAGCAGTTCTTTCAGGTACAGGGGGGCTTCGCCATAGATGCACTGGTGAGTTAGGAGAGAAACTTTATATTCAATCCTGAATATACGGGAAGCCAACGAAGTGAATGAACAATGGGTGTGATGTGTTCATGTTTCCGCACTTTCATCAGGATCCATGCTGAGCTGTTCTGAATGTACTGGAGTCTTTGAAGATTCTTGCCAGGGATTCCAGTGTATTGCAGTATTCCAGTGTGGAAGAGATAAAAGCATGAACCAGCATTTCAGCATCTGGTAAAGTAATAGTAGGATGATGTTTGGCAATATTTCTAAGGTGGTGGAACGAAATCTTGCAGAGATGTTTGATATGGGCTTCAAAGGTCAGTTGAGAGCCAAATCTTAGACCTAGGTTGGTGCCACGCCCCGATCGTCCGGTCCTCCTGTGTGCCACGCCCCCTCGTTAACCCTGTGTGGATTCCCTGTGTTTTACAGCTGTTTCTAATTGTTGTCATTAGTTCATTGTATTTAGTCCGCGTTTCCGTTCGTTTCCCCAGTCCGGTCATTGTATTGTCGATGTGTCATTGCCTGCCTTTCCTTGGATTAAACCCCATGTTCCCGATCCCTGGCTTCCCGCTCATTTGTCTGTGCTCCGGGCGCTTAAAGCATGACAGTTGGTGCCTGATGGGGAGAGGGGAATGTCGTATCCAGAGATATAATGCCGGTCGTGGAGAATGACTGAATCTGGTGTGGGGGGCCAACCAAGATAGCTTCAGTTTTAGAGCTTTTCAACAGGAGAACGTTTTGTTTCATCCACACTTTTATCTCCTCCAGACAGGCGGTGAGTATTGATAGAGTGGATAGTGATGGTGATGATGATGAGAAAACTGCAGAGGAGTATGTGTCAGCTTTCAGGTAAAGCTGGGTGTCATCAGCATCGCATTGAAATGAGATTCTATAGTGACTAATGATATGACCCATAGGAAGCGTGTATAAAATGAAAAGGACGGGGCCAAGGACTGACCCCTGGGGGACTCCGCAAGTCACAGAGTGTGTCCGGGACCTTGCATTTCCAAGGGAAATATACTCTATTCTGTCAGTAAGATAAGACTGAAATCAGGACCAGGCAGCAGCAGTGAGCCAAATGGTGTGATGTAACCGATAGAGGAGTGTAGCATGGTCAACAGTGTCGAACGCAGCAGACAAATCTAGGAGGACGAGGAGAGAAGGTGAGGCAGCATCAGCAGCCATCAGTAAGTCATTTGTGACTCTAACCAAAGCTGTTTCTGAGCTATGAGCAGAGCGAAAACCAGACTGACATTTTTCAAGAAGGTTGTTGCATTTAAGGTGATCCTGGAACTAGATGGCAAATACTTTCTCCTTTACTTTAGAGAGAAATGGAAGGTTGGAGATGGGCCTATAACTGGCAAAAGGGGTTTGCTTTCACTAGAGCTGTAGGAAAGGGATCCAGGGCACAGGTGGAGGGTTTCATCCTCCTGATAATGTCTTCAACCTCTTGCAGCAAAACTTCTGGGAAACTGCAGGTAGGCAGTCAGGCCAGGTAGAGCAGAGGAACCAGGAAGGACAGAAGAAATCGAGTCAAGTTTTCTTTTGAAAAAGGTCATAAAATCATTACATCTCTCTCTTGTAGTTTCTGTAAGTAAAGGAGTTTGTGGTTTGAAAAGATGCTTGATAATGCAGAACAGCTGCTTGGAATTTCCAGGACTGTATTTGATGATGTTTAAATAAAACTGTGACCGTGTCTCTCTGATGGACTTTGAGCAGGCCTTTTGGTGCTCCTGACAGGCCAGCTTGTCTCTAACAGACTTTAAGTAGGCCTTTTGGTGCTCCTGACAGGCCAGCTTGTCTCTAACAGACTTTGAGTAGGCCTTTTGGTGCTCCTGACAGGCCAGCTTGTCTCTAACAGACTTTGAGTAGGCCTTTTGGTGCTCCTGACAGGCCAGCTTGTCTCTAACAGACTATGAGTAGGCCTTTTGGTGCTCCTGACAGGCCAGCTTGTCTCTAACAGACTATGAGTAGGCCTTTTGGTGCTCCTGACAGGCCAGCTTGTCTCTAACAGACTATAAGTAGGCCTTTTGGTGCTCCTGACAGGCCAGCTTGTCTCTAACAGACTTTGAGTAGGCCTTTTGGTGCTCCTGACAGACCAGCTTGTCTCTAACAGACTATGAGTAGGCCTTTTGGTGCTCCTGACAGGCCAGCTTGTCTCTAACAGACTATGAGTAGGCCTTTTGGTGCTCCTGACAGGCCAGCTTGTCTCTAACAGACTATGAGTAGGCCTTTTGGTGCTCCTGACAGGCCAGCTTGTCTCTAACAGACTTTGAGTAGGCCTTTTGGTGCTCCTGACAGGCCAGCTTGTCTCTAACAGACTTTGAGTAGGCCTTTTGGTGCTCCTGACAGACCAGCTTGTCTCTAACAGACTATGAGTAGGCCTTTTGGTGCTCCTGACAGGCCAGCTTGTCTCTAACAGACTATGAGTAGGCCTTTTGGTGCTCCTGACAGGCCAGCTTGTCTCTAACAGACTATAAGTAGGCCTTTTGGTGCTCCTGACAGGCCAGCTTGTCTCTAACAGACTTTGAGTAGGCCTTTTGGTGCTCCTGACAGACCAGCTTGTCTCTAACAGACTATGAGTAGGCCTTTTGGTGCTCCTGACAGGCCAGCTTGTCTCTAACAGACTATGAGTAGGCCTTTTGGTGCTCCTGACAGGCCAGCTTGTCTCTAACAGACTATGAGTAGGCCTTTTGGTGCTCCTGACAGGCCAGCTTGTCTCTAACAGACTTTGAGTAGGCCTTTTGGTGCTCCTGACAGGCCAGCTTGTCTCTAACAGACTTTGAGTAGGCCTTTTGGTGCTCCTGACAGGCCAGCTTGTCTCTAACAGACTATGAGTAGGCCTTTTGGTGCTCCTGACAGGCCAGCTTGTCTCTAACAGACTTTGAGTAGGCCTTTTGGTGCTCCTGACAGACCAGCTTGTCTCTAACAGACTATGAGTAGGCCTTTTGGTGCTCCTGACAGGCCAGCTTGTCTCTAACAGACTTTGAGTAGGCCTTTTGGTGCTCCTGACAGGCCAGCTTGTCTCTAACAGACTATGAGTAGGCCTTTTGGTGCTCCTGACAGACCAGCTTGTCTCTACCAGACTATGAGTAGGCCTTCTGGTGCTCCAAATAGGCCAGCTTGTCTCTAACAGACTTTGAGTAGGCCTTTTGGTGCTCCTGACAGGCTAGCTTGACTCTAACAGACTTTGAGTAGGCCTTTTGGTGCTCCTGACAGGCCAGCTTGTCTCTAACAGACTTTGAGTAGGCCTTTTGGTGCTCCTGACAGGCCAGCTTGTCTCTAACAGACTTTGAGTAGGCCTTTTGGTGCTCCTGACAGGCCAGCTTGTCTCTAACAGACTTTGAGTAGGCCTTTTGGTGCTCCTGACAGGCCAGCTTGTCTCTAACAGACTTTGAGTAGGCCTTTTGGTGCTCCTGACAGGCCAGCTTGTCTCTAACAGACTTTGAGTAGGCCTTTTGGTGCTCCTGACAGGCCAGCTTGTCTCTAACAGACTTTGAGTAGGCCTTTTGGTGCTCCTGACAGGCCAGCTTGTGAACAGTGAGTCCTGAAGTGTTGTAACATCGCTAGAGGGCGCTCCCAGCTGCCTTCATTTCCATAGCTCACTGGTGAACTAGGGAGCTGAGCAAGAGAATGTGACTGTTCTGGTTTTGACAAGGGCGTGGAGATTCAAAATACTGCTCAGAGTTTTATTGTACAAACCCAATGCGGTATTGGCTGAAGAGAAGTTTACATGAGGAATGCACTGTAACTCAACTGCCATGGCTTCTGGATTGATATTTTTATAATTTGGATGGAGTGTGAATCCAAATTTTTATCCCAGCTAGTTGGACGACCACTTGCAGGACAGGATGCAGCTTAACGTCATACCAGGACACTGGAGGATTTGATAACACTAATATGGTTCACAGAAACGTTCATCATGCACTCAGACCACCGGCTGCTAATCCTGCTAGATCAGCTCCATTCCTGCCACTAGAGGCGCCATTTTCACCTGCTACGGGTCACCAAATGATTCAGCACTTTTTATTTACACATTGGATCACTGACCTAAGGGAGAAATTATGAGAATTACTAGCAGAACTGGACAATTCCTTTGCAACTTAAATGGCCAAACTCAGAAAGTGACATTCAAGAGTGTTTAACTTATCAAAATGGTTACTTCTGAAAATTCTGAAAAATAGTTGTTAAACTATCCCGAAGGTGTCTTATCAGTTAAGTTAATGTGAAACTGTAGAAAACACTCTTCCTGAAACCTTTATGACTGTAGACGTGTCATAAGAGGGTCTGTAACATGGCTGCTGCAGCTTCATCTCTGGACGAGGAGCTCTGCTGTTCTGTTTGCACAGATTTCTTCAAGGATCCTGTCGTCCTGAAGTGCAGCCACAGCTTCTGTAGAGTCTGTCTGCAGAAGTGCTGGGAAGGGAAGAGCTCTCGGGAGTGTCCATTATGCCGGAGGAAGTCCTCCATGACAGATCCTCCTGTTAGTGTAGTCTTAAAAAATGTTGTGGAGTCATATTTAAAGAAAAGAAGTGAATGTGAGGTAGCAGAGAAGAGTGAATCTCGCTGCAGTCTCCATGGAGAGAAGCTTCTATTCTTCTGTGTAGAAGACCAGGAGCCCATCTGTGTGGTCTGTCAGACTGCAAGGAAACACAGAGACCACCAGCTCTGTCCACTGGAAGAAGCTGTAGAGGATAAGAAGGTTGGTGACTAGCTCATCATGAAATGTTAGCATGTGTATTTAACAGCAATGTGGCTAATACTTCCATAGGCACTGCTTTGGTTTCTGTGGCGGTTTTACTTCATTTTTACATTAGTGACCTTTGTGCTGGTGTTACTGGTGACTGAGAAGAGGGATCATGACTCACTGTCAGTTTTCTAAACACAGTGGGAGTTTGTAAATATACAAACAAAGATCTGCTTATTTTCTATATGATTTATGTGTCACTGTGTTATGTGTCTGTACTTCCTGGGTGTCCCCTGCCCAGTGCCTCATAGTTTCAGGGTGTCCTCTTCCTAGTACCCTATATTTCTTTGGTGTCCCATGCACAGTACCGTATATTTCCTGGGTTCAGTTCCAGGTTCACCAAGACCCCATAAAGGATAAACAGTTATGGAAGGTGAATAGCTGGAATACTAACAGAATAAAAGAAGAAAACTATGTATTACATGTCAGTCATATGTTGACTGTATCTCTCATTATATGCCTGCATATTTAATCTCAGGAGGACCTCAGAACTTCATTGATTTCATTAAAGGAAAAGCTGGAGAAGTTTACAAAAGTTAAACAAGAATTTGAGGAAACAGCCAAACACATCAAGGTATGAAGATTTATTCTGAGATAGTAAAACCTCACTGTACAGATTAACTTCAGACTTACACGGCATTTCTCACTTTCAGAGTCAGTCCCAGCAGACTGAGAAGAAGATAAAGGAGGAATTTGAGGAACTCCATCAGTTCCTGAGAGAGGAAGAGGAGGCCAGACTGGCTATACTGAGAGTGGAAGAGATGGAGAAGAGCGAGAGGATGAAGGAGAAGATAGAGAACATCTCCAAACAGGTCTCCACCCTGTCAGAGAAGATCAGAGACATTGAGAAGGCCATGGGTGCTGAGGACATCTCCTTCCTGATGGTAGGAGCTTGATTTTCCTGCATTTATCTGTGTGTTTGCTGACTGGGACAAACAGTCCTGCTGTGTATCTGAAGCAGATATAAGGAGTTAAAACATCTCAGTGACACTGATCATTTTCACACAGCAATTTCATTCTTTAAGGTGTCATGGGTTTGCTGTTGAAAATTATGTATTTTTCCTAAATACTTCAATTTTGTTTTCGTCTTTTTCAGACGTTGAGGAACACCAAGAAAAAGTATGTAATAACTATCTGCATGTTTTTAATGACTGTTTATCCAGTCATGTTTGAAATCAGCTATGGACAATCTCAGAATTCATAGGGCATAAGATGGAACCAGTCTACCCACCTCAACCAGTCTACCCACCTCTCTCTTTCTCATGTCACACAGATGCAAAGCGCAAGAGAAACATTTTATATCTGTTTTACACCTTAGTGGATATTTGTTGTATATTTCATAAATTTTGGTGATTTGGGAGAAATCATTAGTGGTATCAGTGTGAGGGAGTGATTCTTACATTAGTAGGCGAGACAGTGTTATGCTAAGCAGGATGAAGGACATGGGGAAGGAATCAGGGCAAACAAAACAGGTTTTTTATAAAGAAAGGGAACAGACTGGAAAACAATTGTATCACACATGGGTAAACAGGAGCAGCAACGGTAATTACAGGAGTGGGAGGCATTTTAACAAGGAATAACAAGGGAGCAAATGAAAGGCAGCTGGAGTGAATCGCACAAGAGCAGGAATGAGACGTAAGACAAACGTGTAACAGTTTCCAGATCTTCGTGGAGTCAGTGGAGGGTCTTATTGGGGCTCTAGAGAGACTGAGCGAGGACTTTTGAATGTCTGGGATTGCAAGTGTCCTGGATAAAAACCAAAATCCAGGCCTTTAATGACCTCCTGGGCACAGCCATCAGCAGTGTGTCTGTCTGCGGGGAGAATGTCGACCTCGTTGAGAGGTTCACTTACATCAGCAGAGACATTCATGTTTCTGGCGACTGTTCCTATGAAGTCAGTAGATCAGGGGTGGCCAGTCTTATCCGCAAAGGGCCGGTGTTTATGCGGGTTTCCACTGCAACTCCCTAATTAGCTTACTAATCAGAGGACTGATTGGCTGAAGAGTCCTCACACCTGGGTTTAAACAGCTGACCTACAGGTTATCCCAAAATCCTGCACACACACCGGCCCTTTGCGGGTAAGATTGGTCACCCCTGTAGTAGATGGACTGGGAGAGCATGGGGGGTCATGAGGTCACTGGAAGGGGTGTGTGGCGCTCCTGACATCTTTGTAAGAGGAGGAAGGTCCAAGTCATTGCAGTCCTGGAGCTCCCTGTCCTGCTGTATGGATCCTCTGATAAGGGTTGGGGAATTTGTAAGGCAGGATGGTTTTGATGACTGGCTCAGTACTGGCACCATAGGCAGGATAATTAGTTATTTAATGGATAACAAAAGAAAAATAACAATTATGAGTTATACAGTAGAAACATTGATTTGTGGTAATCAATGACTAATGGGTTGACAGTGGGTGGACACTTAGCCGACGTCTAAGGCAGGGGAACCAATCAGAAATGTGTGTTGACTGAGGGTGTGTTAGGGGTGTGTTAAATTGTTCATGGGTAAACTGTTGAAATATGATTTTCTGATTAATTACGAGATAATCAAATAAGTATAAGGAAACTATGTAAAATATGTAAATATAGAAGCTATTCTCAGTACTGGGGTAGACTGTCTCTTTGATCGATCAATAAATAAAACAAAATAAAGGAAAATTACAGGCGCACTGAACTGCTTTTTCCTTCTATTGTCAGAGATTTTTTTTTTAAACTAGTATTTTCAAGTTCCACAAAAGCCAATTGTGGGTTTTCAGTAATTAAATTAGCAAGTTGACCCACTGAATCACTGGAGATCTTATTCTGTTACTGTGGTGTTTAATACTGTTATAATTCACTGATCTGTCTACATATTCTATCTGTCATATTCACTCCTGTATTCTGGCCGTGCTGCAGACTCTCAGCCACCTTCCTCTGCGGTGTCTAACTCACTTCAGACCCCACAGCAGCACTGACGCTTTCTGTCACTGTCTTTGCAGAGCCCAGTGCTCACTGCAGGACCCAGAGCTGGAGTCAGGGGTGCTGATAGATGTGGCCAAACACCTGGGATCTCTGAAGTTCAGAGTCTGGGAGAAGATGCTGGGGACTGTGCAGTACAGTGAGTACTGGGTGAAATGGCTGTATAATGCAGAGAGCAGTATCTGAGTGGGTTATACTGTCACTCACTGGGAGCTCAGCCTAGCAGCACCGGTACAGTGAGTACTGGGGAAATGGCTGTATAAAGCAGAGAGCAGTATCTGAATGGGTTATGCTGTCACTCACTGGGAGCTGAACCTGGCAGCACCGGTACAGTGAGTACTGGGGAAATGGCTGTATAAAGCAGAGAGCAGTATCTGAGTGGATTATGCTGTCACTCACTGGGAGCTCAACCTGGCAGCACTGGTACAGTGAGTACTGGGGAAATGGCTGTATAAAGCAGAGAGCAGTATCTGAGTGGGTTATGCTGTCACTCACTGGGAGCTCAGCCTAGCAGCACTGGTACAGTGAGTACTGGGGAAATGGCTGTATAAAGCAGAGAGTAGTATCTTAGTTGGTTATGCTGTCACTCACTGGGAGCTCGGCCTAGCAGCACTGGTACAGTGAGTACTGGGGGAAATGGCTGTATAAAGCAGAGAGCAGTATCTGAGTGGGTTATGCTGTCACTCACTGGGAGCTTGGCCTAGCAGCACTGGTACAGTGAGTACTGGGGGAAATGGCTGTATAAAGCAGAGAGCAGTATCTTAGTTGGTTATGCTGTCACTCACTGGGAGCTCGGCCTAGCAGCACTGGTACAGTGAGTACTGGGGGAAATGGCTGTATAAAGCAGAGAGCAGTATCTGAGTGGGTTATGCTGTCACTCACTGGGAGCTTGGCCTAGCAGCACTGGAACCTTAGTTGAATCCCTGAAAGCTGTCTGCCTGTAATCTGTGATCCTCCTCACTGGTCACTTTGGATGAACGCGTCTGCTAAACCAGTAAATGTAAATGTACTGTACTGGAGAGCGGATGGACCGGGTGTATAAAGAAAACCTATGCTGAGAGCCATGCTAGGGAGGAGACAGGAGGGGCAGGTAGGCAGGGCGTAACAAATGCAGACTAATGCATTTATATTCTTCTTAACATAGACAGATATAAACAATTTTGTTTCAAAAGGTTTAAAATCATTATTTCCAGTTTTCACACAAATGTGTATCAGTTTACATTAGACAAAACATTTGACCTTAACTGTCACTTCAATGCAAAGTAGCCAGTTATTATAATCAATTGTATATGATTCCATATAATCACTTTATTGACAATACTACTTCACTGTAAAATGTTTAGGTTATAATGCTGATGGGTTTTACTGCATTGAGATTATTAACTGCAGCTTCCTTTTCAAACCACAGCTCCTGTGACTCTGGACCCAAACACTGCAGCCCACTGTCTCTCAGTGTCTGATGATCTCACCAGTGTGAGAGAGACTGATGATGTACAGCAACTTCCTGACAACCCAGAGAGATTCACTAAATATGCAATTCTGCTGGGATCTGAGGGGTTTAACTCAGGAAAACACAGCTGGGAGGTGGAGGTGGGGGACACACCTGAGTGGGATGTAGGAGTAGCAGCAGAGTCTGTAAACAGGAAGGGGGAGATTACATACAACACAGAGGATGGATTCTGGGTTGTAGTTCTGAGGAATGGTGATGAGTATGAAGCACGTGATTCATCACCAACCCTCCTGCAACTGGAGAGGAGACCGCAGAGGATCAGAGTGCAGCTGGACTATGACAGGGGGGAGGTGTCCTTCTTCAACCCCGCTGACATGTCACTCATCTACACCTTTACAGGCACATTCACTGGGAGCCTGTTTCCATATTTCTCTCCATGTCTAAATAATAATGGAAGCAACCCGAGAGCCTTAAAGATCTGCCCAGTAAGGGTGTCTGTGACAGTAATGTCATCCCAGTAAAGGTGTCTATGACAGTGATGTCATCCCAGTAAAGGTGTCTATGACAGTGATGTCATCCCAGTAAAGGTGTCTGTGACAGTGATGTCATCCCAGTAAATGTGTCTGTGACAGTGATGTCATCCTCTTATTTGTCTCATAGGAAGGCAGGACATGATATTATTAAAATCAAAGAATTTATGTGTACAAATTCAGGTGTCTGACCTAATTATCACATGATGTCTGCCCTCAGTAATACACCCCTGTAATTGCATGCTATGTTTTATTTTGGGTTTAATGATAATTACTGACCTACAGCAATGGGGTGATTGGCTTTCAAAGCATTTCACATTAAACTCTGTTCAGCCTTAATCAATGTGTTATTGCCTGTGATGCATTTATACAGTACCCACACTTTACCAAAGTCACACATCAGTAAATGTAACCTTAATGAAATCACCCCTTATATGAAATATCACATGACCTTGTAACCACACCCCCATAATGTGCTCCATCATAAACCAGTGTATCGTGCCCGGGACCCGAGGCCCCGTCACCCCAGTGACTATTGGGTCACTCCCTGCAGTAACGGCTGAGAGAGCTTCACTGTCCAAGGGGCAGCCAGTGGGGGACTCTGGCATTGAGGCCCTGAAGGAGTCACACATCTCTCTGGGCAGGCAGAGTCAGGGGACAGTGAAGGACAGTGACATTATCATGTTATCAGCACTGAATAAATAATAAATATGATTATTACTGTAAGAGAGCTTCACAGACTGCAATGCTTGTGCTCTACCATAGGGGGCGCTAAGGGTAACAGTGTTTTTTTAAAAGCAGCATGTGCTGACAGAAATGAGGTCCCCAGTGCTGCATGGCTGTGATAAGTGCATCCTTCTCTCTCACTTTCACACAATACACTCCAATGATGAGGTCACCCTTTCACCATGGGTGCTCACACTTAGACACCAGCACTCGCCGAAAACCCTTGACACACTATCTCAACCCACACGCTAGTAAATACAGAAACATTAAAAAGGAGGCAGCTTGTGAAAGTAATTCACCAGATCCATCAAGCCCCTTAAGGACCGTAAGAAGAACAGCCACCTCTTCAGGTTAGTGGTAATCAGCTTGCAGACTCTTGTCCACATCCAGGCTTAAAGGCAATTGAATCCGGAGTGGAATTTGGCCTTCAGGGAAACGACTTAGACTGATCATTAATAACAATGACCTGAGAACTGTGACTGTTGCTTGCAGTGTATGAGACCCCATTTGAAGTCCAGCTCCAGGACACTTACAGGAAACTGAAAGTACATAAACCTACCGAGACATACATACCTGATATGGACAAAAGTATTGGGACACACCTCTTAATCATTGAATACAGGGGTATGAAATCAAGCGCCTTTGTGAAAGAATCGATTCAGCAGATTGATTTCAGCAGAGCATAACAGGTCAGCTTATACTGCTGGTTATTGCCTGATCTGAAGGCTGTGTCACGTTCCCTGATCTCAGCTTGGACATCTTGGTTAAACCAAGAATCTGACTAGGAAAAGCCTGTATAGTCCGGAGAGGCAGACACATGGACGTACAGCAGCTAATGTACCAGCTAACAGTCTCTGTTTACTCATGGATGCTGTCTGTAGCCTCCCTAAACGCCTCCATATCAGTTACCTCAAAGCAGTGCTGCAGTTCAGCCAGTGTCGTATCTGACCGCTTTGGCACAGTCCTCACTGTAACTGGCTCAACTTTAAGCTTCCTGGTGTGTGAGGGCAGCAGTAAGATGGCAGTGAGGTCAGATTTCCCAAAGTTAGGCCTCGTGCTTGTGGTGTACGCCTTTTTGATATTGCTGTAGTATTTGTCCAGTGTATGATTTACTCTGGTAGGAGACCCAGAGGAGACCCAGCTGACACAGAGAGAACATGCAGACTTCAAACATAGAGCAGAGGGGAGATTCGAACCCCTAGCCCACTGGGTGTTTAATAACATCCATACCCAAAGACAAAGAAAGACTGAAGATCAGGATTGACGTGCCGACATTGAGCGCGAGGGCCGATCCGCACGGAAACTGCTGCATGTCGGCTGTGAGGCCTGCTGCACGTCGGCTGTGAGGCCTGCTGCCGATCTGTCATGTGACTCAGCCATGATGTCAGGCAGATCAGGACCAGGGAAGATCTAGTCTGCTCACTGCTAACTCCTCTCTCTGCTTTGTCAGTCTGTCTTCTTTATGAACCTGAGCCATGATCAGATGGTCCTGAGCTGTGCCGCCCGTCTCCTCTCACGTCGTCAGCGGCAGGCAGAGAGGCAGGTGGAGAACCTGGATTGACAAGCATCCCTCAGCCAGGAGGGCAAACAGCTCTGTTACCTTCCAGACATGCTGGACAACAAGATGGTTAGGTTTTTCTGGAATGTAAACCTACTACAACAGCTTCATACCTGCCACTAGAGCCGCCGTTTTCTCCTGACGCAGTTAAATAAATAATTCAGCACTTGTTTACACTTTGGGTTATTGGCGTAAGGGACACATTTGCAGAATTATCACCAACATGAATCAATTCTTTTTTGCTAATGTTTAACTAAAAAGTGACCAGTTTTAGTGTCTTTGATTAACCTGTCAAACTAGCTGTTTTTCTGAACATACTGATATTTCACTCATATACTTCAGTTTAATAATCACAAAGGTGTGTCTTAAGTGCAAAGTTAATGTGAAACTAAGAAAAAACACTCCCCTCCCCAGACTCTTTTGACGCGCCGTAACAGACTCTGTAACATGGCTGCTGCAGCTTCGTTCCTTGAGGAGGAGCTCTGCTGTGCTGTTTGCTCAGACTTCTTCAAGGATCCTGTCGTCCTGAAGTGCAGCCACAGCTTCTGTAGAGTCTGTCTGCAGAAGTGCTGGGAAGGGAAGAGTTCTCAGGAGTGTCCATTATGCAGGAGGAAGTCCTCCGTGACAGATCCTCCTGTCAACATTGTTTTAAGGAACATTGTGGAGTCGTATTTACAGCAAAGGAGTGTTAGAGATGTGGCAGAGAAGAGTGAAGCTCCAGAGAAGAATGAGGCTCCAGAGAAGACTGAATCTCGCTGCAGTCTCCATGGAGAGAAGCTTCTACTCTTCTGTAAGAACGATCTGGAGCCCATCTGTGTGGTCTGTCAGACTGCAAGGAAACACAGAGACCACCAGCTCTGTCCACTGGAAGAAGCTGTACTAGATAAGAAGGTAATCTCATTCTCTTCTGTATTATTCAGCTTTTCTAGAGGATGTTAGAGCAGCAGGAGGATTTAAGATGGAATTGATTGTGCTGAATAGTATTTTGGGTTTGTGGGCATTTTTATTGAGTAGGTCTGCCTGATATTGTGCCTTAATAGATTGTGTCTTAATGTGCCTTAATAGATCTTTGGTAGATCTTTAAACAATCTCTAATTAATCTATAATTAATTAACACATTTTACATATATATTAAATAAAAAGAAACAAAAACCTGCATACAAGAAGTCAGAAAATAAATTTAATAAAAAAAATAAATCACAATTAAAATTAAGGAAATGTAAAATAATAAGCAACAGGAAAAAAGAAGGAAGAGGGTATTTAAAATAAATTAAAAGAGTTATTAAAATGAAATTAAAAGTTACTTAATGGTGGACTTGAAAAAACACTGGGAGAACCTGAAACTGAACTGAAAGCAAGACAGAAAAAGTGAATCTTTAATTTAGATTTAAAATCATCAATAGAAGAGCAGGACTTTATGTAGGACGGGAGACTGTTCCAAAGCCTGGTCAGCTTCAGAGAAAGCCTGGTCAGCTTCAGCTTGGAGGCGTGAGTGAGGAACCAAGAGGAGCTGTTGTGAAGAGGAGCTATGAGACCGCGGGATGAATACAGAAACAGCAGATCTGAAATGTATTTCGGAGCTATTCCATGACACATCCAAAAACACACCAAGGATTTTAGGTTTATTATGCGAATTTCCGGACAGGGGACCAAGCACACTGCTAAGGCTAGTGAGAGAGTTTGGGGGCCAAGTGTAATTATTTCAGTTTTGTTGCAACAGGAAGTTCCTCGCCATCCAACATTTAATATAATCTAACAATTGAACAGGTTCTTCAGAGAATAGGGGCCATCATCTGTAACTGGCCGGTAAAACTGCATGTCGTCTGCATGACAATGATGCACAAGATTGTATTTTTCTAAGACAGAGCCAAGGGGGAGCTTTATAGAGAGCAAAAAGAGGCCCTAAGATTGAACCTTGGGGGACGTCACAATTAAATGGGGGGTGGGGGGGGGGAGGGGCAGTTACCTTTTCTGACTGAGCAGCTACTTTCTCTCAGGTAGGAGGTAAAACATTTTAACATGGGCCCTGCAAGCCAACTTCCGGCTCTTTAAAAGAATGTCACGGTCAATTGTGTCAAAAAAACCGCACTGAGATCAAGCAGGACTAAGACTGCAGAAGAACCAGAATCGATAGTGAGAGGAATGTCATTCAGTACCTTCAGCAGGGCAGATTCTGTGCTACGCAGAGCTCTGAAGCCAGACTGCAGGTGTGGGTGAATCAGTCCGGGGGGTATTACAGTCTGTCCACTGGAACTCGCCAAAGATGTCAAACTTGTTCAAGTAGGAGGAAACTTGGGGGGAAAGGGGGGGCTCCACCCATTTATAGGTGTCCAGGGGGTTGTATTGGCTGGTTTTGATTATTGAGAGGGTAAACCCCCCCCACCCCCATAATTTCCGGCCTGTAGCCCGAGAGCTACACGGCGCTGGTGACCGTGGGGGTGTGCAGGTACCTGCTTACTCTCTCGAGCGGCCTGTAGATGCTGATTGTATATCAATTCTTGCCAAAAAGCTGCTGTCTGTAATGTTCAAGGAAACTTAAGACCAGTAAAATAACAGGAAGTAAGCAGGTAAACTTACCAGATCTGTTCTATTGGCAGGTGTTGAGTAAAACTCAGTCTGTCATTACAGACAGAAGTCATCCAAGGCATCAGGAAATTGTACCCCTTCCATCTGGCACTCAGTTTAGACTAACTTAAAAAATGCAGCATATAAATCAATATGTCTGACTACCTACTTACGTTACCCACTGCGTGTGCCTTGTGATAGACTGACATCCTTTTCTGGAAGTTCCCTGCCCGGTGTCCTGTACTTCCTGAGTGTCCCCTGCCCAATGTCCTGTACTTCCTGGGTATCCCCTGCCCGGTGCCCTGTACTTCCTAGGCTCAGTTCCAGGTTCACCAAAACCCCATAATGGTAAACAGTTATAGAAGCTGGATGGATTGAGTTTTGTTTGTCTTTCTAACAATAATTTAAAAGCTGTGCATTGCATGTCAGTCATATGTTGACTGTATTTCTCATTTTACGTCTGTATATTTAATCTCAGGCGGAGCTCAGACGATCACTGATTACTTTAAAGGAAAAGCTGAAGAAATTTACAAAAGTTAAACAAGAGTTTGAGGAAACAGCCAAACACATCAAGGTATGGAGATTTATTCTGAGGAAGTAAAACCTCACTGTACAGATTAACTTCAGACTTACACGGCATTTCTCACTTTCAGAGTCAGTCCCAGCACACTGAGAAGAAGATAAAGGGGGAATTTGAGGAACTTCATCAGTTCCTGAGAGAGGAAGAGGAGGCCAGATTGACTGTACTGAGAGTGGAAGGGATGGAGAAGAGCGAGAGGATGAAGGAGAAGATTGACAACATCTCTAAACAGGTCTCCACGCTGTCAGAGAAGATCAGAGACATTGAGAAGGCCATGGGTGCTGAGGACGTCTCCTTCCTGAAGGTAGGAGCTTGATTTTCCTGCATTTTTCTGTGTGTTTGCTGACTGGGACAAACAGTCCTGCTGTGTGTCTGAAGCAGATATAAGGAGCTAAAACACCTTAGTCACACTGACCATTATTGGCCAATAATTTTGTTCTTTATGAATCAGTAGATACAACCACACCCAGTCCACGCTGAACATACAACCTGTATAAACAGACACCCTCAGAGAAGAAATCCCAGAGATTCTCACAAATGTCTGAAAGTTTGCCATATTGTCAGATTTTGTTTAACGTTTACGTGTGGTTTTTCCATTTTTCAGACTATCAAAGGCATCAAAGAAAAGTATGTAATAATTTTTATATATATATATTTTCAATTGCTACTTTAAGATACAATATTGAAAAGCTGCAATGATCTGAACCTGACCCCAGGTCTCTTAAAGAATAAACAGGAACAGTAATATAATATCTCCAGTGCAGGTGGGAGACTTTAATTATCCCAGTCAGCAAGTCTTCTGGACTGAGTGGAGTCACTGATGCTGCAGACTCACTTCAGACCCCACAGCATCACTGACTCCTGCCTGTCACTGTCTTTGCAGAGCCCAGTGCTCACTGCAGGACCCAGAGCTGGCTTCAGAGGCACTGATAGATGTGGCGAAACACCTGGGCTCTTTGAAATTCAGAGTCTGGGAGAAGATGCTGGGGACTGTGCAGTACAGTGAGTACTTGGGGAAATGGCTGTATAAAGCAGAGAGCAGTATCTGAGTGGGTTATACTGTCACTCACTGGGAGCTCAGCCTAGCAGCACTGGTACAGTGAGTACTGGGGGAAATTACTTTATAAAGCAGAGAGCAGAATCTGAGTGGGTTATACTGTCACTCACTGGGACCTCAGCCTAGCAGCACTGGTACAGTGAGTACTGGGGGAAATGGCTGTATAAAGCAGAGAGCAGTATCTGAATGGGTTATACTGTCACTCACTGGGAGCTCAGCCTAGCAGCACTGGTACAGTGAGTACTGGGGGAAATGGCTGTATAAAGCAGAGAGCAGAATATGAGGGGGTTATACTGTCACTCACTGGGACCTCAGCCTAGCAGCACTGGTACAGTGAGTACTGGGGGAAATGACTTTATAAAGCAGAGAGCAGAATCTGAGGGGGTTATATTGTCACTCACTGGGACCTCAGCCTAGCAGCACTGGTACAGTGAGTACTGGGGGAAATGGCTGTATAAAGCAGAGAGCAGTATCTGAATGGGTTATACTGTCACTCACTGGGAGCTCAGCCTAGCAGCACTGGTACAGTTAGTACTGGGGGAAATGGCTGTATAAAGCAGAAAGCAGAATCTGAGTGGATTATACTGTCACTCACTGGGAGCTCAGCCTAGCAGCACTGGTTCCATAGTCGGCTCCCTGATAGCTGTATGCCTGTGATCTGTGATCCTCCTCACTGGTCACTTTGGATGAAAGCGTCTGCTAAACCAGTAAATGTAAGTATATTGTACTGGAGAGCAGAGGGATGGGGTGTATAAAGAAAATCTATGTCTTTATTTGTGATTATTTAATTGTTAATGTGTTGATAGTATTTCTTAAATACTAACCAAAATACACAGTTTTTTGTTATAAAAGACTTATAACGCTGATGGTTTTTACTGTATTGAGACAGATTATTAACAGCAGCTTCTTCTCCAACCCACAGCTCCTGTGACTCTGGACCCAAACACTGCAGCCCCCTGGCTCTCAGTGTTTGATGATCTGACCAGTGTGAGAGACACTGGCGTTAAACAGCAACTTCCTGACAACCCAGAGAGATTCTCCCCCTGTGTGGGTGTGCTGGGATCTGAGGGGTTTAACTCAGGAAAACACAGCTGGGAGGTGGAGGTGGGGGACACACCTGAGTGGGATGTAGGAGTAGCAGCAGAGTCTGTTAACAGGAAGGGGGGGATTACATACAAGCCAGAGAATGGATTCTGGGTTATAGTTCTGAAGAAAGGTGATGTGTATACAGCATGCGATTCACCTCCAGCGCTCCTCAGTCTTAAGAAGACACCGCAGAGGATCAGAGTGCAGCTGGACTATGACAGGGGGGAGGTGTCCTTCTCCAACCCCGCTGACATGTCACTCATCTACACCTTTAAAGGCACATTCACTGGGAGCCTGTTCCCATTTTTCTCACCAGTTGGAAATAATAATGGAAGCTACACTGGAGCCTTGAAGCTCTGCCCAGTAAAGGTGTCTGTTGCCTTGTTTCCACCATGCCGGTGCAGGACTGGTTCTCGCTTACTGCCTTTTGAGAACCTGCCTGCAATTCCACTGATTTCAAAAAATTTCAGAATAGAAATGTTACGCAGGCGGAAGTGAGAGTGAAGGTTCATATGTATCCATTTTCTGGATTTATGTGTTTCGGTCTATAAGGTTTTTTAAGCTGCCGAACTGAAACACGCTTTCAGAGTGTGACCCGATGCGCTCTGTTGCTTTGCTTGTATCCACTTTTGTCTCCTTCAAGGCTGCATTTTACCTGCAGTTTACCTGCTTACTTCCTGTTATTTTACTGGTGTCAGTGAGGTTATTCTTCATTCTCTCTTGCTGTGTTACTGCTCTCCTTCTGAGGATCGCGGAATGACACACGCTGCTAAAAGCAGAACTTTGCTGTCCACCTCATGATCTCTTCGCTACTCAAGTGCCACAATATTAAATTTTATGACCCACAACATGTTTATAATTCCAGCAAATCAATCTTTCATTTTCCACCCAATAGAAAGCAATGTAATGTAATTCCGTTAATAAGCTGGCAAGTTGTTTCACTGTCGGAACTAGTTCTGGTTTGGGAAAATATCCGGCCCCAGCACAGTGTTGGTGGAAGCGAGGCATCTGACAGTGATGTCATCCCACTAAAAATGTCTGTGACAGTGATGTCATCCCGGTAAAGGTGTCTGTGACAGTGATGTCATCCCAGTAAAGGTGTCTGTGACAGTGATGTCATCCCAGTAAAGGTGTCTGGTGTCTGTGACAGTGACATCATCCCTGTAAAGGTGTCTGTGACAGTGATGTCATCCCAGTAAAGGTGTCTGTGACAGTGACATCATCCCTGTAAAGGTGTCTGTGACAGTGACATCATCTCTGTAAAGGTGTCTGTGACAGTGACGTCATCCCAGTAAAGGTGTCTGTGGTCTGTGACAGTGACGTCATCCCTGTAAAGGTGTCTGTAACAGTGACATCATCCCAGTAAGGCTATCTGGACCAGTCCCAGTGTACTAGTGAAAGGGGTCACATTAATAATCAGCTGTAAAGAGATTTTTACTTTGAGTTTCATGATAATTATTGACCTACAGCAGTGTTTCCAATCTGAGGATGATTGATGATTTTATGAATATGATTTAAAAATGGTGACGTGGGGTCTGAATTAGGACAGAGATGCTCTAGAGGGCAGAGCGAACCCATCTATCTGCAGCCCTGTGTACCTCAGTGAGTTAGCATGCTGTCCTCATGATCAGAAGTTTGCCGGGTCGAATCCCAGGGTGAGCAGAGTGATGTCACCGCCGGCCCCCTGAGTGAGGCCTTAACCCCGATTGCTCCGGCGCCTGTCTGACCCCCCACTCAAATGTATGATCTGGATAAAAGCATCTGCTCAGTAAGTAACTGTAAATCTCTGTAATGGAGCCTGAACGTCCCTCATGTCCCAGTGACGGTGTCACCTGTTAAAATACAGATTTTGGGTTTCATGTTATCTAACGATGTCATCTGAAGTGTCAAAGCCTGTTACACTAATCCCTGATTAATAAATCGTTATCAGCATGTTACTGCCTGTGATGCATTTGGACCAGGGGTGGGGAACCTGTTCCATGGAGGGCCGGTGTGGGTGCAGGTGTTTTTTTTTGTAAAATGTGTTTTTCATTATTCATTCATTTTTTTGGGGGGTGTACAAAGCATGATTTTCATTGGCCTGCCATCGCTTAATATGTATTTTTCATTGCTATATCGTCTCCTGAGAACTGAGATTAAAAATTAGAGTCCCTTTCTGTGGTCCGAGTACAGTTGTACAGTACTATAAAATACTGTACAGTGTATCTAATTATTACCGTATTTAATGCTAGTACATCTTACAGTTCCTGATTTATCAGTTACCTTATGAAAGCACATTGAAATTACGTATATATGGGGCCTGTGGATGGTTCCCTGTTATTCCCAGTTGGTCTTGGGACGCATCTCCCAGAACAGCTTACTGCTGAATTAGCACGAAAAACGCTTATTAATGTAGACGAAATGTAAGCTGCCGGTAATATAACAGACTTCACAGAGCAAACTGAAAGAAGAAACTACAATTATGGTAGCTCTTTCTGAGTACAACATTTATGTGCCTGCAAACTTCGAAACGGAGGAGGACATATCTGACAAACAGGAATATCTGACTCACTGTGGCATATCTGACTGTCGCATATCCCACCCTTGGGTACTTTTCCAGAAAGCATAGCTGCCAGTTGAATGGGTACAACTATGTAAGTTCCTAACAGGAGCTTTAGGGAGAGGTGCCCCTGGACAGCGATCCTGTGAAGCTTAGCATAGTAATTCAGGACAGTTTTTCCTCAAACTCATACCCACCTGTGCTCCTGCTTAGCGTAGAAATTCAGGACAGCTTTTCCTCACCCTCATACCCACCTGTGCTCCTGCTTAGCGTAGTAATTCAGGACAGCTTTTCCTCAAACTCATACCCACCTGTGCTCCTGCTCAGCGTAGTAATTCAGGACAGCTTTTCCTCAAACTCATACCCACCTGTGCTCCTGCTTAGCGTAGAAATTCAGGACAGCTTTTCCTCACCCTCATACCCACCTGTGGTCCTGCTTAGCGTAGTAATTCAGGGCGGCTTTTCTTTACCCTCATACCCACCTGTGGTCCTGCTTAGCGTAGTAATTCAGGGCGGCTTTTCCTTACCCTCATACCCACCTGTGGTCCTGCTTAGCGTAGTAATTCAGGGCGGCTTTTCCTTACCCTCATACCCACCTGTGCTCATTGCTCGTTTGCTCCGAACTGCATCCACCAGAGGCGGTCTTCTCGAAACACTCAGACCTCTGTGTCATGTTAATTCATCAAACCTGTACGAAATAATTCTATAATTAAATTTAAAAGGGAAGAAATGAACAATCTTCGTGATAGATGTACATATGCTCACATTTCATGACATTATCATTTATTTATTAAAGAGTTATAATCCCTCCATAGTGTCTTAACAGTGAAGTGAAACTAACCCCCCCCCGCCTGTCTGCCTTTAGACGCGCTGTAGACATGGCTGCTACAGATTCGTTCCTTGAGGAGGAGCTCTGCTGTTCTGTTTGCTCAGACTTCTTCAAGGATCCTGTTCTCCTGAAGTGCAGCCACAGCTTCTGTAAAGTCTGTCTGCAGAAGTTCTGGAAAGAGAACAGCTCTCGGGAGTGTCCATTATGCCGGAGGAAGTCCTCCGGGGAGGATCCTCCTGTCAACATTGTCTTAAGGAACATTGTGGAGTCATATTTACAGCAAAGGAGGGTTAGAAATGTGGCAGAGAAGAGTGAATCTCGCTGCAGTCTCCATGGGGAGAAGCTTCTACTCTTCTGTAAGAATGATCTGGAGCCCATCTGTCTGGTCTGTCAGACTGCAAGAAAGCACAGAAACCACCAGCTCTGCCCAGTGGAAGAAGCTGTACAGGATAAGAAGGTATTTTCTTCTGTGAAACACAATTTTGAAAACTGATGTTATTTATGCAGTGCTTTGCAGTTACACTTTACTGTGTTTACAAACATGTAGCTCACTCTGATCTCTTGTTTAGACTGTCTTGCTTCCACAAGCTTGATTATTTTTTTCTGTCATTAACTTTGCTTTTTACCACCTGCACCCCCACATTAAGAGTCCGTCAAGAAAATGTCCTTACATTTGTGTTTCGCCTGTTCCCAGCACATGTAAATAATAATAATAGTAATAATAAAAATACATTTATTTCAGACTCAAGTAGCATATGTATTTCGGGGGGATTCTGCTCCATATAACCCCCCCACAACAGCCCCTGATGTTATATTAATATCACTATGCATGAACCCCCTTGTAGCTGAAAATGTCATTACGAAATGTCAGCCTTTATATTTAGCAGTAATGTGGGTCATACTTCCATAGCCACTGACATTTAACACGAGGCAGCTGGCTAAATCATCTGATCCAAGGAAACATTTGCCCTATACTTCCTGGGTGTCCCCTGCCCGGTGCCCTGTACTTCCTGGGTGTCCCCTGCCCGGTGCCCTGTACTTCCTGGGTGTCCCCTGCCCGGTGCCCTGTACTTCCTGGGTGTCCCCTGCCCGATGTCCTGTACTTCCTGGGTGTCCCCTGCCTGGTGCCCTGTACTTCCTGGGTGTCCCCTGCCCGATGTCCTGTACTTCCTGGGTGTCCCCTGCCCAGTGCCCTGTACTTCCTGGGTGTCCCCTGCCCGGTGCCCTGTACTTCCTGGGTGTCCCCTGCCCGGTGCCCTGTACTTCCTGGGTGTCCCCTGCCCGATGTCCTGTACTTCCTGGGTGTCCCCTGCCTGGTGCCCTGTACTTCCTGGGTGTCCCCTACCCGGTGCCCTGTACTTCCTGGGTGTCCCCTGCCTGGTGCCCTGTACTTCCTGGGTGTCCCCTGCCTGGTGCCCTGTACTTCCTGGGTGTCCCCTGCCCGGTGCCCTGTACTTCCTGGGTGTCCCCTGCCTGGTGCCCTGTACTTCCTGAGTGTCCCCTGCCTGGTGCCCTGTACCTCCTGGGTGTGCTCTGTCCAGTGCCCTGTACTTCCTGGATGTCCCCTGCCCAGTACCCTGTACTTCTTGTGTGTCACCTACCCAGTGCCCTGTACTTCCTGGGTGTCCCTACCTAGTGCCCTGTACTTCCTGGGTGTCACCTGCCCAGTACCCTGTACCTCCTGGGTCTCCCCTGCACAGTGCCCTGTACATCCTAGGTGTCCCCTGCCCAGTACTCTGTACCTCCTGGGTCTCCCCTGCCCAGTGCCCTGTACATCCTGGATTGAACTCCAGGTTCACCAAGACCCCATAATGGATAAACGATTATGGAAGTTGGTTGGCTGGAATTTTGTGTTTATTGATAACAATATTATAAAAGAAGCCTTAGCTGAAACCAAGTGATTTCCAAGACCAGAGTATATTGAGACCGAGACAAGACCAAGACCAAGGCAGGGCAAGACCGAGACAAGACCAGAAACAGTCTACATAACACAACACACTATAAGATTCGGGCTTGGCAGTTTGGCCTAAAATTTCTGTCACAGTGTAATTTGAACAATAGACGTTTTTTCTTAAAATTTCAATATAAATGCTTCTGTACGAATGTAACATTTTTACAATACCTTATTGGTTGCATTTGAACTTTGAAGCAGGATGTTTTACGCCCAATCACAGTTCTGTGTTAACAAAAACATGAGCATTAAGCTGTTGTGATAAATATTGAGGGGTTTTGATGAGTGGTCTTGACTGGTCTTGAAATTAAACCTCAAGTCCTCTGTCCGAGACCAAGACAAGATTGAGTCAAAATTAAGTTGATTCTGAAACGAGACCAAGATCACAAAAAAGTGGTCTCGAATACTACAACCTTACATGTCAATCATATATTGACTGTATCTCTCATTATATGTCTATATATTTAATCTCAGGAGGATCTCAGAGCTTCACTGATTCCATTAAAGGAAAAGCTGGAGAAGTTGACAAAAGTTAAACAAGAGTTTGAGGAAACAGCCACACACATCAAGGTATGGAGATTTATTCTGAGGAAGTAAAACCTCACTGTACAGATTAACTTCAGACTTACACGGCATTTCTCACTTTCAGAGTCAGTCCCAGCACACTGAGAAGAGGATAAAGGAGGAATTTGAGGAACTCCATCAGTTCCTGAAAGAGGAAGAGGAGGCCAGACTGGCTATACTGAGAGTGGAAGAGATGGAGAAGAGCGAGAGGATGAAGGAGAAGATAGAGAACATCTCCAAACAGGTCTCCACCCTGTCAGAGAAGATCAGAGACATTGAGAAGGCCATGGGTGCTGAGGACGTCTCCTTCCTGAAGGTAGGAGCTTGATTTTCCTTCATTGTTCTGTGTGTTTGCTGACTGGGACAAACAGTCCTGCTGTGTGTCAGAAGCAGATATAAGAGTTAAAACATCTCAGTGTCACTGACCATTTTCACACAGCAATTTCATTCTTTATGTTGTCTGATGGTTTGTCGTGGAAAATAATATATTTTTCATAAATACTTCAATTTAATTTTCTTCTTTTTCAGACTTTGAAGAACATCAAGGAAAAGTATGTAATAACTATCTATGTTTTTAATGACTGTTTATCCAATCAAGTTTGAGATCAGCTGTAAACAATCTCAGAATTTGTAGACAATGAGATGGGAACCCCTGCCTACCTGCCTCTCTCTCTTACACACACACACACACACACACACACACACACACACACACACACACAGACAGACAGACCTGTACTCATATCTTTGTGATTATTTGTCCATTCACTTCCATGGGAAAACCCAAAATCCAAAAATGACAACCTTAATCCCTACCCAGCCCTAACCTTAACCATGAGTAACCAAACAAAATACATTTTTGGTTTTTTGATTGCAGTCATCAATTTTTACAAAATTGAGATTATACTTATGGGGACTGGAAAAATGGTCCCCACAATATCAAAATAACAGGCTTTTATCATGTTGTGGGGGCATTTGGTCCCCACAACATAAGGTATAACTGGACCACACACAACCATAGAAAATATAACAAGTACACACACGGTGTTAAGTAGTGAAGAAGTGGTAATAGAGAGATTGTAGATAGGGATATGTCTCACACCGCTGCAAGTAAAGATTGGGTATTGCTGCCTATGAATCAGGATGACTTTGCTGTAAGCTGTTCCCAGGGTGCAGAAGAAGGTACGTCTGGCCTGTAGACAGCTACCTGTGATCCCACCACTGGAGGTCCTGAGAGTCGTGTGGGAGATGCCCGACAGCGGCAAAGTGGTCTGTGGCTTTGACTACGGTGAACTGGGTTTGCATGTCTTCTAGGTAGTCAGTGGTGCAACAGACTCCTTGATATCTGACCTGCATCGGGTGGGTTAAAGGGGGACGAATGGGAGGCCTTGAATTTTATCATCATGCCTGAGCCGAAACAGGGCAACAAGCCTGACAGTCATCCAAACATTGATGGTACAGAATTCGGGAAAAGGGACTGACTGAACTCGACCCAGGGATCAAGCAATTCATGCAAGAATTTCTGATTCATCGGGATGGAGATGAGTAACCCGCTTGCAATGGGGACGGAGATGAGTAACCCGCTTGCAATGGGGACGGAGATGAGTAACCCGCTTGCAATGGGGACGGAGATGAGTAACCCGCTTGCAATGGGGACGGAGATGAGTAACCCGCTTGCAATGGGGACGGAGATGAGTAACCCGCTTGCAATGGGGACGGAGCTGAGTAACCCGCTTGCAATGGGGACGGAGATGAGTAACCCGCTTGCAATGGGGACGGAGATGAGTAACCCGCTTGCAATGGGGACGGAGATGAGTAACCCGCTTGCAATGGGGACGGAGATGAGTAACCCGCTTGCAATGGGGACGGAGATGAGTAACCCACTTGCAAAGGAGAACGCCATTAGTAATGCTGTAAATAAGATCATGTTAAATGTGTTTGCTTCTGTTGATGCATGCTATTAATAATAAAGTCTGTTAATGAAAAACAACGTGGGGATGTTTTGGCAGTGATCATGCATGTTCTTGCTTTCATAGAATGTTATTATAAATAAAAGAAGTCTGTGAATGTTATTGCTGGGAAAAAGTCTTGCTTACCCAGGTGTTTCGGAGAGACGAAACTCCAGAGGCTGTCATACATGCATGTCTATCATATATACCTGACAATGTATTTGATTGGAATCACATTTTAACTTTGTATGCCTTAACTGTAAATGTAGCTGCGCTCATGCTTCAGAATAACCAGCATATCAGCTGCTTTCTGCCATCCGTACCTGTATCGCGGAAAAAGCTACTACATTGACCTTATTGCACGTGATGTCACTCATTTACATTAATAAGTGCCACAGATGTAAATAATCATTTTTTTAACTGTACACCCATGGAAAAGTATTTTATATTTAATCCTGAAAAAGAAAACACAAAACTACGCTAATGGTACCTATAAAAAGCATGCCGGCTTCAAAGACTACAGCCCAGCTCTTAAAGCAGACACACTATGACCCCCCGACACGCGGGGTCACCTGGGGCTCCAGCAGGCAGCAGAGAGCCGCGGAGGAAGAAGCGGGGAGAAAACGAGACCAGGGGGAGGTCAGAGAGTGGTTATCCAGGCAGGACGCTTACGCTTTGCACAGACCCCTGTGTCAGTGGCTGCTTCATGCGACATGCAGGGGCTGGTCCTGGACAGCAGTGGGTTAAAGTTTCTGCTCACTGTCATCAATTTGTTTTCCAAAAAGAACTATGCTCACGCGTTAAAAGGCAAGACGGGTGTGACTGTCACACGGGAACCTTTGATTCTCATTTAACCATTAAGTTACAGACAGATGCCGGTGAAAAGTTTTTAAATTAGATTTTTCAGAAACTTTCAGAAAAAGTCACTGGAAAGGGGTTTGTGGCGCTCCTGACATCTTTGCAAGGGGACGAAGGTCCAAGTCTTTAGAGTCCTGGAGCTCCCTGTCTTGCTGTATGGTTGTGAGACATGGACACTATCCAGTGAGCTGAGACGAAGACGGGACTCCTTCGGTACTGTGTCTCTTTGGAGGATCTTTGCGTACCGCTGGTTTGACTTTGTGTCAAATGAGCGGTTGCTAGAGGAGTCCTGAATCCCGAATGAGGCTCATTACCTGCATTATGAGGGAGCGTCAGCTACGGCACTACAGCCATGTGGCACGTTTCCCTGAGGGTGATCCGGCTCGCAGGATCCTCATTGCTGAGGACCCAAGCAGCTGGACCAGGCCGAGGCGACACCCACCTGGGTGCAGCAGATGGACGCCCATTTCCAGAGGATGGGACTGGACTGTGTGTTGGCCTAGGGAGGATTTTTTGAATCTACTGTATTTTCAACTTCCACAATAGCCAGTCGTGAGTTCTCAGTAATCGAAGTCGACCCACTGAATGCCTGGAGATCTTATTCTGTTACTGTTGTATTTAATACTGTTATAACTCACTGATCAACCTACTTATTCGATCTGTCATATTCACTCCTGTAGACTGACCGTGCTGCAGACTCTCAGCCACCTTCCTCTGCAGTGTTTGACTCACTTCAGACCCCACAGCATCACTGACTCTTTCTGTCACTGTCTTTGCAGAGCCCAGTGCTCACTGCAGGACCCAATTCTGGCTTCAGGGCTGCTGATAGATGTGGCCAAACACCTGGGCTCTTTGAAATTCAGAATCTGGAAGAAGATCCTGGGGACTGTGCAGTACAGTGAGTACTGGGGGAAATGGCTGTATAATGCAGAGAGCAGTATCTGAGTGGGTTATACTGTCACTCACTGGGAGCTCAGCCTAGCAGCACTGGTACAGTGAGTACTGGGGGAAATGGCTGTATAAAGCAGAGAGCAGTATCTGAGTGGGTTATACTGTCACTCACTGGGAGCTCAGCCTAGCAGCACTGATACAGTGAGTACTGGGGGAAATGGCTGTATAAAGCAGAGAGCAGTATCTGAGTGGGTTATGCTGTCACTCACTGGGAGCTCAGGCTAGCAGCACTGGTACAGTGAGTACTGGGGGAAATGGCTGTATAAAGCAGAGAACAGTATCTGAGTGGTTATACTGTCAGTCACTGGGAGCTCAGCCTAGCAGCACTGGTACAGTGAGTACTGGGGGAAATGGCTGTATAAAGCAGAGAACAGTATCTGAGTGGGTTATACTGTCAGTCACTGGGAGCTCAGCCTAGCAGCACTGGTACAGTGAGTACTGGGAGAAATGGCTGTATAAAGCAGAGCGCAGTATCTGAGTGGTTATACTGTCACTCACTGGGAGCTCAGGCTAGCAGCACTGGTACAGTGAGTACTGGGGGAAATGGCTGTATAATGCAGAGAGCAGTATCTGAGTGGTTATACTGTCACTCACTGGGATCTCAGGCTAGCAGCACTGGTACAGTGAGTACTAGGGGAAATGGCTGTATAAAGCAGAGAGCAGTATCTGAGTGGTTATACTGTCACTCACTGGGAGCTCAGCCTAGCAGCACTGGTACAGTGAGTACTGGGGGAAATGGCTGTATAAAGCAGAGAGCAGTATCTGAGTGGTTATACTGTCACTCACTGGGAGCTCAGGCTAGCAGCACTGGTACAGTGAGTACTGGGGGAAATGGCTGTATAAAGCAGAGAGCAGTATCTGAGTGGGTTATACTGTCAGTCACTGGGAGCTCAGCCTAGCAGCACTGGTACAGTGAGTACTGGGGGAAATGGCTGTATAATGCAGAGAGCAGTATCTGAGTGGGTTATACTGTCAGTCACTGGGAGCTCAGCCTAGCAGCACTGGTACAGTGAGTACTGGGGAAATGGCTGTATAAAACAGAGAGCAGTATCTGAGGGGGTTATACTGTCACTCACTGGGAGCTCAGCCTAGCAGCACTGGTACAGTGAGTACTGGGGGAAATGGCTGTATAATGCAGAGAGCAGTATCTGAGTGGGTTATACTGTCAGTCACTGGGAGCTCAGCCTAGCAGCACTGGTACAGTGAGTACTAGGGGAAATGGCTGTATAAAGCAGAGAGCAGTATCTGAGTGGTTATACTGTCACTCACTGGGAGCTCAGGCTAGCAGCACTGGTACAGTGAGTACTGGGGGAAATGGCTGTATAAAGCAGAGAGCAGTATCTGAGTGGTTATACTGTCACTCACTGGGAGCTCAGCCTAGCAGCACTGGTACAGTGAGTACTGGGGGAAATGGCTATATAAAGCAGAGAGCGGTATCTGAGTGGTTATACTGTCACTCACTGGGAGCTCAGCCTAGCAGCACTGGTACAGTGAGTACTGGGGGAAATGGCTGTATAAAGCAGAGAGCAGTATCTGAGTGGTTATACTGTCACTCACTGGGAGCTCAGCCTAGCAGCACTGGTACAGTGAGTACTGGGGGAAATGGCTGCATGAAGCAGAGAGCAGTGTCTGAGTGGGTTATCCTGTCACTCACTGGGACTTGTAAATGCTTATTTAAATTATAATTTATTCAAATTGTTGTTTAAATTATTGGTTAAATTACCATTTAATGATACTAGCAACTAGTTATGGACAAAATAACGCTTCATGAGCCATTTGCTATATTTTTTGACTCCACTAGATGGAGCTCTATGTCCAAAGCAGGACAGGAAGCCTGTGCCAAAGCAAACCAAGATCACCATCTACAGCAAACGGCTCATGAAGAGTATTTCTGTCCATCACTACGAGCAACCATTAAAATTATCCGTCAAATCTCCTATCTTACTCAGTGGGTAGACTCTAAACAAAACCTAACATGTAACTGATTACTTTGTAAACTAAGCCACACCAGATCGATCTCACCAAGGCGACTGAATTCTCATTTATTGTTTGTTCCGTCCTGGGAACAGACTCATTACAGAAATTTCCTAACTTGCAGATCCTATCTTAACTGCTTGGTAACCATGGTAACTACGGTTAGGACCTGATTTAAGAAAAAAGTAATTGCTTCTAAGTCAATATATATATATATTCCCGCGGACCCCATACATGCTGATGATTTTCATGTACATACATACGGTACGCATTGTAAGGAATTACCAACATTAAAAACAGTCAAAATAAAGTTCATTGTACATTATTGCACAGTACTGACGGGGATTTTTACATTTTATCCTAATTATAAAGAAATGATACAGCAATTTAAAAATATCATACATCAAAGGATAACGGAGCAATGTAAATCATGCTGATATATAACGATCAAAGGGTGAGGGAACTATGAACACAAAGTCAAAACTCACACGCGTAAATATGCCACTCGCGAGCGCAAAAGTAAAACTCGCGAGCACAGGACGAATAGCCGCGTGCGCGTTCATCATAATATCACCTTCTCTAATGTATTTTTCTCCTCCCAACGTCATGGTTATGCATTAAGCGCATTTCCTTCGGCCGCTCTCTGCGCTCGAGGAAAATTTCTGCGCTCGCGTTCTGCCGGGGGGAGGTTTTGACAGTTAAGGGGGCGGAGTCATGCCCCTAAATCTGCAATGTAATGCCCCTTTGGGAATTGATTTACAAAAAATATCTTCACATGGAGACACACTGTAAAACTATTAAACTGATAACGTAGATGCAGCTCAGGTTCAGAGAGGCCATACGTCAACACGGGGGGAACAGGCACCCCCAGGGACAAGGCAGCAGACAGCTCAAAGAACATAAACAAAAATAAGTTTGCCTATAGTTAATACTATGTGGTAGCCAGTGAACGAGCTTATTTAGGATTTGGGGAAGTTACGACGTAGTACTGCGCCAGGATCGAACAGTCCAAACACGGTTTTAAATGAGAACTCAATCGACTGGGTGAGATCGATCTGTTGTGACTTACTTTGCAATGTAACCGAATGGATATTATGTTTTGTTTAGAGCCCGACCGCTGAGTTCAATCGGTGACAGATAATTTTAATGGTTGTTGGTACTGAAACTGTAATTTAAATAATCACTTAAATGACATATTCATTCAATTGAGAGCTCAATCTAGCAGCAATTTCAATTATTAAAAAATCATATAAATTACATTTGCTTATTGAGTATTGTCACAAAAGACCCCTCATAAGCTGAAGATTGGATGTAAAAAGAAAACCTTTAGTTTAGTTTTTATTAACATTTAAAAAATTGGCATTATTCTTAAAAATGACAGATATCTGTTTCAGAAAGTTTTTAATCATTATTTCCAGATTTCACACAAACCTATATAACTAAACTGACACTTAAAAAGTAACAAAGTAACCTGTTATCCTAACCCATTCATTTTTCTAGTTTCCATATAATCACTGTATTGATAATATTACTTCACTGAAAGATATTAATGTTATAACACTGATGGTTTTTACTGTATTGAGACAGATTATTAACTGCAGCTTCCTCTTCATCCCACAGCTCCTGTGACTCTGGACCCAAACACTGCAGCCCCCTGGCTCTCAGTGTCTGATGATCTGACCAGTGTGAGAGACACTGATGTTTATCAGCAACTTCCTGACAACCCAGAGAGATTCTCCCCCTGTGTGTGTGTGCTGGGATCTAAGGGGTTTAGCTCAGGAAAACACAGCTGGGAGGTGGAGGTGGGGGACACACCTAAGTGGGATGTAGGAGTAGCAGCAGAGTCTGTTAACAGGAAGGGGGGGATTTCATGCAGCCCAGAGGATGGATTCTGGGTTGTAGTTCTGAGGAAAGGTGATGTGTATACAGCATGTGATTCACTACCAACACGCCTGAGACTGAAGAGGAAACCGCAGAGGATCAGAGTGCAGCTGGACTATGACAGGGGGGAGGTGTCCTTCTCCAACCCCGCTGACATGTCACTCATCTACACCTTTAAAGGCACATTCACTGGGAGCCTGTTTCCATTCTTTTCTCCATATTTAAAAGAAGATGGCAAAAATGCTGGAGCCTTCAAGATTTGCCCAATGAAGATGTCTGTGACAGTGATGTCATCCCAATAAAATTGTTTCACACGCAGATGCCCACGCATGCACTGAGGCAGACCCACACACGGACGGCCACGCATGCACTGAGGCAGACCCACACGCAGACGCCCACGCATGCACTGAGGCAGACCCACACGCAGACGCCCACGCATGCACTGAGGCAGACCCACACGCAGAAGGCCACGCATGCACTGAGGCAGACCCACACGCAGACGGCCACGCATGCACTGAGGCAGACCCACACGCAGACGCCCACGCATGCACTGAGGCAGACCCACACGCAGACGCCCACGCATGCACTGAGGCAGACCCACACGCAGAAGGCCACGCATGCACTGAGGCAGACCCACACGCAGACGGCCACGCATGCACTGAGGCAGACCCACACGCAGACGGCCACGCATGCAGTGAGGCAGACCCACACGCAGACGGCCACACATGCACATGGACCCCCACCCCCCTCAGCCTAACGTGTCCCCACCCAGCTTCTACACCAGGCCTGTCTCCTCGCCACAACACCTACAGTGAAGTATCAGATGAGTCCTTCTCCTCTTGGCATGGGGCCTTCAGTCACCTTGCCCTGAAAGAGCAGAGATGATGTTTGCTGCCTTCATACCAAAAGCGTCACATGGGCGATGGGTTACTTACGTCAGTCCAGAGCTGTCTGTATACAGATATACGCTAAGCAGAGCTGTCACGATTACTCGATTAAACTGAATTATTAAAAAGCGTTAATTAAAATTTGCCGGAAGGAAGACGGGGCATAGTGGATGAGGGTGTAAAGAACGAAATCATCGTTTGTGTAGAAGCACTTCACATTAAAAGTGAATGTAGTTGTCTGTTAGCATTGCAATCAGAACCACGGCACGACTGCAAAGCAAATGCATGTTAAAAGAAGACATTCAGATATCATCAATAACAATGTGAGGTCAGCCATAGCTAGACGTCCTATTTAACCTCACGAAGCAGCCTAGCCTGTCCCTGTCGTCACTTTGACTATATTTTGCTTATTGTGATTCCTATACGTCAAAATAATCGCTGCTAAAACAAAGGTTACCCCGTCGCTTAGCCTCATCATTTTATATAATATGTTACATACTAGCCGTTTAACATGAGTTATTTTTAATGCATTGTGTGTTTTGAGTAGGGCTGAACAAGATTAGAAACAGATCATTTGTTACTGTCAGATTGTGATACTTAGGAATTGAAAAATAACTATATAGCCAAATGTAGTCATTATAAAATACGAAATATTTCCAAAGAGCGGAATATGAATGACTTTTCATGACCATGTCTTGTTCGCCTTTCTTCTCTTCACTCAATTTTTGCTTAATTTCTCATAAACATGCCCCACAGTCTATGAATCAGTCCAACAGAAAAGACGAAATGGATATTGGTCTCGGAGATCGCATGCAGTGCTCATTCAAAAGCGCTGCGGAAAACTTCAGACTAATTTTTTTAAACCAATATTATATAACATTAAAAAGGAACTATCATTAAAATTGCAAAGCTTGCAAAGTTTGGTTTCCTGTGACTAAATAAATGTTTTAGCGCAACTGCTTGATGGTTTGAACCCAGCAGACTATCACGGTCCTTGCAATGTGCATGAAATGCCACGTTGGTATTAACGCTGCACATTGTGGCAGCCTGTCAGGGCGGCACGGCGGGTAGCGGTCGTCACACACCGCCGCTCTGAGTGTGGAGCTCGCATGTTCACCCAGTGTGTGGAGCCTTTTCAGCAGATCGGCTGATTTCCTTATACCGTCCAAATACCTTAAGCTTAAGTGAACTGGAGTGCCTAAAGTGACCGTATGTGTGTGTGTGCACCCTGCTATGTGTGGTTGGTTCCTGTCTTGCAGCAATTGCAATGTTTATGTTATATATTAAACTATTACACGATGAATAGTCAGATTAATCAGATATCAATTATTAATATAATCGATAGCGACAGCCCTAATGCTAAGTGACCGCACTCCCTGTAGCGATGAGTTATCCTACTGCCATTGAGAACAGCATGGTCCCCTTACCCTCCCCGCTTCATGTTTAACACCAAGGCCCCCCCAGACCAGGAGAGGAACCAGGTATCGTACAGTTTAGAGATGGAGAAACCAAGCAGCACTTCTGTACACTTTATTACTCATCTGCACACATAAACAGAAACATCTCTATTTAAAACTTATCAAAAGGCTTTGGGTCGACACTGGGCCCCGCCCACGGATGTGACTCCGCCCACGGATGTGACCCCGCCCACGGATGTGACCCCGCCCAGTGGTGATAAGGAAACGCAGGCAAGCGCCACATGATGCCACCACCAAAGCATTCATACAATAAGACACTGCTGAAGAGAAGCTCCCCCTGTCCTCTCCGCTACCGAAAGGATGAAAGGCTTAGACGTCCGGCTAAGTGCTGCGAGAGCCCTCAGCACACGTCGGTGACGCCATCAAACTCCATTCTCTGAGATCCAGAGCAACCCAGGGGCTTTCCTAGGAATCCAGCTTTCGACTGGGGAATCCTCGCTGAAACCCCCTGTGTGATGAGAACAATCAGCACAGCGCTCACACTAATACTGACAGGTCCACACCGTCACAAGGGGCTTAAAAAATGACGCCAGCATGGATGCAGACAGAAACAGCTCCTGCCTGACACTCCTCATGGCTCATGTTCCCCAAAAAAGGTGCAAAATTCACACGGTCCCTAAGATCCCCTTCAGCGCCTCATTCAGGCTGATGGGGCAAGAGCCAGGGAGCCAGAGGTCACAGGACCCAAAGTATCCAGGCAGACTGTGTAACGTGGGGGAGGGGGTGTTCACAGACTGCCCAAACACAGCCATGCATGTCAAAAGTGTAACGAAATGTGTAACGCAGTGGCCAGGCTCCTGGAATGCCCCCAGAAGTCTCTGAAAATCAGGTAGTATAATGCTAATGCAGGAGACCCTCTTTGTGTTTTAATCAGTCACGGGTGGGGGGGGGGGGGCGGGTCTCCCAGAACCAGAAATGGAGTTTTTTGGCATCGCAAGAAGTGCCTGAGAGAAACCGCAGGGACGGCGACCAGCTGGCTCAGGGGGCGTTGGGCACGGCTGGAGTCTCAGAGGTCAGAGTTCATGCAGTGGGTGGGGCAGGAGCCTCTCCAGAACAGCCCCTCATATCCCCACCAGTCACAGACTCCGGCAAAGGAGCGGTGCCTTCTGGGTCACCTTCGTCGGGATTAGGGCTATCGCAGGGCTGGCAGAAGCTGGAGAGCGTCCCCTCCAGGACTTGCCGGTACTCGCCCCTGTGATTGATGCGAAACTGGCGCAGCACATCCAGCAGGTGGGTGGCTGCAGTGCCACCTCCCTCGGCGCCGTGGGAATCCTGAAGCGAGAGGCCAGAGTGAGGAGTGCAGGCTGCAGAGAGGCTGCTAATGCAGATGCAGGGAGCCTCAAGCTCGCAGGCTCCTCCCACCCCGGGAATTCCCCTCCGCAGCCTTTCACTTAATGACAGGGAAGTTCACTGCCAGGATGTTAATTTGCCAGGTTTTGGACAGTCTACTGCCCCCTGCTGGCCTGCCACTGCCCTGTACTGGGTAAGAGGCTGTAAAATGGATGGGTAGACATCTTGCCCACATGAAACTAGGGTCACAGGGGTCCTGGGGATGGAATGCATGCCCACTCACCACGTCTTCGCCATGGGGGTTCAGCCGGGTGTAGACCGCCTCAATGGTTCCGTGCCTGAGAAAACACCAGCAGATATCAGTTCAGAAGCCGGGTCTCCATTACAAAGTGTCTGCGAAACCTGCCAACATCAGCCAGTGCGTTTGTCATGGGGCGAGCGGCACCTACTTGCTAGCGAGACCGCCCCCTGGTGGCAGGTTGGGAATGGCCTCCGAAGCCAGGACACGCATCACCTCCGCCATGCTTGGGGTGCCGTTCTCCTCCATCTGCATGATTTCTGAGAAGACATTGGGCGCATGTGAGGAGCCCGTCTGGACGCCTTCAGAAGGCCGGCGAGGCCAAGGTGATGAGAGACGCACCTTCCACACGAGCCTCTAGGTGGCGGTCCAGCTCTGCCTCCTGCCGCACGGCCGCCTCGCTCACCTTGGGCCCGTTGGGGAAGCAGACCAGCACCACGCTCATGTTGTCCCGGCTCCCCTGCACAAAGGCACCATTTGTTCTCCGCATCCCCCGCAGACTTTCGCGTTTCTATACAGACTGGACTTCACGTTCGGCCAGATCATATTTAAATCAGAGTACAGAAAAGAAGCCCCAAAAAGCAGCCTCATCTCTCAGGCCGCTGCTTCTGGTGGCGGTACCTTGTGCAGGCAGGTGTCCAGCAGGCTGTTGCAGACCTCCTCCAGGTTGTCCTGCAGCTGCAGGCGCGAACGGATGAAGCTGCATGCATCCTCGTTGCTCATGACGTCCCAGATGCCATCGCAGGCCAGCAAGGAGAACTCATCATCCTCACTGCGCTCGACCTCGTACACCTCGGGCTCCGGCGACACCTGCTGCTCTGTGGGGCCTCGGCCGTTGGCGCACTTGTAGTCGAAGTCACCGAGGGCGCGGGACACGGCGAGCGAGCCGTTGACTCGCTGCACGGTGACGGAGCCGCCTGCCCTGACGATGCGCTCACACTCGACCGGGTCTGCCGGCTTGTGGTCACGTGTGGCCAGCTGTACCCTGCCGCCGCGGCACAGCACTGCCCGCGAATCACCGCAGTTGATGAAGTAGAGGCGGCGCGGAGACGCCAAGAGTGCCACGGCTGTAGAGCCGCTGCGGTCCGGGCAGCCGCGCATGTCCTCATCCACCCGCAGGAAGCCAGCGTGGATTGCGCTCCTGACCGCCGCGGGGTCGTCGCCACAGAAACTGGTGCCATCCACGATGGAGCCCAGCAGGTGCTGCGAGCAGTAGGTGGCGGTGCGCGAGCCGGCGTGCCCGTCGAAGACGGCGAAGAAGGACCAGGCGTCCAGGCTGCTTGGCAGCCCCAGCACGGCTGCATGCGCATCCTCCATCTCCACGCGCCAGCCCTGCATGCTGCTCAGGCCGTAGTGCAGGCTGTTACCCTCCCCGTGAGAGTTCTGCTTCTCCGTCTTTGGCTTGTCCAGGAAGGCCCCCATGGCTCCGGGCAGGAAGGAGGGGCTCTGTTCAGCATGGCCAGCAGCAAAAGAATACAATTAGAAGCAAGGAAAAGGCAAATCTGCTTGAAAACATGAGGCCATTTGGATGAGCTACCAGGCCCTAATCCATGAAGACACCAGGGCATCCCCCTTCCTCTGCTTAGGACGTCCTCACCATCTCACGCAAACACGTCATATTCCTACACAGTATAATGTAGGACCGGGACAGGGTCCGGGACCGGGACCGAGACTGGGACAGAGACAGAGACTGGGACAGAGATGGAAAGCCCCTCCCCACCACCCTGAAAACCCCCCTTGCCAAACCCCTTCACACGTATGTCAGATTTAACAGAGCCTCTGTCGCAGGCACTTCATGCCCGTTTCTGAACTGGCTAAACTGGGCACACTGGAGACTCTGCACGCAATGACCTGCATCACAGCCATACAGAAAGGGACACTGTGCCGTGTCACCAAATTCCCAGAAAATGCATCCAGCTAGAGCCAGGCAGCCAAGTTCAGAGCCAGGTCCATGTACAGTGTGCAGTCTGGTCAGTAGTTTCCACACTTTCGTAACCCTGGAGCCTCTATTTATACCCAGCAGCTCAGATTACAAGCAGAAACTGCTGCCCCAGTCACTCAGAACCATCTGGGAGATGCGCCCCAATCGTCTGTGTGCTCCCAGTGACATTGGGAGCCATTCCACTCATGAATGCGAAGTATACCTCAGAGCAATCCACGAGGGGAGGGGCTGGGAGCCTGTACTGGTGCAGACTAGACAGGTCTTAAAGTGTATGGGGACCACAACTGTATAACTGGGGAAAGTATGTACAGTGTAGGTGGCGCTGGCCAAAAGAATCTGTATTGCACTGTAATCAAGCTAACAAACCCGCACTTAATGCTGCCAGTTCATGTCATAGTAGGAAAGACACAGAAGACAGCAGAGTAAGGTATTTAACTCGAAATGCTCCATTTGAATACTCAGAAGAGTTTGGCAAAGAATATCTTAACTGAAACAATCGCTGATGCTAAACGCTAGTGCTAAAAATAAAGTAAGATGTTCTCTGCATGTTTGAAATCCATACTGTTATCTGAACCCAAAGGAGAGTTTAAACTACTATCCAAATGTCCGGTACAGTATTTTGAAATCCTTTCGACAAAATTAGTCAGGACCCCAACCTCCCTCAAGCTGCTCGGCAAACTTTAAGGCTAAGATTTCAAAATGATATGCGGGTACCTCCAAGCCTCCTCATATAGTTAGGCACCATAACTACTACAACAGCGGCTTATCTTCCTCTACACTTTCAGCTGTGAAAGTCCATGCTGCCCTCTACTGGAAATACCTAATCAATTACCTTGCACATACGCATGCGCTCGAACTCACCAATGTGTCCCAACAGACCCCCAGCTTATCCTTAACAAATAAAACCATCTTAGGGGCAAGTGCTTTGCTTTTGGTGTCCGGGTGTGTTTGAGAGACTCCCACCCAGCCCTCCTGACGTGAGCCCCCCAAAAGAATTAGCAGTGTGACTGCAAGCAAGGAGGCTTCAGCAAAATGAATGCTTACGAGATATTTATCCACCGACCAGCTAATTTAAACGATTTACGCCGTTAGGGTGACTGTGGCAGGGAAACCTTTCGGGGGATGGAATCCCACAGAGTGACAGCCTCATTTTGGCCCCGTAGTCTCATACATTTACACACAACTGCCGTTTTACTGTAAGCTGCCGTTTCTTGGCTGATTCCGAGGCTCTGGCTTGCTGGCATGTTAGTACAGGTTTAGCAATTTAGCCAGAAAAGAACCTGCAAGCAGGATTTACCACGACTCCCAGAACAGCCTGCTAGTCTGTTTATGTAGCCTGGCTGATTTCTCCTTAAGAGCTTTTTCCCCCATAAACTTCTACAAATATGAAGCCCCTAAGAAACTTTAGGCTACACCTACATTGTCTTTACAGTAATAATATTACACACACACACACACACATTAATCTCTCACATATGACAAGCTTCAAGTTACACTTACAGCATTAAGCATAAGTCCAAGGATGACAAACTCTGCCCCTCTAATGATTAAACCTGAGATATGTCACATCTATCAGAAGAAAGCAGAAAGACTTACATAACAGCACAGGCAAGGCAGATGTTATAGTTCTGTCCTAAAAGTAACTTGCATGTAAACACTTCTGAAGCGTGTACCCGCGGGAAAACGGCCGGGTCACATGACCACGCTTAAAACAACTTGTGAGCTTCGTGATCCCGGAACGCGCGCATCTCTTCTTGTACGCCGCCCTAAAAAAAGACGTCAGCATCTACAGAAAGGCAAAGAACGTGTCCGACATTCCTGCCACGCGCACGCCCTTCTCGCGTCACCGTGGCAACCAGTAAACATCACGAAAGATAAATGTCGTTGGTTACCCACACGATTCTATGGAAGCCCGTTTCCGCCACCGGAGAAAAAAAATTATATAAAATTTAAGTCGAAATTTCGACTTAGTTATCTCGAAATTTCGACTTAGTATGTCGAAATAACAAGATAACTAAGTCGAAATTTCGATAGTTATCTCGTTATTTCGAGATAGTTATCTTGTTATTTCGACATAACTAAGTCGAAATTTCGAGATACTATGTCGAAATAACAAGATAACTATCTCGAAATTTCGACTTAGTTATGTCGAAATAACAAGATAACTATCTCGAAATAACGAGATAACTATCGAAATTTCGACTTAGTATCTCGAAACAAGTTTCTAGTTTTAACTTTTCACGGAAGGTGGTGCGTTTTTAATGACAGAATCGTGTTGCCAGTATACTAGGGTGACCAGATAATCCATGTCAGGGAGGACACTCTGAGCTAGGACAGGAATTGTAAATTACCATTTCAATTAAACGGACTTGGATTTCACTTGAGCACCGAGTTCTTGCTGTGTGTTGATTGGTCAGTCTCCTATAAGCATGCATATGTCACTAATGCTAATGTAAAACAGCTGGATGAGTCTTTCAGTCAAGGAAACAAACCAGTCAAAGCACAAGAAGAGCTGAACTCTTTAGCCGAGCACAGGAGCCTTTTAATTTGGAAGTAGTTTGTAAAACCCGAAGTAGCTCAAAGTGTCCTCCCTGACATGGATTATCTGGTCACCCTACAGTATACAGACAAGGAAGCACACCGATTATTTTTGCGCTTCAAACCATTTCGTGATTTGTGCAAAATCGTGTTAATAGCTAATATTATAGGTGCTGTCAGCTGTAATGACATGGTGGTTTAGAATTTTGGGCTCATGGCGACTGATGCACACCCCTTTGTTTCCCAGATTGCTTTACGTACAAATTTTAATTAATTTCTGAATGTTTGAATTTATTAGCACTGAAACAAAATGAGACAGCCATGTCCTATGCAGTGTGCATGGATCAGGGGAACCTGGGGGACAATGGACACCCCTTGGATTTTCAAGATCACATTCTCTAAAACAGCTATTAATTAATACACTGTGTGCATATTACATGCCATAAGGGCAATGCACTAAAGGGTTAATTGCTCTGAAACAAAATGAGACAGTCATGTCCTATGAAGTGTGCCTTGATCAGTGGAGTCAGGGGGCAATGTACACCCCTTGGATTTTCAAGATCACTTTCTGTCTAACAGTTTAATTATCACATCATATCCATATTACATGCCATTGCTCCATTTCATACATATTGACAGTTAATTGATAACACAAATTAATCCATAAATAAGTTGTAAAGTGTGATTTAGGCAGTGCACCGTGGGACAAAGTAAATGTATCACAGCTGAATTGCTTGATTACGTGTTTCGTAATCGGTGTGCATCGTTGTCTGTGTACTGGACAACACGATTCTGTCATTAGAAACGCCCACCTTACTTCCGTGAAAAGTTATTAAAGCTAGAAACTTGTTTCGAGATACTAAGTCGCAATTGCGAGATATAAAGTTGCAATTGCGAGATATAAAGTCGGAATTGTGACTTACTAAGTCGCAATTGCGAGATTCCGTGGCTTATATATTTTTTTTACTACTTGGCGGAAACGGGCTTCCATACGATTCCTACTGCCAAAATACTGTTCGCAATTTCCCACTTTAAAGGTCAGATAGTCACAAGGAATTAATTACCACTTCTACTACTTATCTCGACTCAATTTTATGAGAAGATCCTCAAACGGATGTTACCACATAAACAAACAAATCCACACAAGAAACAAGCTTGGTTCTTCCAAGGTGTTAAAGAACCCATCCGGCAGTGAATGACGTAACAAAACTCAAAGTAAGTAAATAAGCAATACGGTTCCTTAGCGACCCCGCACCTTTCTGGACAGTAGCCAGAGGAGGGAAGCCGCCAGTCAGCCAGCCTCCACAGGCCGAGCAGCTGTGCTTCGAGAGGACAGCCCCCATCACGCTGCCACACAGGGAAGCAACAATAAACTCGGCAAAAAAAAAAAAACCCACGGGCATGGAATAACTCAGACAAAAATTGCCAAAACGTGCTCCCCTATTTATGTTAAGTCGACATCCTGGTTGCTAAGGAAAATTCGACACATTTACGAAAACGAAGCTTCAATAACATAAGGTATGGCCCCCAACTCCTTCCTGGGTATAAAGTTATCGGCTTATCTACAAAAAATAAAAAGTTACTGCGACCTGTTACTTTTCCGTCCCCCGTGATGTTGAGAAGAGGACAGACCCCCGGGGCGGTTGTTGAGGCCGCCTGCTCCGCTTCGGGGGGCCGTGAGGGGGAACTGTCTCACACCCCCAATATGACAGGAAACACGGGGCCGAACAGGAGCCCCGCATTAACGCAAAGCCCCGGCACGGCGTCCACAGCCACTGGACTCGGCCAGATATCTGCTCGCCGGTTAGCACAGGGTTAGCATCCCACTCTATGCCCCGAGCGACCGCCAGGTTTTAGTCCCGCCAACACAAACTGCTTCCGCCGGCTAAGCCTCAGTTAACCGGCAAAGGGCCGCAGCCACTTACGGTTTGGCGGTATAAACCTGGATTCCGAGGCGACGTCCGGGTGCTTCAAACTTCACAGGCTGCCCGCAGTGAACAACCCCTCTGAGTCATTGTTCGTGACTTCACAAGTTTAGTAATACATTTGCAGTGAGTCTCCGACAGACTTAGAGACACTTCAAAAAGGCGTTCAAACAAATTGCCCTCGTTCCGGAAGACACCGGAACGTTTAGCTAGCCTGCTAAGTAGTTAGCCAGTTAGCTATCACTCCGGTGTCTCAGAAAAGGGGAGGCGCTGAGCTTCGGGCTCTTAGCTGCTATTGGCTAAAACCTCTTGATTTGATTGGCTAGTTCACCTGACAGTCCATTTAACAGTATGTTTGTATAAACTATCATCATTCTTATTATTAGTGTTTTTTTTCTTTCTGATTTTTGTCATGTATTAATCTGAATACATAATATAATGTAAACAATCACAATTTGCCCTTGAAGCCAGCATTGGGTCCTGTGTTGAGCCCTGGCCTCTGCAATGGCAGACAAGAATGAGTAATCAGTGTTTTATTCAAAATGATCAAAATTAGTTACTCAAAATGATGCTACAGCAGGTCCCCTACTTATTTCTTATGTCCCTGAAGTTAATTTGGCCTCAAAAATGAAACATACCACTTTCCACGTGGGAGTTTCAATGGCTCCTACACTTAGAACTTTCCTTGACTTAAGTTTTAATTTTTAAAGAGAGAGAGGCTGGAGCGTTTATGTACCTCAATCAACCAGATGTCACTGGTTTCCATCGCCTCCTCCACCTCTCAGATTGCTAATGCCAGGCTGATAATCTCCTTTGCTAAGATTTCAATCTTGTCCTTTATCCTCTGCCTCTTCTGCACCTCTTCCTCTCTCAGTACAGCCAGTCTGGCCTCCTCTTCCTCTCTCAGGAACTGGTGGAACTCCTCACACTTCAGCTTAATCAGCTGCTCAACTGAGTTGTGCTTCACCCAGGAAAATAAAATACTAAGTAACAAATAGCCCTAAAATATTTCCAGTTGAAACCCAGAATTGTGGAAGTGCAAACATGCCAATGATTTGACCCTAATAACACAAAGTCTCTTAAAAGCATGCCGTTTGCACGTCCATGGCTAAACATCTTCATTTGTCCTTCAGTCCTTCCAGCTCCTCCTGCACCGGCTTCTGTGGTTTTGTCTCGATTACATCTGACCACTGTGACATCACACAATGGTAACCATAGTAACAGTCAATGCTGCTGAGTGCTTTTCTGCAGAACTGCTGCCAACTAATGATGGACAAAATGATGCGTCATGGGCCATTTGCTGTATTTTTTTGACCCCACTAGATGGCGCTCTTGGCCTGCTTTGGGGCATGCTTTGTGACCTTTTTTGAACAGAGACCACCTTCTATTGGGGTAAAAAAAAAAAAAAGCAAATGGTTCAAGAAGTGTAATTTCATGCATCAATATAGATGGGTAGATGGTTAAAGCAATACATCGTCACAATGTAATTTTAATCTAATTACAGGTTTATTTAATACATCCACCCATATTCTCACCACTTATCCTGGTCAATACGGCTGCGGTCAATCCCAGGCATCACAGCACACTGGGCTGCCCCCCACCCTGGCACATACACACACACTATTCAGAGATGCCAATCAGCCTGACTGCATGTATTTGGATGGAGGGGGAATCCACAGTACCCAGAGGAAATCCGTTACCCTTAGGGTGGGCTCAGCCCCTTGAAGATATATGGGACATCACACTCCCCCCCCCTCCCCATAATTACATTTGCAGAGAGGAGCAGGAATGGAATTCTTTTCTGGGTCTCTGGGGGATGCACCCCTGTTTCCATCCTTCCATCCATCTCTTCATTCTCTGTCCATCCTCAGATCAAACCCTCTCTCCATTCAGCCATCCATGCCTGACTTGCATTCTTCTAATACTTTTGTTTATGAGCTTAAGTGGAAACTTGCTGCAATGGTACAGATTCCGTCATGAGCTAATAACAAATACCCCCCCCCCCCCAAGCAAGCCCCCAAACTGGACACTTTGCCTGTCAGCATCTGTCTTTCAATGAAGGGATGAAATGAGTATTTTTTTACTGTTATGCTGCCAACAGTTTAATCAGGAATCAGAGCATGTAAGTCATGACCTTTATTTATAGCTTTATAATGGAAAAACACAAAGTGCCTTTGCTCAGATTTAGGAGTGAGGTTGTGGGGAAGAGAAGTTTGGAAGGTTATGCGATGTGTGGAGAGATATTGCAAAGGTATTCATTGAATCTGCTGTATTAAGTCAATCTTAATGTGCACACAGAACAAGAGATTCGCCAGTATGTTTTCTCTTTTGCATGGACTCAACATTTCTTATTAATTAGAATAAAACAGGGGTCTCCAACTCCGGTCCTGGAGAGCTACCGTCCAGTAGGTTTTCTATCCTACCCGGCTTCTGATGAGACACACCTGTTCTCAGGTAAATACCAGGAGCAGGTGTGGCTCATCAGAAGCCAGGTAGGATAGAAAACTTACTGGATAGTAGCTCTCAAGGACCGGAGTTGGTGACCTCTGGAATAAAACATATTGAAAAGGATCCCTCATCATGTGAAAAGTCTTCCATCTAAAACTATTCATTTTTTTAGGCCACTTAAAATGAATAAATTGTTTTACATGGCCGCCCGCCTCAATTTTTTGGTGCCGCCTCGATTTTTTAAATATTTTATATTTTTCAAAAAATCCGTTTTTTTCACCTCAAAAACTGTCAGAAATCGTCAATGTGCCAAATCCTGATATCCTGTGCACTGTGAGCAAGTAGTCTCTTGTAGGGTGGTCCAATAATAGTGACCCTCATGAAACAATGGAAGTGCTGTTGTTTTGCTATTGTCAGGAGGACGCTTTTATTGGGCCATTCTGTGGCAAGACCATTAAACACTTAGACTAGGCATTTGTTTTGAAGGTTTCTCTTTTCTTGTAATTGTTTGAACTGTTGAGAGTTTAAAATGTTGAGATACTGACAAATTAAAGTTTAATTTTCTAGTTTTAGTATATCTCTGTTGCCGATCGTCTTTTCGCTAAAAATATAAAATATAAAATATAAAATCCCCTACTTACCAATATTTTAGAAGTTTGAGTCATGTAAAACAATTTATTAATTTTAAGTGGCCTTATAAGAACCAGGATTTTAAAATTGGAAAATAATTTTATTTGATAAATATAACACTATCGCGCCAGGACTTTAATAACCTCATGCATACTTCATACGTTCATTTGTTTCTGAAAGAAGACAGAAACAAGCAGAAATGAACAAAGACAATGCATATAATTACCAGATGTATTCGTATGAGCTGAATACCTTAAACAAACTAACAAATAGTTTGTTCATGTGAACGATGAATCCTCTGATGAATCCAAGTGCAAGGTATGGTGTCCCGCAAGGCTCTGTCCTACGTCCACTACTGTTCACCTTATATGTGCAGCCCCTTGGTGATATTAATAGGAAACATAGTGTGAGTTTTCATTGTTATGCAGACGAACACAGAGCTGTTCTGTACAGTTCTGTTAAAACAGATGAACTTCCTCAGCTGTCAAGGATTGTGAATGTTTGGCTGAAGTTAGGAGGTGGGTGGCCAGTAACTTCCTTCTCTTCAATCCTGACGAAACACAGGTGTTACTACTGGGCCCGAGGACAGCTCAGGGTGTTGTTGAAATAAAGCTCGACAGTTGCCCAGCCAATGTAAACATAGTAGTTAAAAGCCTTGGTATCACTACCAACTTCTTGTCTCTGCATACTCACATAAATAACGTAGTTAAAACAGCTTTCTTCCATCTGAGGAATACTGCAAAACTCTGGTTAGGGTTAGGACTTCCTCTGCTGCTCCCTGGAGGACGGGCTCCCCCTTTGGGTCTGGTTAGGGTTAGGGCTTCCTCTGCTGCCCCCTGCAGGATGGGCTCCCCCTTTGGGTCTGGTTAGGGTTAGGGCTTCCTCTGCTGCCCCCTGGAGGACGGGCTCCCCCTTTGGGTCTGGTTAGGGTTAGGGCTTCCTCTGCTGCCCCCTGCAGGATGGGCTCCCCCTTTGGGTCTGGTTAGGGTTAGGGCTTCCTTTGCCGGCCCCTGGAGGATGGGCCCCCACTTTGAGTCTGGTTCCTCCCAAGGTTTCTTTCTTCTAGCAAGTTTGTCCTTGCCACTGTCACCTCTGGCTTACTCACTGGGGCTTTGTCAGGGGAAAATGTAAAGCACTTTGAGACAATGTAATGTTATGAAAATGTGCTATAAAAATTGAATTGAATTGCATTGAAATAAAATAGCTAAACTGACAAAAAGGGACACGTAAACATTAAATATGCTATTCATTGCTTCCTGTGGGACAAAAGTGCTCAGAAAGTAAAATTAAAGAAAGAATAAATCACTGCAAATAGGAATAACAAAGGGTGACTGGATGCAACCAGAAAATAATTCCCTCGCACCATATGAAAAGTTTTTCTGCCTAAGATTGCCTGAAAATGATCCTCAGGAAATTCCGGAAATCTTGGTCAAGCATTTTACCATATCCCCGCTCCCCTGAGAAATGCCATTGTTTCCTCTTCAGTGTGGTCCCCATTCAGAAGCAGTAGTCGATTTCTAATCATATGGCTGCTTTACTGAAGTGTAAACACAGAAAAATACTGCAAGATAAAGGTAAATATTGGAATTGGGCAAGCAGTGAAACTGCTAAAGTAACTGGCAGCTTGTTTGGCAGCATGTGACACATTTTTTCTAGTTCAGATGCTGAATGACAGAAAAGTGACATTCACAGAGTCATCTATGAGTAAAAATGTGACGTACATGACGTGCTGTGAGCTGGGAGAGAAGCCCTTTGACTGGTAGGTAAGATTCCAGTAGCTAGAGCTGTATATGTGCTCACATACCAGGCATGTTAATCACGGCACAAAGGACTGATTCAGCTTTTGCCAAAACCTCAGGGAACACCTAACGCAGTATAGTGAAACATAAACAAATCTTTAAAGCTATAAAAATGATTTTGCATGCTATGAACTGTGTGTTACAAGGTGGATTTTGAAACCAGTTTAAGCATTGTCACTATAGCTGGCCTCGTAAATTCTGAGTCCCTAATTAGAAATTTCAACTGGAATCCTCCCTCAAGTTGAAATTCCGGCCCGTGAACTCGGAGGAATCGACATGTCCCCGAGCTCAGAATTCAAGATGGCTGCATCCTTTCTCAACAGAAGTTAAAGTTGTAGTTTTATACCGGTTATTAACACTTACGTCTTATTTGTGGCTCGTTAAATCGGTCGTACACACAGTGCTGTGCAACCACTATCTGTGGACGTGTTGCTACACAAAATACTGCGTAATGTGTTGTTATCCACTGATATTGCTAACAACAGCTAACAATTAACTGGGCTAGAACTGGGGCCTTTATCATTAAATAAGATTTCTTGCTTAAGCAGAGAACTTATCGGATTTACGGTAGTCAGGCTAAAACTAAATTAAGATAAAGGCCATTTAAACTCGGGTAAATTAGATCCGACAAGTTATCCAGGTAAGCAAGAAATCCTGATCTTTGAAACAGGTATCTGGTATTGCTATCAATACCCTCAACCCCCAGCTCCCTGGGTGCCCCAACAAGACCCTCAACCCCCAGCTCCCTGGGCGCCCCAACAAGACCCTCAACCCCCAGCTCCCTGGGCGCCCCAGCAAGGCCCTTAACCCCCAGCTCCCTGGGCGCCCCAGCAAGGCCCTCAACCCCCAGCTCCCTGGGCGCCCCAGCAAGGCCCTTAACCCCCAGCTCCCTGGGCGCCCCAGCAGGTGGCTGCCCTTCGCAGACAGCTTACTCTACAAAGCACAAGTTGAGGGAGGCGTAAAGACAATTTCCCCACGGGGATCAATAAAGTATCAATTATTATTATTATTAAATGGCTTTCCGACTCTCTGTACTGGAACGCTGTTAAGTTATGTGTGACGTCATTCCCAGTTCCGAGTTCCAACCTCTGAGGCAAATGGAACACAGCAGTAGTGCCAATGCCTTCTGTGATTGGCCGGCATCTTGTGCAGGGATGCACTCTGCCCCCTGAGCAGGATTCCAGGTCCCCTCGGACCCAGTACTGGATAAGTTCCATCCAGAGACACCACTAGAGTTCTAAATTTTTTAGGACCCCTGCCACTTAAAGGCCCTCAGAATCATCCTAAGTGATCCCCCCCCCCCCTGGTTCCAGCTCTTCCATTCTTATCGACAGCTGGAAATGAGAAGAGCTTAGGATACGATGCTGTTCCTCCTTTTCGGCACTAGGGGTCACCCTTTCCCCACTAGCGGCTGTGTTTTTTTTTTTGTTATTGTTTGGTCTGGCAAGCAGTCAGCTGCTGAATAACTGGTGATTTAGTGCTGTTTGTTTAAAGACAGCAGCCTTTCACAAGCTGCTATATGATCTGGCTGAAACATAAAAACAGCAATGAGGCAGCTTTTAGCTATTTTGCTGCAAAACTATGAATCACACACCAGAAAAGGAGGGTCACACCGTACTTTTAAAAAGTTATTGAAAACGCATCTTATTCTCTTGGCATTTTAATCAGCTTGCAGTGTTTTAGTATATTCCATTTTATTACCTATTACTTTTTACTTCACTGTTCTGTTGTTAAATCCGTATCGTATATTATAACATATGATACTAATTATTTCCAGTTTTTACCAGCTTATATAAGCTTTTGTATCTTTTGTCCTTTTCATTCCTTTATATGTGATGTATTGTATTCCTATTTATTTATTCATTTTTTATTGTATTTTTATTTATTTATTTAAGATTAATTCCTTCTTTCTACATCTTCTTTGACATATACGTTACTTGCATATTTTATTCAGTTATTCCATCTTCTGTATTTATTTTAATCCCATACACTGTCAGAAGCTCTGGTACAGTTTTGTACCTCAAGGTACAAACAACGTTAATGTACCTCAATGGTACAAAAAATGTTTGTCATAGTCCATTTCTGTACCTTACATTAATAAAATTCTGAGGATAAGGCAAACAGTCTGTAAGTCCGTCTCAGGCACAACTCAAATGACATCAGCTTAGGACCACTTTATAACTCGGGGTGGGATCGAAGTTTTCACTTGTCACATCAATGCGCAGATCCACGCTGTATACGTATCATCCATATTATAACGCAATGTAAAATTGTTCCAATTTAATACAAGAACCTAACAATTGATCATTCAGAAATGTGGCGCTCAGGAGCATGCTTACACTGACATACCGGCAATATACACTATCCTTTATCTATACCACAGGAGCATGCTTACACTGACATACCGGCAATATACACTATCCTTTATCTATACCACAGGAGCATGCTTACACTGACATACCGGCAATATACACTATCCTTTATCTATACCACAGGAGCATGCTTACACTGACATACCGGCAATATACACTATCCTTTATCTATACCACAGGAGCATGCTTACACTGACATACCGGCAATATACACTATCCTTTATCTATACCACAGGAGCATGCTTACACTGACATACCGGCAATATACACTATCCATTATCTATACCGCTTTATCCATCTGGGTCTTACCAAAAATATTTGGACACCCCTCCAAATCATTGAATTCAGGTGTCCCAATATTTTTGGTAATATAGTGTATCTAACCATTTTGACTGTCATGCTTAATACTTTTCATTTTGGTGGCACTGAGGAACAATTTTACATTGTGTTATGATATGGATGATACGTGCGCATTGATGTGACAGGTGATTAATCGCAATGCGCGTAGAGCCGCAGAGTGATGTAATGTATGTGTATGGCTGATACCCAGTAAAAATCTGTGTTACCTGAACGTTGGTATTTTGTAGTGATTATCATGTTGTGAAAGTGCACAAACACAAAACCGATGAGTATAGATAATTGATAGTGTATATTGCCCATTGATGTGACAGGTGAAAACTACGATTGCGTTGCGGAACCTGAAAATATTAACCTATTTCAAAGATATTTTGCACGTTTAATAACGAGGTCCAGTGACAACTTTTCCGCACTAGTGGAAATTTTGATTTTTTTTCACCCCACCCTACTGTCTGTGCTCCCCGTCTGCGGATCGAGCTTCCTGAAGACCTGATCGAGGTTCGCTACAAACTGTCGGCTCATTTAAATCAGGGCTTAAAACATTAGTTTGCTGCAGCTTTTCAACAAATTAAATCAATTTAGTCATTCACTGTTACTACAATGTAACTTCTTTTTATTTAACTATATTTATTTCTTTGTTTGCTTTTTACGCTCTTCGCTTGTCTTTTAAATGTGATTTGAATGCCTTTTATTGAAATGTATTCTTCAGCCTTTGTAAAGCACTTTGAACTGCCTTGCGTCTGAATTGCTGTATAAATAAACTTAGGCCTACCTTGGCTAAGAATGTACCTACGGTACAGCAGACATATGAGAGAAAAGCCCCAGTGACAAGTAACTACCTTCAAAGCTACAAATGGGTATGTTTTCTGATAGTGTGTGAAGCACTTTGAGCTGCATTTCATGTATGAAAGGTTCCATATAAAGAATGATTATTTGACATCGTTACCCCCTTGAGGTGTTTGAGAAGCAGATTCTGTCTCAGGTTGCCTTTGTGTGACCCTCGCTTATCCCACCTCTCTTTCACACGCGGCGACAGGATCCCTGAGCAAGTCTCTCAGCTCCGTGGCACTAAGGGCTGACTAAACCACAGTGCCCTGCGTTAGTGATGTCAGTGTCCAGCAGGACATTCCTGGACGCAGGGATCCTGCTGCCCTGGAGCCCATCCTATGTCCGCCCCCCCCCCCCCCCCCCCCCCCAGCCGACACACTCATCCTTGAGGCGTGGTGACCCGGAGTGGAATTCCCCTAAGTCACCATGGCGTCCCGTCCACGAATAGGAGCTGCCCTGTAAGTCACACCGACCGCCCCTGCGGTTCTTCGGCGGGCAGCCAGCCTGCTTGTTACAGCTGCCTCACTGCCCTCCAAAGCCCCGGCGCTTGGGAAGTGCGACGGAAGCCAGACTTCCAGACCTCTTTTTTTTCCTCTCGTCTTTTTCGGTTGTGGTTTCTATTTTTTCCACTTGTTTTTTTTTTTTTTTTACCTGTTTTTTCACCCTAAATGTAACGACAATCTCATGTTCATGTGTAAAGTGTAATTTGTGTCCTGCCAGTCTGTGATAATTGCAGTCCTACATAAAAACAAATGGGCCCTTTCTCCTGCACGGAGCCTCATTGCCATGAAAACGGTTATTAAAAGTGCAGGATTTGACCAGTCATTGTGTGGAGAACGTGACCCTTCTCAGCCCTCATGGACAGCGGCCATTTCCACCTGCCGCGTCACGCGTTCGGACGCCAGTGCATCGTGCTGACTTAGCGGGCAGCACCCCCGCCTCGCCGCTCCGGCTTGGCGTTCCGTTTCCATCTCTGAGTTTGCTTTTTTTCTCTGAGGCCCAAACCTTCCCTTAACTTGATTGCATGTGTGGCCTGGGATGAACTAGCATCCTGTGCAGGGTTTGCCCCACTTTGTCATTCCATGATTGTCTGTTAGCAAATTTGTCTGATTGCCGTAGAATCTGTTAGCGGCCTGATGCTTCTGGCGTCTGTTAGCAACCTCGTCCAGTTGTTGTAGAATCTGTTAGCGGCCTGATGCTTCTGGCGTCTGTTAGCAACCTCGTCCAGTTGTTGTAGAATCTGTTAGCGGCCTGATGCTTCTGGCGTCTGTTAGCAACCTCGTCCAGTTGTTGTAGAATCTGTTAGCGGCCTGACCTTGGTGGCTCAGCACTGCACTAGCTGCTTGCTAACACATTAGTGACCTGGCTGCCCACATGTAAGTAATTTGTTTGTCTGCACAAATGTTAGCAATCAAACATCTGCTTCTCCCACACAAACTACTGTATCCAGTTCATATATAATTGTTTGCAGTAAGTCACGCCGCACAATATAATGCATCTGCCTTGTTAGAAATGCTGCTCTTCATGGTTTTAATCTAGTTGCAGCCGTGATGCCAAGTTGACCAATCAGCAACTGGAAATCAAATTGGCTTATCCAATTACAACCTTGCTATCAAGATGCCATGTCCAATCACATTTGTTTTCCTGCTGAATGACAATGATTTAAGGCATTTTTGAGACCTGAGTGACGTTTACCTGCCTGCTCTTGGGGCTACTGCCTGCTGTTATTGATCCCTGTGGTCTTTCCCTCCTAAACCCCAGCTGGTGTCACCATTTCACAGGCAGTGGTTTTATTGGCAGAGAGACAACACAATAAAACATCCACTGACAGTGTGAGCTACAAAGGTTTCTCACCAATATTTGGTCTCGTACCCCTTGATCTGCTCCTTTGCAGACTCATAATCGGACCTCAGATCTTATTTGAGAGCTCCTAGTAAAATCATTTACAGGGTTTAAAAAAACACGAACATGACGGGTTCTGTAGGACACGGGTCAGCCTGGGATCAGCTGGATGCCATCAGTGTGAGAGGAGACGCCAGGGGGAGTCTGCTGTCCAAGGGCATGAAACCATGGCATAAGGAATCTGTGCACTGGTGGCTCAGTCCAGCTGGTGCATGTTGGCTTCTTGTTTGGGTCGTGTTGTTGTATCTCCAATGTCCAGGTACAGTCCCTTATCCTGGTTCTCTCTGGTCATATTATCATATATCAAAGTTGTGGTAGGGTTCCTGCAAACAGGGTCTGTTGAGAACCTCAGACCAAAGCAGCTCTTCCAAGGTTTGAGACCTGGCATCGGCGAACCAGGCATCCTGGCAAACAGAACAGTCCTGTTTTTGGGTCTCTGGAGACGAGCTCAGTGAAGAAGAGAGCGGCAGCTCTTCTCTGGAAAGCACACGCGTGTTTGAGTCATAAGAGGTTCTTGCCAGTAGTCAGCTTGCTGGGGACACCCTCATACATCCCACTCGACACAGCAAACCACTGAAATGGATTCATCCAATGGTTTAAAAACGGAAACAAACCCAGCAAAAAATGGCCTTGGAGAGCTTGAATTCATTCTGGGATTAATTAGAGGTAATTAAATGTGAACTGGGTTTTGTGGATGCCGGCATCCGCCTCATTACAGGCTGTTGCAACTTCTTGGGTTTTCAGTGTTCCAGAAGTTTCTTCAGATTTATGCACCGCTCTGCTATCCCGGGATCCATATGCATTGGTGCTGGCCTTGGATTTACGATACTTCCGTGCTATTTTTAGGCGCATTTACTTCAGTGGGTTTTCCTTTTTTCTTCGGCCGTCTTCAATGTGTGTCTTTCCCAGACAGAAAGTAAACACCAGCTGAAGCTTTCTGCTGGGAGCTGTGTGAAGCTGACGGGCCTCACAAGCACTCAGCGTTTGTACATCAAAGACAGGACGCTGGAGGTGTTACTCTCACCGGGGAGAGGGTGACAGGATCGACGGCTTGGGGCTGTTAGTGACGTCATTATCCTGTTGTCAGGGAAATGTCCCCCAGCCTTTTATCTCTCGAGTTTTTGTTTCTCAGTTCTCTTGGGAGGAGAAATGTTTTGGCATATCAAATTTTGCACCCCCAACCCCCAGCTTCTGATGTCAGGTCACTTAACCTGCTCAGCTGAATCCAGAGTTTACTTCTGTGTTCATGTTTCAGCTGTTTCCTTGCCTAGACGATGCCGCTGAGGGCGTGACATGTGGGGGACAGTCACCGCAGTGCAACACAAGCCCTCGACAGAGGAAAAATGATCAGTAACATGAATACAGACAGATCTGGGGGGGGGGAGAGAGAGAGAGAGAGAGAGAGAGAAAGAGAGATAGCTGCTCGTTTCTGCTTCTGTGAACGCGCTTGGCGCTTAGGCCTTGACTGGCTGTGTGCTAAGCTCGGCAGCTGGGGTGTGTCGCTTTAGGGTGAGGCGGTGGCCACATTGTGTCATGGTACTTTGTCATAGTTGGCTGCAGAGGGACCCTCAGTGACTTACGAATGTAAGATGCGAGTCATTAATTTTAGGGCATGTGTGGCTGTGTGGGTTAGGACTCCAGTGCCTGTGATCGGAAGGGCGCCGGTTCAGATCCCAGTGTCGACAGAGTGAGGCCATCATTGGGGCCCTGAGCAAGACCCTAATCCGCCAAATGCTCCAGGGACGGGCTGACCCTGCTCTTACACATGGACATCACTTCAGATAAATTAGTATAGCTGTATGTCAATGACAGGTTTCTAGGATTCCTTCAGTCCGCCCCCTGGTGGTACCCTGTGGACACAGTGGTCACACAGGCCCGCCAGTGAGGCCCAGTGAGGCTCCGGTTCCCACAGTGCCACTCTGCAGGAACACAGTGATCTGGGGGGGGGAGGGGAGGGGAGGCTGGTGTTTGCGGACAGAGCCGTGGGTCAGGTGAGTGTGTACGCCGGCTTGTGTGCGCTGCCCGCTGGGTGCGGCCTTGTCTGCAGGGGGGTGCCCGTGGCGGTGCCCCCCCCAGGCCAGGATTTAATGAAAGGCCTCCACACTGCAGCTGTGGCTGTGAAGGCAGGTTTGAACTCTACTGCCCCAGCTGTGTAAAAAAAAAACAAAAAAAAAACAGGAAAACAAATCTGGGGGAGGGGAGGCGATTGCATCATTAGGGATGTTGTTTTCATCTTAAAATAAAACACTTTTGACATATTACCCATGTTTTGGGTAATTAGTGTAATTCACTTCTTATGACTCATGCACAGAAAGCCTCATTTTTCATATAAATTTTTTTTAAGTCGCTTGGCTACAAAAACAAAAAAAAAATACATACGCTCTGCTCATTTTGAAAGAGTAGATTTCTACTCTCATATCCTCTTCCTTCTTTCACTTCTCCAAACACGTTTGCTTGCAGACGAGCTGCGTGTGTTTTCTGTCTCGGTAAAGTCCCGGCCTCGGTCGGCATGCCGACAGCACGTTTGATGTCACAATGCGCCTCAGTTCTGACTCAGTCACACGTGATGCCACTTACTTGGCCTGCGGTGAGCCCGTGACGGACACACCCACGTCTCTGAGACGGGCAGGCGCAGGGTACGTGCGATGACACCCGAACCCAGAACTCCGAAATTGACGCTGACCCCGCAGGAGGATAAGCTTTGGGCTACCGTCTGTCAAACCCAATACCAATCTTGTGGCCCCAAAGCAGAATCACTGGGCTCGTCTCTGCCCACAGATGGAATGCTGATTTCTCACAAAAGCCAGAGCCTGTCCATCTGTGGAGGCGCGGACACTGTCCTGCGTGTCTTTGGCAGGACAAAATGTTTGAGGGGAAAGTCAGGGATAAACAGAAAGAGACAGAGGCAGGCACCCCAGTCCGGAATAACCCGCTGTCCCTTCCAGGGCTCCGCCCTCCCCCATTTTGCTCGTATGGGCTGGATTTGGGGTCTGAGGCAGTGAGATCTGTCAGAGTGGGCTGTGTGTCACCGTGACACGGCTCTGCAGCTGGAGCCGCGAGGGAGCCACACCCTGGGCCTCCGAAACAGGAAGTGGAGGTTAAATTGAGCCTGGGCGAGGCAGCGTGAGAGGAGCGTCGAGGAGAGGACAAGCGGAAACCACACGCGTGCCTGGGGCTGCTCTGGGCCACGGGGAGGCCCAGCAGGTGTGCCCCCCCCCCTTACTGGGGCGCGCCAGCAGAACAGGGCTGTCTGGGTCTTCCCTAGGGCTGGGGGGGGGGGGGTCAGGCAGTTACAGCCCATCTTGACTGTTTTCCAGCACGCCCGCCCCCCCGAGTGATGTTCTCTGTTTTCAGCCCCCAGAGGAAGCTTGGCATGAGCTGTGACCCCCCTCCACGCGAATGCAGGCCAAATGCTCCCAAGCGCTGATTCCTACCCACAATGCAGTGCGTGCCATGCCAGGACAGACACGAGAACTTATTCTCACTTCCTAATGCAATCAGTCCCATTTCCTCAAAGCCAGATTTAATCTTGACTACTGTATTTCATTTTACGTTTTCCAGTTTAAACTCACGCTCAGCTTTATCAGCAGAGACCCAGTTCATCAGGCCGTAAAACATGAAGCATATTGGCAGTTTCAGTGGCGTCTGAGTGATTCCAACAGCCAGTTGGAGGCTGGCTGAGACCCAGGCAGACATGTGACTGCAGGAGCTGGTCTGGGAACTGAAGGTCCGGGCAGGAAGCGACAGAGGCCCGTCTCTGCTGGGTCAGAGGCGCAGACTGTAGTCTGGTGGGGGGGAGGTGGGCAGGTTTTTGATCTTGTGGAAAAGAAAAGTGTCGAGACGACACCCACAGCCTTTGAAATGCAGATGGGACAATGGAGGGGAGAGGAGGGGAGGGGGGCTTAAAGATTTCAAGCCATCAGTGTTGGGGGGGGCAGGGGTGTCCTTTCATTCCTCACCTGTCACTCATATACAGTATTATCAGTTAAATCTTAGTAAGATTAACTCACAGGGGGAAATTCTGGTGCATACAGCAGCAGGAACACAGTGCACAGACCAGCACACACATAGGGGCACACAGACAAGGTGCAGAGACAGCACACACAGTGCAGATAAAGTGAACACAGTGCACAGACCAGCACACACATAGGGGCACACAGACAAGGTGCAGAGACAGCACACACAGTGCAGATAAAGTGAACACAGTGCACAGACCAGCACACACATAGGGGCACACAGACAAGGTGCAGAGACAGCACGCACAGTGCAGATAAAGTGAACACAGTGCACAGACCAGCATACACATAGGGGCACACAGACAAGGTGCAGAGACAGCACACACAGTGCAGATAAAGTGAACACAGTGCACAGACCAGCACACACATAGGGGCACACAGACAAGGTGCAGAGACAGCACACACAGTGCAGATAAAGTGAACACAGTGCACAGACCAGCACACACATAGGGGCACACAGACAAGGTGCAGAGGCAGCACACACAGTGCAGATAAAGTGAACACAGTGCACAGACCAGCACACACATAGGGGCACACAGACAAGGTGCAGAGACAGCACGCACAGTGCAGATAAAGTGAACACAGTGCACAGACCAGCACACACATAGGGGCACACAGACAAGGTGCAGAGACAGCACGCACAGTGCAGATAAAGTGAACACAGTGCACAGACCAGCACACACATAGGGGCACACAGACAAGGTGCAGAGACAGCACGCACAGTGCAGATAAAGTGAACACAGTGCACAGACCAGCACACACATAGGGGCACACAGACAAGGTGCAGAGACAGCACGCACAGTGCAGATAAAGTGAACACAGTGCACAGACCAGCACACACATAGGGGCACACAGACAAGGTGCAGAGACAGCACGCACAGTGCAGATAAAGTGAACACAGTGCACAGACCAGCACACACATAGGGGCACACAGACAAGGTGCAGAGACAGCACACACAGTGCAGATAAAGTGAACACAGTGCACAGACCAGCATACACATAGGGGCACACAGACAAGGTGCAGAGACAGCACACACAGTGCAGATAAAGTGAACACAGTGCACAGACCAGCATACACATAGGGGCACACAGACAAGGTGCAGAGACAGCACACACAGTGCAGATAAAGTGAACACAGTGCACAGACCAGCATACACATAGGGGCACACAGACAAGGTGCAGAGACAGCACACACAGTGCAGATAAAGTGAACACAGTGCACAGACCAGCACACACATAGGGGCACACAGACTAGGTGCAGAGACAGCACGCACAGTGCAGATAAAGTGAACACAGTGCACAGACCAGCACACACATAGGGGCACACAGACTAGGTGCAGAGACAGCACGCACAGTGCAGATAAAGTGAACACAGTGCACAGACCAGCACACACATAGGGGCACACAGACAAGGTGCAGAGACAGCACGCACAGTGCAGATAAAGTGAACACAGTGCACAGACCAGCACACACATAGGGGCACACAGACAAGGTGCAGAGACAGCACGCACAGTGCAGATAAAGTGAACACAGTGCACAGACCAGCACACACATAGGGGCACACAGACAAGGTGCAGAGACAGCACGCACAGTGCAGATAAAGTGAACACAGTGCACAGACCAGCACACACATAGGGGCACACAGACAAGGTGCAGAGACAGCACGCACAGTGCAGATAAAGTGAACACAGTGCACTGACCAGCACACACATAGGGGCACACAGACAAGGTGCAGAGACAGCACACACAGTGCAGATAAAGTGAACACAGTGCACAGACCAGCACACAGACAAGGTGCAGAGACAGCACGCACAGTGCAGATAAAGTGAACACAGTGCACAGACCAGCATACACATAGGGGCACACAGACAAGGTGCAGAGACAGCACACATGAAGTGAACACAGTGTAAACAGGTAAATCGGTGCCTGTTAATAATAGAAACATTATTAATCCACATGGGGAAATTCTTTTAGTGCCTTCCTCAAGCTGCTCTCTCCAGGTGTGAGTGAACTAGCCACAAAAGGCAGCCATCTGTTACAGCACCCAGGGAGCTGGGGGTTAAGTGCTTTGCTCATGGTCCCAACTTCAGGACCAGACTTGAACCAGCAACCTTCCTATTACAGGCAGAGAGGCTTAGCAAGCAAGTCTACTGAAAAAGAAAATATTGAATTGTTATAGAAATATTGTTACAAAAAGGGGCCCCACACCCCCACACCCCCACACCCCCTGGGTGCCACTACAGGTGGCTGCTCTTCATGGACAACTTACTCCACAAAGAGCAAGTTAGGGAGATTTATAAAGTATCAAATGTCTGTGGGGTGATGCTGGCACAGGAGGTAGTGCTACTGTTCAGCAACCAGAAGGTTGTGGGTTTGAGCCCCAGTTCCTCCTGATCCCATCAAAGTGAACAAGACACTGAACCCCAAATTGCTCCTGATGAACAGGTTAGCACCTTGCATCGCAGCCTCTGCCACTAATGGGTGAATGTGAGATGAAAATAAATTTAGGCTGTGATTGTAGCCTAATTTAATCAAGCATTTAGCCTCTCGGGGCTGCTGTCAAGACGGGGACCTGAGGTATGAGGAGAGGGTTTCACAGACAGAAGGACAGACAGCGTGCAGTGAGATGTATGCAGATTCAGTGAAGCACAAACTCTTTATGTGTGACGTCACTGCACAGATCTGCTCATCGGTTTGCTCTGTGGCCCCTGTGAGGCCGGGTTGGGCATTTCCGGGTTGGACTCGCACAGGCGAACTGGCGGGACAACTGTTTGGCAGGAACACCAACCTGCTGGTCAGCTGAGAATGTGGAAGCCAGAGCTGATAAAACCGCCCCAGCTGTTTGGGGGCCCAGATGAGGGCATGCCTGAGATATCCGGGCCCCAGGGCCTCATCTGGGGGTCCAAATAGGGGAACGTCTGAGATAACTGGGCCTCAGGGCCTCATTTGGGGGCAAAGAGCCATCGGAGTAGAGAAAAAAGATGAGAGGGGCTCCCATTCCCTGGCATGAGCAGGTCGCCGCCCTGCAGGACAAACGACCAGAGTCTCCACTGTGGCATTAAGTTACTCAGATTTCAGGCCATGGTTCCACCCAAAGGCAGGAGTACACTGGGCTACTGTGTGAGCCCAGATCAGCCCAGCATGTCACTGAGCACAAGAGGGAAAAAATCAAGTTTGCTTGTGAAATCAGAATCAACTTTTTCAGACTCTTTGTAGTATTGTGCTAGTGTTTTGGTTTGTGGAGGATGAAATGAGGGACTGCAGAGTCCATTGTCAGGCTAAAGGTGGAGCAGTGTTGGGGGGGGGGGATTCACTGATGATTTATTGAAGAGTGGATCTTCAGAAAACACTGTTCCAGAGATGAGCAGAAAGTCTGACTAAACCACACCACAGGACCAAATGCTGCCCCAAAATGATTTCTTAGCATTTACATTCATTATTACACGCGTCCTCAGAATAGTGTAAATATGAAGTACATATATGCAGATTTCTACATGTCTGAGGTTGGATCCTTAAAAGCAGCATGTTTGCTTTGTACTACAAACATGTGGTTTAGCCCGTAACTGCAGGGGATATTCAGCGGTGCCAGAAGGTCAGGTGACTGACAGGAAACAGCTAAATGTTGTGCTGAAAGGTGACCTTCCTCCGCCTGTCCCTCTCAGCGCCTGCCCTGGGTTATACCTCCGTCTGAGACTTTCGGGTTGGGCTCCACTGGACCTTGGGATACTTTTGTTTTCCCGACCCACTGAAAAAAATCTGTCCACGGCCGTCTCTTCGGAGCAGGCGAGAAAATCTGCAATCTGTGTTTGCAAGCCACGAGCAGGCCGGCCCTATGCTCACCCGCGGTTTGTGTGAAGCGGAATCGCGCTTTTATCTTCCTGTTTACAACTTGTCATCTGTGGATTTCGGTTCTCTTGCATCAACCTTCATGCAAAAGCCTCTCAGAGGAATCATGGGGACAAAATGCCCATTATCAAGATGAACGGGAAGATGCATTTATGTGAATCAAACACCCCACGCTCCCCTTGGTGGTTACCATGGTGACGAGGCCGGGTTCCCACATAAGTGCTGCTTGGGGGCCGCGATGTTTCACAGATGGCCTGGCAGACTGGGCGTCTGAGGATGCTCTCAAAACACACCCTGAGCTCCGGTCCTTTCGTTGCGTCCACATCGACGTCTAAACTCCTTCCTTCACACCAGAACCATCTTTTAAACAAACTAGTGACAGCATGATAGACACTAAGAAGCAGAACGTTTCTAACTTGCTCTCAATGCTTTTCACTTCACTTTCTGTTGCTGGTTTAATTTCATCCATTTATTTCTGCTCGTCACCTAATTTTACTGCCGATCTTCTATGAGGAACTGAATCCGGCTGAGGAACGGTCCAAAAGTCTCTAGCAACAAATTATATAATCCAAAGGCCTAATCATCCAAGAAAAGGACGTTCTGCGGCTGGGTCAGGGCAGCGGCCTGCAATTTATGGTGAGAGGAATTTCACAAAATTGTTACATGTGACAAACAGAAATAGTTTTGGGACGCGGGCTCCACAAATAGCGCCGTCCCAGCTGCAGGAACGCCATGAGCCCCCCCCCCCCCAGCAAAGACCCTGGCTGGCTGATGGCTCCGTCTGCACCTTCGCAGAAGTCCTCCGCTGCTCTTCATAGGCCGCAAAATCGACAAGCGAGGATCCTAAACTGTTCTATTGAAGTTGCCCCAGTCGGGGTTTTATGTCACACGGAAGCGGCTGCTTGGGAACTCGGTCGTGGCTGTGATGCGTGCAGGTAAATCGCCTGACATTTCAGCATGTTAGTGAGGTTACAGCAGCGTTTCGCGATCCGCTCCTCGGGGACCCACAGACGGTCCATGTTTTTGCTCCTTCCGAGCTCCCTGCCAGACAGCCCACATTAAAGGAGCAAAAATGTGCACTGTCTGCAGGTCCCTGAGGAGCGGATCGCGAAACACTGATTAGTATTAGTATAGCATTAGTTCAATACAGTAGATAAACAGAATCTGGACACATTCAGCCTAACGGATCAGGGCTTAACAAGTGCAGCAGAGAAACTGCAGTGTCGCTGGCAACTGTCCGAGTCCAGATCCATCAATCCACCTATGGGCCTCTTCTGCTCGTAAAGGATAGAGCTACGGTCAAATCCCAAATCATCAAATCAAATGACTTTATTTGGCACTTTTGTGCAAAATCCCACAACAGCAGCAATAAGGCAGTGCAGTTATTTCTCCACGGGGATCAATGCAGTATCAATTATTATTATCAATTAAAACAGAACAAGACTGCAGCACAATATTTCTATGGGAAATGGTAATAAGCCGCATTGTACTAACAAATGCTGTACAGATTTGTTGTGTTTTGGGGCAGTGTGTGACTTGGTTAGGATGCTGTGTCTGTGAGTACAGGTTACTGGTTCAAATCCCAGTAGTGGCAGAGTGATTTCACCTGGGGGGCCTCGAGCAAGGCCCTTAACCCCCTGGCTGACCCACGTGCACATCACTTTAAATAAAATACCCTGCCTGACGATACTGGTGCCAAACTGGTGGTTTATGATCAGGTTTGATAATCCCACATACCAAAAAATCTGATATGCCAAGATGGTTATGAAGTTTATAGTAGATTACAAATATATATATATGTTAGACGTATTGTTTTATTTGATGCCTTGAGCCCGCTCTTATCTCACAAATTACTTTAACACTAACGAAGCCGTGAAGTTTACGCCGGCACGCGCTCTAATTTATTAAACACAAGGGGGCGCCGTCGTACTGTTTCAACATACTACGCATGGCGCGCGCTATTTATATCTAAACCGTTTGTGCCAGATGCATCCGCTGGGGAAGCCCATCGCTCTTAGCGGAATCATATTTGTAAATAATCTTACTTTAAGAATGATATTCTGGGAGATCTAATATTGTACGCCTTCTTACCACATGAACACTTATCAAACTGAGCAAGCTGGTAAAGTTAACACAAACTGTAATATCGACTCATTTAAAATAAATGAAACTGAGTGGATATTTTAGTATTATTCATTAACTGAGTGTAAGTTAAGCCGTCTAGTTTCATTCTTAATGTTGGAGGAGAAGATCAGACATTATGCATTATGCTCTTGCAAAGCCCCACGAAAGGGATTCGATCTCTACGATATGACGCGCGTGCGCGCGCGCTGTCACTTGGGCGCGTGAGGAAAGCCCCATTGCTCACGCTCGCGTGCCAAACACACACTGTATGCCCGTGAACTATATACCGTTATACTGGTGCAACAGGGTGATTAATCGGAGCCCACGATGGTCAGATTATTGCTTTCAAATTAAACCTGACGCCATATAAAGATCATTCCAATTCGTTCAACAAAAGCCACTTAAAACATATCGCTAGTATCGTTTTATCTTTATTTATAACTTGAAGTCTTCAGGCTTGACACGAACTTAAGAATTACACCTCCGTTTTTAGTGTCATTAACAGTTCAGAAGTCTGAAAATTAGGCTAAAATACCATAAAAGATGAACGATGACGCATATTGTTTAATAGACTTTTATGGCTAACATATGCTGGGGGAGGGGCGAATAAAAATAAATATGCTTCCTGTGTTGGAACTTCTCCGATTTAACCCAAAGTTGACTAAAGGGGCGTTTCGTATAGAGGTTACGTCGCTCTCTTACAGGACATGATCACTTTATATTAGACACTCGTTTTGGGACAAGGTCTGATCTGTTTTAAACTTGATATTCAAATGAGGCAGATGCGAGGCATATATACATATATCGTTTGTCATGTTTGGGGTGTAATTTTTAAGTTGCTCATAAGCTGCGTCTTATTCGCATTCATCCCGTAAGTCAGAAGGGAGGAAACAAAAGCGGAGAATGGGAGTGAGAGGAGGGCGTGTCGGGGAGCTTCCCCGTCCTCGGAGGCGCCTCCTGCCGCCTTGGCTCCTCCCCAGACACCGACCTTCATAAACATTCACCGCCAAGTGTGATAGCAGAGAGGCGGACGGCGAGTCCGGTGGTGCTGCGGCTTTTAATCTCCCGGCTGGATCCATTTCAGGGCCGCACGCCTTTCCTTCCTCTGCCGCTGGAAAGGAGTTTGGTGCAAAGCAGGATTTTCCTTATTTCCGTAAAAACTACGGCAAAGACAAACGGCGGAAAATGTCTGCGACGATCCTGCCCATGTTACGCGACATTGACTTTCTGCTTACGGTGAGTAGTGCCTTGGAAATGCGGGGACGGCAGATGGAGCGTAAGTTTTCTGCGGGACTTTAAAAAGAAAACAAAGTGACCCCCAGAGTAAGACTCCATCCAGTGAGGGGGCGAGGTTGACATTTTCCCCAAAGACGCCAATGAGTTAGTGATCCATGCTTAAAGTTTGGGGGCGGTGTAAAGATGGGGGGGAGCTAAAATCACGGCTTAATTTGTTTGTCTTGTTTCTTTTAGCAAGAAAAACGACTGAATGTGGCCAAGATGCCTCTGGGTCTGGCTGACAGGAAGGCGGTGGGGGTTCCGCTCAGCGGCTCCAGCTGCACCAACCGCTGCTACTCCCGCAGCCAGTCGAGCAGCGGCAGCTTCGCCGGTTGTCCGGGCTTCTCGTTCGCCGAGGAGCCGCTGGCCGTCATGAACAAGGAGAACGCCTTCCTCCTGCAGGAGGTGCTGCAGCAGCGGGCCGGCGCGCAGGCCAACTCGGCCCGGTACAAGACGGAGCTGTGCCGGCCCTTCGAAGAGAACGGCGTGTGCAAGTACGGCGACAAGTGCCAGTTCGCTCACGGCTACGGCGAGCTGCGCAACCTGTCCCGGCACCCCAAGTACAAGACGGAGCCGTGCCGCACCTTCCACACCATTGGCTACTGCCCTTACGGACCGCGCTGCCACTTCATCCACAACGCTGACGAGCGCCGGCTGCCCTCCCAGGGGGAGACTGCGGCGCCCCGGGAGCGCTGTGCTTTCGGTCCCGGGGAAGCGGGCGAGCGGGACCGGCCGGCTCTGTACCACAGCGTCAGCTTCGCCGGCTTCTCCGGCCGTGGGAGCCCGGTGTCCCGCATGCCGCCGCCGCCCTCTTCCTGCCCCTTCAGCCTGTACGAGGACGGGCTGCCCCCCGGCCTCTCCTTCCCCGGACGGTCCCTCGAAGCGCTGCTCGCCCCCCTGCGTTCCGGCTACAACGATCCGTCCTCCGACTGTTTCTTCGGCACCCAGCTGAGCCCCCCGTCTCCCCCATACCCGAGCCGGCGCCGCAGGTCCCCGTCGCCGGTCTTCGAGCGCGCACACAGCCCTTCCGACTCCATCTCCGACCGGGACAGCTACACCAGCGGCTCCGACTCCCCGAGCCCGGAGGCGGGGAAACGCCTGCCCATCTTCAGCCGCCTGTCCATCTCCGACGACTGAGAAGCAGCCGGAGGGGGTCCGATCGACACGTGCATTATTATAGGACTTTATAATGTGACGTTGCGTTATTTAATGTCACCTTGGAGGCATTCCCTGTGCGTAAAATCACGGTTTTCCACACCTGCTGCGCCGCACCTTGATGAAAAACTGAAACTAAAGACTGTGGTCCTTTGAGAGCCCGAAGCGGCGCTCGCCTTCCGGGGCCGCGAGGTCGCTCTGTGCCAAAGCCGGCGGTGTGCAGTGATGCGGGCCGCCGTTCGCCGGCTGCCGGCGCGCACCGCCGTGTACGCCATAAGCACTCTGCTTCGGGAGTTGCTGCAGATCTTTTTTAGCTGTTTGTAACATAGCATCCAGCAACTTGCTATGAATTATTTAACTTATTTATTATCTTGAACAGTATAGGCTACGTTATTTTTTGCTATATTTATCGATGGATGAAGCCAAAGATCATTAAATTATGGCCTTTCTTGTGCATAAAGTGGAGCGTCGTTACAGTAATATATTCTGCTTTACTTTTGATGTGGTTAAAGAGATAATTTAATATTTATTTCGTTTTTGTTTACATTTCTATATTTTTTTTTTTTGTGTGTTTAGGTCTCATTGTAGCAATATTAAGAATATATTAAGAATTCTTAATACGTGTCCGCAAGTCGTCCAAAAGTGATATGTTGAGGATTTATATCTTTTTTTTTTTTTTTAATCGTTAAAGTGATAATCCAGGACGGATCCCTGTGACAGCAGTATTTCACGCAGGATCGCACTGTGACGCCGCCAGCGAATGTAGCAGCCCGGCTCGTGCCTTAAGACTAACCGAAGTCTGTCTGTTTCATACACGCGCCTTTCCCCTCCCCTGAATGTAACGTTGGGTTTGTATTGAATACACGATATTTTGACGCCTTTCGGCCTTTTTGTAACTTTCCTAAATGCTTTTTTTTATCACTTGCCACAAGTGTACTGGATAAGATTGGATTTAATGCTTAAGTGTACGTATGATTATTATCTTTTTTTTTTGGAATGTATCTTGGGGGGGCGGGGGGTTGATGGTTTATTATGCAGGGAGACTTCACTACAAATTGACCAAAAGACATTTTTTTCCCTCTGTTTCTCCCAATAAAAACTTTGTCCACATGCTCCTGTGTTTCCCGTGAGGCATTCAGTGGGACTGCCGGGTTTGTTCCTGATTACCTTCTTCTCCTGAGCTCTCATTTTCTCAGCTTTCTGACCCTGTCTTCCTTTTGTCTGATTCCATCCTCTCTAACGACCCTCTTATCAGCTGCTTCCTTTCCCCTGTCGGCTAGTTATGACGATTAAAGCTGCTTGTTACCCCCTGCATGTTGGGATCGGCTGCCTGCTGTAACTCTGGTGCAGCGGTCACTCTGAGTGGAAGTTGACCTTTGCAACTGTGTCCTCCAGATCTTCATCTCCCACCTATTCCATAAGCTCTCCATTGTCACTTTAGCAGCTCTGTAGTTAACCTGCCCAGAAGTTTCCATCTGCTGTGGAATCTGTTCTCCACTGTTCTCCACCCTTCTGCTGTTGTATTCCCATAGAGCCGCGTTGGCCCACCTTGCTGTTGCCAGAGAGAATGGCTGCCCCCCTCATGTCAGTGTGTATGTCTGACGTATTTAAGCACAGCATTTGCTCAGGACATCAAAACATCCATAAGAGTTATTTTACCCAAAGAGAAACACATGTTCTGTAGCTAAAAACACAGCAGCAGACAAAAGAGGATTTGAACCCCACGGAAAAAGTGCATGAGGCCAGGAAGTACTCCCCCCTTCCTCTTCCTCCTACACTTCCCTCCTGTCCACCCTAATCAGAGAGTTGCACTTTTAGCTAATGCCCGGCCATATACCCATATGCACACACACACTGCTCGTTCCCCTTGTGAAAAGTCCCATGGTGTACCACGGTATGCACCACGGGCATCTGGATCACTCTGGGCACAGATACGGTAACTTTTCTTCATACCCTGGAACTTCCTCAGTTGAGCTGAAGAAGACGCCGGTCAAACTGGGACCCTGACAGTAGCCCCGCCCCATGACCAGAGTGCTGCCATCCCATTGGTCCTGCAAACAAGGCAGTGGTCAAGTTTCTAGAGAAGGAAACGGCTTTGCAGGAAGTGCCACATGTCAGCCTGACACTTCTGTACGTGGGAGCTGCCTGGGCTGCGCAGAAATGAGGATCTGCTGGCGTTTACCTCAGAATTGCTAAATACGGTTTCATAGCCCGTCTGGTGTTTGCGCAAGATGGATGATTCCAGCCTTGACCCTGGAGTGTGGTGGGTGGGGTCCAGCTACTGGGGGACGACTGGCACGGAGAAAATGATCTGAATCCCTGAAGATCACAGACCTCCTGAGCCTAGACCCATCTTTAATAATAACCGGAATGTTCCGGTAATTACCAGATGCTTAACACTGAAGTGTTTTTTTTATGGACTGCTTATCACTCAGAGTGAGCCGGCAAAGGAACAAACAGCAGGCAAACTTTATAAGGTTTTATTGACTCTGATATCAGGGCTGGCGCCCCTCCCATCGGGATCCCCCCCCCCCCGTTTACATGCAGTTTATGTCCAGTGCGCTGCTGTACATGTGCTTCAGCTGGATGTTAGTTAGAGAACAAGCTGTACTGCTGGCCGGGAAACCTGCAGCCCTGCATGCCAGGAAGATCAGATGTGATGCTTTTAACACCTTTCACTCCGCACACCCCCGGCCTGGGGGTTCGAATCCCACAGTTTGGCTAACAGCCTCCCTAAAGTCTCCTTAGTGGTAAATTGTGTGTTGGGTGAATCCCTGCAAAGAGTCCTGTCTGGGGTACACCCCCCCACCGTGACCCTGACCAGGGAAAGCTGTTACAAAATGGATGGATGGATGGATGGATGGGTGGGTCTGTGTTTTACAGTGACAGTACATAATGTGAGGCCAGAGGTCTTACGCAGAGTGAAATCACAGCCTGTCGCTTACTGGAGGTATGCTGTGAAATTGGAGCTCCTGTGGACTGTTCCATGACGTAGCTGACGGGGGCACCCAAGGGCGGCGCCCTGATCTGTCAGCAGTGACACGCTGCTTCCCGCTCCCCCCCACGCCCCCTACCTCATGCTCAGGCCCGTGACTCAGCTGAGGGGCGTGACACTCGGCTGACAGGTAAACACTGCATGTGAGCATGTGCCAGAACCTGTGTCACCTGGGAGACCCCCCCTCCCCCCCGTTCTCCATAACCCTGCTGTCACGCCTCCTCCTTATCTCTCTCTCACTCTCTCCACCCATATTTCTCCCATAATTCCCCACCTTTCCCTCCTCCTGAATGACTTAACTTTGACGCAACACGATCACCTTGGCAGCTAAACCTAAACCTCTTTAAGTCATTCATTAATTGACAAGTTCGGACAAACCCCCTAAATCCGCGGCCCTCAGGCTCACTGCAGGCTGCACCTTCATGTATTAGTTTGCATGTTGTTGTGTTTTGTGCGCCATAACATTTAGCTGCTGTTGTTTCCGTCTCTTTACTGGCTACTGATTACCTAACAGGCCGCTTCCCCCAAGCATGACGACTGCACACGTCAGCACGCTGCCCGCAGCATCAGAACCGCCCCACTCATTTACCTTATATGACCAGGATCCAGTTTCCACATTACTTAACTGGAAATGGACCCTAGTCGGAACTTTCCAGAAGTCACCTGCCCGGCTTTGCTGTCTTCTTTGTTAGTAGGGTGACATCGGAGCATCTATGGTGCAGAGCAGTCACTGCCCCTCCAGCGTACCCCACCGCCCCTCCAGTGTACCCCACCGCCCCTCCAGTGTACTCCGCCAAGCCTCCGCACCCCCACTTCTCGCCCCCCCGCCCCTTTCACACTCTCTCTGCTCCACCTCAGTGTCTTGTTTCTAGAGGGCCTTTGGGTGTCTGAGCATGTGTCTTTGCACGTCTGTGTGTTTGTGTGAATATGCATGGTTTGGGGCCCTCGTCCCACCACAGCGGGTCACACAATCTGTGACAGCTTGGCAAAGAGTGAGCATGTGTAAATAAACCAAGAAAAATGCCAGGAATCACAGACACACAGACAGAAAGAGAGAGACACACACAGATACACATACATACAACACACACAGACTGACATACCAACACAGACAGACACACAGACAGACAGACACATACCAACACACAGACACGTAAACCAGCAATTTTTAAAATATATTGTTGTGCGATTCTGGGCAGAGTGTGGAGTTTGTACTTCCCGAAACATAGCTGGTCTCTGGGCTGTGTGTTTCTATTGAGGGGTTTTAAATATATTTTTTTTCAGTTCCTCTTTCATAGGGGGGGGTGGGCAGTTCCTCATACAGACATATATGGCGGGAAGCTGCCACAGTCACATGCTCCAGTCACTGCACCGTTCATGGTGCACTCTCCCTTTTCTGGGATCCAGAAACAGAGACAGCAAATAAAACAAAGATAAGACATAGAGCATGCCCCCCACCCCCCCCAGCCAAGCAAACACACCCTCACATGCTTGAGAAGCAGCACTCAAGCCAAAACAAATAACAGACACCAGGAGTGTCCCCCGTTTGAGACAGTGCCCCCCCCCCAGACTCCCTTCCTCCACAAGCGCGCATATTCGGGGGCCCGGCTGTGGGGCTTTGCACACTCTGCTCCACAAAGACGCAGCGTTAGCGTGTGACGTCACATGGCATCACCACACCAACGGCTGCTTAGGGATAGTCCATCTTCATGGCCGCCGTCACAAAGCAGTCGAGCCTGTTGCTAAAAGTGCCGAATGTTATTGGGTTTGTACAGAAGTGACTGCTGGGACTGTAATTGCGACTTCGACGCCTCACGTGCAGAAGACGGACAGGGGGAGGCAGGGAAACAGAGGAAGCATTCAAACAAAAACCAGAAAGATTGCGGTCATATGACCCGGTTCAGACTGATTCAGGTGTGTGTCGGAATCACAGTTCAAACGGCGCATAAATAATGGAATTTCTTTTGGATGCAATTCCAAAACTTGGCCTTTGTAAACATTTCATAATTGCCATAAACGTAAACGTTGCATGTGATGCAAGTCATTTTGACGCGTGACCTATTTAAACAAAGTCAAAGCGGGCGTCTGCTCTGTGACCGAAGATTGGCACTGAGATTTCAGCCCAACTTAGCAAACGGAACCTCATTCCGGGAAGAAGGGGGTTACATCACAGCTGCCCATTCTTGCTTCACTTTGACCAGCAAAGGGCCATATTGTGAGGTTGAGGTAGGAAAAAACAGCCAGCGGCCTTTGGGTTGAGGTGACGTGTGCATGGATTCTCCATCCTCCGGCAGCGTGGGTGGGGCCTGCTCATCACCACACACACTGACCTGTTGATCTTGGAATACTGTGCTGCGACCTCCCCCATGTGCCTCCGCGGGAGCCTCTATGTCCACCTCTGAGCTGTGCTGCGACCTCCCCCATGTGCCTCCGCAAGAGCCTCTATGTCCACCTCTGAGCTGTGCTGCGACCTCCCCCATGTGCCTCCGCAAGAGCCTCTATGTCCACCTCTGAGCTGTGCTGCGACCTCCCCCATGTGCCTCCACAAGAGCCTCTATGTCCACCTCTGAGCTGTGCTGCGACCTCCCCCATGTGCCTCCGCAAGAGCCTCTATGTCCACCTCTGAGCTGTGCTGCGACCTCCCCCATGTGCCTCCGCAAGAGCCTCTATGTCCACCTCTGAGCTGTGCTGCGACCTCCCCCATGTGCCTCCGCAAGAGCCTCTATGTCCACCTCTGAGCTGTGCTGCGACCTCCCCCATGTGCCTCCACAAGAGCCTCTATGTCCACCTCTGAGCTGTGCTGCGACCTCCCCCATGTGCCTCCGCAAGAGCCTCTATGTCCACCTCTGAGCTGTGCTGCGACCTCCCCCATGTGCCTCCACAAGAGCCTCTATGTCCACCTCTGAGCTGTGCTGCGACCTCCCCCATGTGCCTCCACAAGAGCCTCTATGTCCACCTCTGAGCTGTGCTGCGACCTCCCCCATGTGCCTCCACAAGAGCCTCTATGTCCACCTCTGAGCTGTGCTGCGACCTCCCCCATGTGCCTCCGCAAGAGCCTCTCTGTCCACCTCTGAGCTGTGCTGCGACCTCCCCCATGTGCCTCCGCAAGAGCCTCTCTGTCCACCTCTGAGCTGTGCTGCGACCTCCCCCATGTGCCTCCGCGGGAGCGTCTATGTCGTATCTTGCCTCCTTTAGGGAATTTCCCAGGTGACATTTTTGTATCATCAAAACTCGCAGCTCCTGTATTATTATGCGTTCCCTCAGTCTGAGCTGTGTACTGTAGGAATAGAAAAACGGAAGTGCATTGCCACACATTCACCCAGCGGGGCACAACGTATGACCGACTCCCCTCTGCTCTCTGGGTGTCGTCCCTGTTTGGGTTTCCACAGCTTTTGCCGCTCGGTTATTGCTGATCACTATCTAGGGGCTGAGTCTGCCCCTTCCTAACCGTTATGGCTCCCTGGCCTGGGGTGCAGTGTCTATCTCGCGCATGCGTCACTTGCTGCAAAAGCAGCTTATCAATAAATAAATGTAAGTATAAGCTATTGATTCACCGGTCGATCTATGTTCCTTCCCTCTCTTGTCTATACAAGCTTTGGGTAAGGACTGAAAGAAAGAAATCACAGATCGAAGCGGCAGAAATGAGTTTCCTCTGCAGGGTGTCTGGGCTCAGCCTTAGACACAGGGTGAGGAGCCGCTGCTCCTCCGCATCAAAAGGAGCCAGGTGAGGAGCATCTATCTAGGACGCCTCCTGGACGGCTCCCTGGGGAGGTCCAGCCAGGAGGAGGCCCCGGGGCAGACCCAGGACACGCTGGAGAGATCATACCTCTCGGCTGGCCTGGGAACACCTTGGTATCCCCCGGAGGAGATGGAGGAGGTGGCTGGGGAGAGGGAGGTCTGGGCATCCCTGCTTAGACTGCTGCCCCCACGACCCGACCCCAGACAAGCAGCAGATAATGGATGGATGGATGGATGCAAGCGTCACATGAAACATCAGCTCTGCTTACTGAGTATGTGAATATATGATTCCCAAATTTTCTTAGAGTTTGTTCCCCAGATACATCAGTAAAACAGTGCTGGACTGTTCGATTTCGCTTTACATTGGTTGATGGTTATATGCTGTTATTGGCCCGGTGAGCTGGTTTACCCGCGGGGGGAGGAACAGCCTCTGCATGCATTTACAGTCAAACATGGTCGTCAAGTTTTACCACTCTATCGAGAAACAGCGCAAAAAAAAATATAAAAATCAGCATTTACCGTCAACGGAAACAATGTTTAAAAGCTTTATTTTGATGAACTGGAGCCAGTCTGACAGTTTTCAATCACACACAGGCACTACACAAAGACGGCCTCTGATGTGGTGACGTCACAGGCCCCGCCAGGCCAGCCCGCACAGAGAAACTTTTCCGTTCGCTGCCACTTCCTGTTTTTTTTTTTTCTGGCACCCCTGGGGCTGCCTAATGAGTTTTTTGGGAGTGCTGGCAACTGTCATGTGACTTATGGCAACATGTGAGCAGGGGTCTGAGTACAGATAACATTTGTGTCACTGCAGCACAGGTCATGTTTTTATTGTGTATTGCTTTTGAAATTTCCTGCCGAATTTATCACTGTCTAAACTTGTGAACCGTTTGGATTAGCTGTTTGTAATTGTTTTTTGATTGTAATCGTAAAGCCAGACCGCCTACCTTGGCATATTAATTTCAGAAAGGCAGAAGGGGGGATGTATTACAATATTACCCCTACCCAGGCAAATTTTATTGGGAAATACCGGAATAGCTTTTGAATATTGTTAAAATATTGTATTCTGTGGTCTAATGTATGATGATATGAAAAATTAGATACCGCTCAAGCCTTGTGCTGATTGGCTGGCCGGGAGAGGGGAGGGGCTGTTTGGGTCTTAGCACTAAAACTAGCTGGGGGTGTGTGTTTGGGCTCCTGCAGTTAAATTAGCCGGGGGTGTGGGAGGTGTGTGTGTTTGGGCTCCTGCAAAAAAATTAGCTGGGGGGTGGGGGAGGAGTTTGGGTTCCAACAGTAAAATCAGCCCTGGGGGGAGGGGTTTGGGTTCAGGCAGTAACATTAGCCTGGACGGTGGGGGGGTTTGGGTTCAGGCAGTAACATTAGCCCGGACGGTGGGGGGGTTTGGGTTCAGGCAGTAACATTAGCCCGGACGGTGGGGGGTTTGGGTTCAGGCAGTAACATTAGCCCGGACGGTGGGGGGGTTTGGGTTCAGGCAGTAACATTAGCCCGGAGGGCAGGTTTGGGTTCAGGCAGTAACATTAGCCCGGACGGTGGGGGGTTTGGGTTCAGGCAGTAACATTAGCCCGGACGGTGGGGGGTTTGGGTTCAGGCAGTAACATTAGCCCGGACGGTGGGGGGGTTTGGGTTCAGGCAGTAACATTAGCCCGGACGGTGGGGGGTTTGGGTTCAGGCAGTAACATTAGCCCGGACGGTGGGGGGTTTGGGTTCAGGCAGTAACATTAGCCCGGACGGTGGGGGGTTTGGGTTCAGGCAGTAACATTAGCCTGGACGGTGGGGGGGTTTGGGTTCAGGCAGTAACATTAGCCCGGACGGTGGGGGGTTTGGGTTCAGGCAGTAACATTAGCCTGGACGGTGGGGGGTTTGGGTTCAGGCAGTAACATTAGCCCGGACGGTGGGGGGTTTGGGTTCAGGCAGTAACATTAGCCCGGACGGTGGGGGGTTTGGGTTCAGGCAGTAACATTAGCCCGGACGGTGGGGGGTTTGGGTTCAGGCAGTAACATTAGCCCGGACTGTGGAGGGGTTTGGGTTCAGGCAGTAACATTAGCCCGGACGGTGGGGGGGTTTGGGTTCAGGCAGTAACATTAGCCCGGACGGTGGGGGGGTTTGGGTTCAGGCAGTAACATTAGTCCAGACGGTGGGGGGGTTTGGGTTCAGGCAGTAACATTAGCCCGGACGGTGGGGGGTTTGGGTTCAGGCAGTAACATTAGCCCGGACGGTGGGGGGGTTTGGGTTCAGGCAGTAACATTAGCCTGGACGGTGGGGGGGTTTGGGTTCAGGCAGTAACATTAGCCTGGACGGTGGGGGGTTTGGGTTCAGGCAGTAACATTAGCCCGGACGGTGGGGGGGTTTGGGTTCAGGCAGTAACATTAGCCTGGACGGTGGGGGGGTTTGGGTTCAGGCAGTAACATTAGCCTGGACGGTGGGGGGGTTTGGGTTCAGGCAGTAACATTAGCCTGGACTGTGGAGGGGTTTGGGTTCAGGCAGTAACATTAGCCCGGACGGTGGGGGCTTTGGGTTCAGGCAGTAACATTAGCCTGGACGGTGGGGGGGTTTGGGTTCAGGCAGTAACATTAGCCTGGACGGTGGGGGCTTTGGGTTCAGGCAGTAACATTAGCCCGGACTGTGGAGGGGTTTGGGTTCAGGCAGTAACATTAGCCCGGACGGTGGGGGCTTTGGGTTCAGGCAGTAACATTAGCCTGGACGGTGGGGGCTTTGGGTTCAGGCAGTAACATTAGCCTGGACTGTGGAGGGGTTTGGGTTCAGGCAGTAACATTAGCCCGGACGGTGGGGGGTTTGGGTTCAGGCAGTAACATTAGCCCGGATGGTGGGGGGTTTGGGTTCAGGCAGTAACATTAGCCTGGACGGTGGGGGGGTTTGGGTTCAGGCAGTAACATTAGCCCGGACGGTGGGGGGTTTGGGTTCAGGCAGTAACATTAGCCTGGACGGTGGGGGCTTTGGGTTCAGGCAGTAACATTAGCCCGGACGGTGGGGGGTTTGGGTTCAGGCAGTAACATTAGCCTGGACGGTGGGGGCTTTGGGTTCAGGCAGTAACATTAGCCCGGACGGTGGGGGGGTTTGGGTTCAGGCAGTAACATTAGCCTGGACGGTGGGGGCTTTGGGTTCAGGCAGTAACATTAGCCCGGACAGTGGGGGGGTTTGGGTTCAGGCAGTAACATTAGCCTGGACGGTGGGGGCTTTGGGTTCAGGCAGTAACATTAGCCCGGACTGTGGAGGGGTTTGGGTTCAGGCAGTAACATTAGCCCGGACGGTGGGGGCTTTGGGTTCAGGCAGTAACATTAGCCCGGACGGTGGGGGCTTTGGGTTCAGGCAGTAACATTAGCCCGGACGGTGGGGGCTTTGGGTTCAGGCAGTAACATTAGCCCGGACGGTGGGGGCTTTGGGTTCAGGCAGTAACATTAGCCTGGAGGGCAGGGGCTGCTAGGCTGCCCACAGCAAAGGGTTGCTGAGAGGTTGGGGTGGGTTGTGGCTGTAATACTTCTTGCTAATTTTACTGCTGCTAAGTAGCGGAACGTCAGATTTCTGAGACATTGTGCATCATTGGCAGGTGTCACGGAGCTGCTGTCCATATGCAGAGGCTCCCGGAACTTCTGGGAGAGGAGGGATGTCTTTAAACGACACACAAATACCACAGAGGCAGTCAGAGAGGCCTTCTGCTTTACTGGAGCCATGCCTTGCTGCCGTGAAAGTTAGACTTGTGCTCCTTTACCCTCTATAAGAGATGAGCTGTTTCCATGGAAACATAACACTATATGTCCATGGCTGGTAGAGCAGTGGATACCACAGAGGCATGCCTGAAGGCGGAACGCGGCATTGCCAGGTGACTATTTGCTATATGTCGCTACACACAGTTCAGCATATCAACCAGGGGCCCCCATACTGGTTCGCTTCCTGCTGCCACACTGACTGGTATGAAAGGTCAGGCTGGAGGGAAGCTGGCTGGAGGCCCTTGTTTGGACCCATCTGCCCTGCAGCCTGCAATCACACTGCTCATCTCCATGTCACTGGTCATCCCCACATCACTGCTCATCCCCACATCACTGCTCATCTCCACATCACTGTTCATCTCTACACATTACTGCTCATCTCCATGTCACTGGTCATCCCCACATCACTGCTCATCTCCATGTCACTGGTCATCCCCACATCACGGCTCATCTCCACATCACTGTTCATCTCTACACATTACTGCTCATCTCCATGTCACTGGTCATCCCCACATCACTGCTCATCTCCACGTCACTGGTCATCTCCATGTCACTGGTCATCCCCACATCACTGCTCATCTCCATGTCACTGGTAATCTCCATGTCACTGGTCATCCCCACATCACTGCTCATCTGTACACATCACTGCTCATCCCACGTCACTGCTCATCCGTACACATCATTGCTCATCCCCACGTCGATGCTCATGTCTATGTTACTGCTCACCCCGCATCACTGCTCATCCATACACATCATTGCTCATCCCCTCATCACTGCTCACCCCCACATCACTGCTAATCTTGTATTTCTGTCTTGTGTTTCTTACACTGCCACTGCCTGTCTTGCATTTCTCATACTGTTGCTGCAGTTTTTGGTTCAGCCCCGAACGGAGAAAGACAGGAAAGGTTAGATTTTGCATGTCACAAACTGTGTAGTGAAGGCTGAAGGTCAACAAGATAATCGCTGCAAATATGTGATAAAATGGCAGGAGAATGAGCTGAGACTTTCCTACAAGGTTAGCAGACCTGAATGCTCATACATGCTCACAAACATACATTCAGAAACCACTTCATTAGAGCCTGATACTCCAAGCAGCCAATCAATGTGGCCACATCTGAACACATGTAGCACACAGACATGATTGTGAGGTTTTGTAACTGTTTGGCTGAGCTTCAGAAAGGGTACCTGCGTGTGATTTGCATTGTTGGTGCCAGACGTGGAGATTCCAGCATCTGAGGAACAGCCGCCCAGCTGGGATTTTCACACGCTCCAGTGTGTACAGTTGACTAAGAGGCCCAGACACGCTGTGGTGACCTGTGCAGGATGTCTGAGGGTCGTCTGCCTGCTCGGTGGGAGCTTAAGACAGGAGACACAAACTCCCTGGGGGAGTACACAGCCCAAACAAACAAAATACAAGTCAAAACGAGTCATTTCAAATATTTATCTCCTCCTAAAATACCTCCTGTGTTCAGTGGGGGGGGTGGGGTGCTGTGGTGAAAGTGAGTTACGCTCATAGGGGCCAGTGATGATCCAGCTTCGGGACATTCAGCAGCACAGCTTCTGCTTCCTGTTCTCGTATCATTCACACTGTATGTGCCACACATGCATGAGTGACTTTGGACAAAACCCGAACTTGCAGCCAGCACTAGGGAAGAGCAGGGCCTTTTTTTGAACCCCCCCAGTCGCTGGGGCACATTTGGCATGTCGCTGAGCATGACGCACGGAGCAGGAAGTCAAGCAGCCTGTCAACTTTCACGTGAGACTGAAACCCGCCACAATAGCGGCGAACAGGAAGTGGGTACCTGTTCCACCTCTCTGGGGGCGGTGGTGGGGGAGGGCGGGTCTCTGTTTCCATGGAGCGACTCCTGTGATTGGCCAGCTCGTGCTTATGTGTGTTTTTTTTCCAACCTGCGGGTGGTGCAAGTTATTTTCGGGTCGGAGGTGTGCTGAGGTTGACACCTAGTCAGTTTTGGGACGCCTCGCGCTGGTGTTCCACCTCCGCTTCCTGTTGATAATGCAGGGCGCAGCATTGCATGTCAAACACAGCAGCTGCATCACCTTCTCTGCCAGTCTCTAGTCATGCCCCGCTCAAGCAGCCATAATATTTCTTAAGTCTGCCTGACCGTGGTGACCACAGCTGTGCTGGGGAAAGCCTTGGGTTGGGGGTTATAGCCCTGCCTTGGGGGTACTGTGCAGATGCCAACGGCCCACATCTTCTGGCGTGGAACCCTGCACTTGTTCTGCATATCACTTACCCAGAATGTACTGTCCACTAACTGGAATGAGGGGGGTCTTAATTCCCAGGGCAGGAGAAACAAGACGTTCAGCTTGTGATGGTGATCTTGGTGATGCCAGTCTGAAGCATCTGGATTAACTTTGTGGAACATCTGAAGGTTCAGCAGCATCAACACGCCCAGGGCCCCGACTCTAAGACTTGAGAGGTGTCAGGAGGAGCACCCTGAGGAGGCCAGACTCTGAGAGGATAATAGGGGGAGGAGGCCTGGAGAAGCACAGTGCGGAGGTCAGACTCAGAGGCTTGTTGGGGCAGCTGAGATCTCTGTGAGGCCACAACCATGAGGGAGACATGCAAAGATCAGAAGATCCCAGGGGATCTATCTAGGGTCAGAGCCAAATGTTGGGAGTCAAAAAGGACGATCAGGCATCAAGAGTCAGAAGAGACAGGTTTCAAGAGTCAGAGCAAAATGCTGGGAGTCAGAGCTGCTGTTCAGGCATAAGGAGTCAGAGCCAAATGCTAGTAACATGGAGCAGAGGCTGAGCAAACCTGTCTGCATCCTACTGCTTTCTGAAACATGACTGGTTCCTCAATTTGCGTCGACGCAGAATTGCCCTCACGCCATTGTCCAATAGTCTGCCACTGTCACACATGAAACACACAGAGACCACAAAAAGCCCCTCACTTTCCAGCATCTGACTTTCCGCTTTTAAATCGAGCACCCCCCCCCCCCCCCCCCTCACACACACACATCACTCTGATGGGCTGCTGTTACAGATTGTTCCAGTAGCACATGAAGAGGAAATGATGTCACGTGTGCGATGGCAGAGGACAGTCTGCATATCACATGAGCATGAGAGGCGCAAGTAAGTACTGCTTTAGGTCAAGTTCTATTTAATCCATCATGATGCTGTAACTAAGTGTGGTTTCAGCTGCAATTGATGCTTAACCACAATATTATTATTATCTGAACAGTCCATTCCTGGGGGTGATATTTTCGGCTGTTTTCAGCAGTCTTTCCCACCCCCACCCCATATAAAGGGTCCTTCCAAACTCCACAAACTTGACCTATGTAGGTTTTGCACCTACGTACATCTGGACATCACAGCTAGGTAACCTTCCGCTGCTGTGGCCCCAGACGTCATCCCACCCCGTCGTTTTTCAATTGTAGCCATGGGAGGGGGGATTTTTTATTACAGACACCCAGTTAAGCCAATGAAAGAAGGTCAGAGCTATCTGTAAGATCGTCATGCATCTGTGCTACGTCACAGGGCAGATCTGGAACAGACCAGGGAGCACAGAAACGGCCCACAAATGAGAGCCCGTGGCAGGAAAAGCAAAAAGTGCCTCATGGTGACATGCCTTCATCCCAGGGGGCAAACTCACTCGATGGAGCCCAAAAGGCTCCATCCCTGACTGACATAGGAGCATAGAACCATCTGAAGACTAAGCACTTTGCCTGTGTGCCACTTGGACACAGCTACAAAGAACAGACCACACAGAAGACCCATGGGGCTGTATGAAGGCATCAGCACAGTGAACTTCTCCAACTTTCACTTCCTCCCCTTGGACCCACCACTGGACGCCGCCGCTTTGCACTTTTTGGTCCACGATCCACCTGCTTCACTGGAAACTTTTCATCTGTGGGTCACCCTGCGGCAACAAGCTGGCGTTGGAATAACCCCAAAAGTCCAGGATCCTGCCAGAGCTGCCCGGGCCTCACGCTTGCTAATAAATGTAGGAGACAAGTGGGAGGTGACACAAGAGAAGAAACAGCACCACCTGTTGGCCTTCTGTGGGAAGGCAGCACGGGGTGGCCCTGGGTGTGACAGATGGGAAAGCCTTTACCTATGCTTGTTGTTGTGCCTGTTTCATAGCTACTAGGATGCAGATGTTACAGGTTCAACTAACAGGTTCCATTCCCATTCCAATTATCTGCATCCCTATCAGTGTATGTGAGTGACCCTATCAGGCCCTACTGGCCCTGTCACTCAGAGACCCCCCCAAGGGCTCCGGGCCCTGCTGTTCCCTCCATGACGAATGAGAAGTCTCACCCCCCACCCCCCCCCCCCCTTTCCTGAGCACCACTGGTCCCTCCTGCCTTCATTATGGCCAACACCCCCCACTCAAATCAAGCTTGCTTCCTCTCTCTTCATCCCCCTCCCCATGCACCCCCCCACCCACCCCCACCATGCCCCCCCCCCCCCGGAGCTTGCTGCTGTTGCCAGAAATGGCACAAACAGCATCTAGGCCCCGGAAACCACAGCAAACATCTACGGCAATATTAAATGTGTGTGAACATTTCATAAATGGCCAAATGGTCTGTAAACGGCCAGACTCGCACCCACGCACACACACATACCCAGAGACAAACACACACACATCCACGCACACACACATACTCACAGACAAACACACACACATCCACGCACACACACATACCCACAGACAAACACACACACATACACACACACACACATATACCCACAGACAAACACACACACACACAAACAAACACAAACACTCTCACACACCAACCCACACACACACACACACCAAGTTTTGTATTTTTTATGGGGACTCTTCATTCATTTATATGGGAAAACCTTAATCCCAGCTATGACACCTTAACCATAAGTGACCAAACAAAATTCAAAACTCAAAAGTCTTTTGGTATTTTTAGATTTTTGCTTGCAGTCACAGATGCAGATATGCCCATAGACAGACACACACTCACACACACACACACACACACATACTCACATTCAGACACATACGCAGACACACACATATGCAAACATACACGCAGAATCATGTTAGTTCTGATTTCACGCCACTGCGATGGCACTTGGGCGAACCTTCCTGGAACACCGAACATACCTCGTGAAGACCACTGAAGCCCGACTGTCATGGCCACCCCCGGAAGACCTGGCTTTGGGTCTGAGTGGCCCCATTTTACCAGTGTCCATGGGCCTGCAGATCCTTCAACTATTCCGCCACACAAAGACAGAACCCCATCGTACGTCTTCACTCCACACTGCTCTAATGTCACCCATTTTGGCAGGTAGCCAGTGGGCGGAGCTTTAGCAGGTTAGCCAGTGGGCGGAGCTTTAGCAGGCAGCCAGTGGGCGGAACTTTAGGGCCATGGAGCCCGGCTGAGGAGGAGCACCTTCACTGGTACATGGTGACAGAGCCATGGTGAAAGGTCACCACTGAAAGAATGCAAACCTCTTTCTGGGATGGAGGGTCCTGGGTGGTTCTATGATGGGGGCCTTCCGCCACGTGGACCTGGGCTCGCTGTCGGCTCCCTCACGTTCCCCTCCAGGGGGCTAAATACTACACACTAAAAACTCCTGGGTCAAAAATAACCTATAATGGGTTATTTTTGACCCAAATCCTGGGTTACTAATTTCTGGGTTATTTCAACCCAGAAAAATGGGTTATTCTTTGAAAAATAACCCATAAACCTAAACAACCCAGGAATTGGGTCAAAATATTAGCCCTATAACCCAGAAAATGGTTACTCTCTGAAAAAATAACCCCTAATTTTAACCCAACACAAATAACCCAGAAAATGGGTTAAAGAAATAACCCAGGAGTTTTTAGAGTGTATCCGAGATATCTGCACCCTCTTCTTGTCCCTGTGGAATTCTCAGGAAGCTTGGCTTCCAACTGGCCTTGAGCGTGTGAAGAGAAAAAGAGTATTGAGGAACTATCCAAATATTTATTTAAAAAGCCCGAGTATGATTGGGGGGGTGGGAGGGGGGGGGGTGGACGCAGAGGACTGGGAGAGGAGGGGGCAGGGATGGGAATGCCAGCATGCCGGGAAACCACTCCAAGCTCCGCGGAGCCAGAATCAGGTGGATTTCACTTTCGTTTTCTCACCGGCACTCAGAGCTTAACCCCAAATCATAAACCCAGCTGTCCCTAGCAGAGAAGTGGTTACATTCATTCCCATACGCTGTAGTGCCTACCTGGCATATGAGCATTTTTGTTCCCGTTATGGACCACAACAGCAGGAGCAGTAAGCTAAAAACTTTCCCTTGGTTTTCCCCAGGAGGTGTAACCAAAGGCTGCTAGTTAACGTGACAGCAGGAGAACCATCACTGCACCCTTGAGAAAGATGGTCAGGCCAGATTCCCGCAGCTTTACTCAGCTGTGACAGTGAGTCACGGTGAGTCATCTGTGAGCCGTAGAGAGTCTGCTTAGAAAGACGGCTCTGTGATGTCATGCTGCTTAATCCATAACCTTGAGTTAATAAACACCCTTCGTGCTAACTTGGCAATAAATCTTCTTCACGTTTCAAGGATTCCAGTATGCAGTAACCCTGGATTTCACAACACGCACGCAGTGCGCACCCTCAGCCAGCTCGGGGCAGCAGCGGCTTCCGCATGGCTTGCAGAGTGACAAGGAGGTGGTTCAGCAGGCACCCTCGGCCCCCCCTCTGGTAAGCGATTGCCTCAGACCAGTTGACCGTCCCTGGAAGTACACTGGCAGTAGAGCACGCACTGCCTTCTATCCCTCCCGCCATTGCGGTAATGTTCCAGCCACAGAGGAAAGCAGCCCCTCCCATTCCCGTAATCCGCCCTCATCCACCGTGACTCCCCCACTCTGCCGTGGGGGCCGTCCACCTTAGTTAGCGACACAGACGCCAGCACCCGGGCAGGGACACTGATCTGAGACCAGATCCTGAGAGACAAAGGTGGGTGTTATACAGAGGAAAGGTGTTACTGTTTCCAGGAAACACCCCCATGAAGGAACAGAAGGGGGAAGTCAGGAGATCAGGCCAGCCACCCCAGCTTCCCTAAACCCCCACTCCACAGCTGCTCTGGACAAAGGCACCCCCCCGCTTCGAAGCGGCAGATCGGGATTGTTCACATATCGGCGTTGATGGTAACGTCAGCCCCTTTCCGGGTTCAATGCGGATCGTGACTCAACACAGAGGAATGTGCATGAGCAGCAAGCCTTGACAGGGGACAGCATGACGGGCAGATGACGTCAGGCGAAGCAGGCAAGACCGACTGGTGATCTGGCACCTTCTGATCCAGCCTCTGCCCCAGGCTGCTTCCCCGGTTTGTCTGATGCCTTCCCAGCTTTGTGCTCCTCACTCTCCTTCTATTGGCTCACTGCGGGTGCCAGACGTGCCAATGGCAGCGGCGATTAGCCAGTGCCACCTTCCCGGCGACGACCCTCCAAGGGGCAGACCGGATGCAGCAGGACCATCGCTGGGGTGTTCTGGTGTCAGACCCGTCGGCCGCTGAGGTCCATGGCCCCGCCCCTTTCGAATCCGTCTGCTAACCATGTCCCCAGGACAGGGAGAACGCGGAAAGCCAGGCCAGGCTCCTGACACGGACGCCGGGATAGGCCAAGACACAAACTGGAATTCACTGTATGTTCCTGCATGAATCATCACACATTCACGTATGATGTTTAATATGTCATTAATACATTACAATGTCAACCAGGCCACAGTGTAAACTTTAATGGATAAGTGCCCCTTCCACAAGGTAACATTGTTATATCATACCTGCCACAGACAGGAGCGCACTAATCTCTGTGACATCACAGCTTCTCATGTCACACCACATCCTGCAGAGACAAAGATTCTTTATTCATCCTTAGGGGGACAATGTTGGCTTGCCCCACCCATCTTACCCTCAGGGGGTCGGCCGACGAGCAGCGCCCCCTGCCGCTCATTTGGGCACATTTCAGCTGAGGCGCGCGTGGGGGGGCAGGTTCAGCGCCAGTGGGGGAAGCTTCGTAGTGTCACATGAGGGCCGGAATACGCGGATGAGGAAGTGAAGCCCAGAGCGTGATTATCGTGAGGAACAAAGGAGATGTGTGAGGATGGCAGGCGGAGCTGTGCTGTGGACGATAACAGCACAGGCAACCATGCCGATTTCACTGTGCTGTGGACGATAACAGCACAGGCAACCATGCTGATTTCACTGTGCTGTGGACGAAAACAGCACAGGCAACCATGCCGATTTCACTGTGCTGTGGACGATAACAGCACAGGCAACCATGCCGATTTCACTGTGCTGTGGCTCAGAAATAAGTACGAGTGGGACCCAAAGCTCCCCCCCCCCTTCGGTTAGTACTGGGATAAGCCCCCCATTCGCAAACGTATCAAGCTTCACCCTGTATGACAGCTGCATCGTTAATTACCACAGTGCTTCCCAGGACCTGCAGTCACTGCAGTGAAATACGGGGAAATTCTGCGGCGTTAACACATTGATTTGCTAGCAGTTCGTGAGCTTTACCTTATAAAATGAGATTCATTTAGCTGGTAATTGTTTTTTGATGGGGCTTTATTGGTTTTTCATCCAGTGGTTGATCCAGTGTCTGTCTGAGCACTGGCATCCAAGACCTGGAACCCGTCCATCTGGGAGGTTCTCAGGCTACGGCACAGAGCCACTCCTGTTCCCATAATGTCTCATACCCCACTTCCCACTGCAATTTCTGTGGAAATCATCAGCATTTTGACAGCAGTCACCCCGAAATGGCTGAGTCTTCCCTGGGCATCCAGCAGCACCGGTGGGGCGGCTCGGCTAGCGGCCTGCTCAGGCTCCGACTCAGCTGTGACGCTTCAGAACTGCCCATCACCCTCTTTTCTCTGGCCACAGTTCCACATAAAAACAGTCAGTGATGCAGCACTAGAGCTCCCCTAGAGGCAAATATGTGATGTGCAACAACTCTGACATCAGCACTTGAAATGCAGCCAGATGCGATGTTACAGCTGACACTGCAAGCAGGAGGAGCTGTGAAGACGGAACGTAATGGAAGAAAAGATATAAACATTCACACAGACTGACATTTATATACACAGAGACATATACCTACAGACACAGACACACACACACAGACATACACACAGACACATGCACACACTCTCTCACACACACACACACACACACAGACATACACACAGACACATGCACACATACACATACAGACATACACACTCTCTCTCTCTCACACACACACACACACACACACACACACACAGGAGACCACAGCACGGTCACATGTGTATTCTGCTCTCTGTGCTGCAGACACACAAACTGCCACGCAATTCAGTCCCAATCTGGGATGGTTTGTATCAGTATTTCCTGTGTTACCAGGCTGATAGCCAGTAGCAAATCAGCAGGGACCAGGAGGCGGAGGAGGAGGAGGGGGAGGAGAAGGAGGAGGCGGAGGAGGCAGACCTTGGAAGTCAAGCCAGGAACATAGTGTTCCTAAGAGTGCCTGTGGGCTCCTCCAGCCAGCCAGCGCACAGAGTGCACATGGAGGGACAGAGAGGAGTGAGAGAGGGACATAGAGGGGACAGAGAGGGACATATAGGGGACAGAGAGGAGTTAGAGAAGGCCAGAGAGGGGACAGAGAGGGACATAGAGGGGACAGAGAGGGACATATAGGGGACAGAGAGGAGTTAGAGAAGGCCAGAGAGGGGACAGAGAGGGACATAGAGGGGACAGAGAGGGACATAGAGGGGACATAGAGGGGACAGAGAGGGATATAGAGGGGACAGAGAGGGACATATAGGGGACAGAGAGGAGTTAGAGAAGGCCAGAGAGGGGACAGAGAGGGACATAGAGGGGACAGAGAGGGATATAGAGGGGACAGAGAGGGACATAGAGGGGACAGAGAGGGACATATAGGGGACAGAGAGGAGTTAGAGAAGGCCAGAGAGGGGACAGAGAGGGACATAGAGGGATATAGAGGGGACAGAGAGGGACATAGAGGGGACAGAGAGGAGTTAGAGAGGGACAGAGAGGGATAAAGAGGGGTAGAGGGGACAGAGAAGGGACAGAAAGAGACAGAGAGGGACAAAGATTGAGTAGAGGGGGACAGAGAGGATACAAAGAGACACTTTGGGACAGAGGGAGATAGAGAGGGTCAGAGAGGGGATAAAGATGAGGCAGAGAGGGACAGAATGTGTATGTGAGTGAGTGAGTCTGTCTGTGTGTTCATCAGCATACAGGTCAAAGCAGCCACCCTGCTCAGTCCACCCTGACCCCCTGATCTCTGAGGAGGACATGCAGTGCTTGGTCAACCCAGACCCCTCAATCTCTGAGGAGGAGGTGCAGTGCTCAGTCCACCCAGACCCCCTGATCTCTGGGGAGGAGGTGCAGTGCTCAGTCCTGTAGCCCTAGCTTCACGCAGGGTGAAACCCACACCTCTAGCTTGCTTCAGGTGGGATGTTTCCCTTTAACTCCCCCCCCGATTGAAGGCCGGTGCAGTGCCCCCATCAGCTCGGGAAAGTGCACTTATGTCACGGGATATCACACTCACACATAGAAAAGCACACAATAACCATTCCAAGGTATCTGACTAATTATTGGTTTCTTTCCTATAGGAATAGCCCTTCACCACACTGTAAGCATCCTGTAAGTAACTCTCTCGCTTGGCTCTGGATTTTAATTGGATGTTCAGGTGTCTGTCACCCTGTAAGCTGTGGCTCCGGATTTTAATTGGATGTTCAGATTTTGGAACTGCCTCCTTGCTTGGAGTTTAATTCAGAGCTCATTGACCTCATTGCTGCTTCGCGTATGATGGACAACAAAAAGCAGATTCATGTTCACTGTGGACAAACTGAGGTCATGCAAGCATCCTTCAACACTGAAATGCGCAAAAAGCACGTGAGCAGTAAATACATAGAACACCCACAGACAGCAGCTTTATCTGGTCCAAATGAGATCTGGCCATTTGTGCAGCAGCAGTGCAGCTTCCCGAGCTGCTGTCTGAGGCACGATCTCGCCGCCAGCCAGCAGCCCAGCGAGGGCGTGTGCAGAGCAGGCACCTGAAACAAACCCACTTCCTTTCTCGTCAGGGAACATTTTGTTCCACACACACTCATCCAAGGGTGCAGTGAGAGGGAGCTGTGTACGGGGCGATTTCTGCATGAAGCATGAATGAATCTAAATGTATGCAGTGCGGCCGTTAGTCTGCAGCTTTAGTATTTCAGCAGGAGCTTCCCAGCACAGCGACACCGCCGGTACGCCACTGGGTCCAACCCCGGAGCTGTGGGTTTAAACCCCAGCTCTGTGTTTACAGTCTGAGGGGCTGCGTTTCTGTCAAAGTCAAGAAGAGTAGAGTGTGCGTGTGTGTATTATGTTATAACTTGTGACGTGCATTCATGCCCCCCCCCCCCCCCCCACACCATGGTATTTCCTTCTCCGCCCACACAGGCACATCGAATCCAGGGCAAGATTTATGAGTCCCCCGCAGGCAGATGGGGGGAGTGATTTCGGAAGGTGAAGACGCGGCGTGCGCGGCAGAGGTACATGATGTTCTCCTCGCTGAAGTTTCACCAGACGTCTAGAGATGCCGCATGTGACACTCAGCTACAGCTGGTCACTCTAACGTCCGATATTTAAAATTACAGGTATGTTTTTCTGTCTTACCCACAATCTTTTCTGTTTAAGGGAAAGAAAAAATAAACTTGTCCAGATGGAGGAGTGACCTTGACTGATGAAGTTATAAGTTATAGCCCTGATCTTTAACAAAGTACGCAAGGGGCAGGGGTGGCACTTCCTGCTCACTCCTGCTCACTCCTGCTCACTCCTCCATTCGCTGGGCTGTGATGCTGCCCTGGTCTCTTTGCTCTGCTTTGCAGACGGCAGAACTGGCTGCTCAGTGACACTCTGGGCAAACTCCTACTATATATCATTTGTGTGCTTTTATCCAAGGAAAACCAAAAAAAAAAAAATCATTTTTTTACCTTTTAAGGTTGTACAATGAGAGGAATTTCAGATAAGAAGCAGTGGTGGGAATAAAGAGTGAGAATCTCCTGGAACAAACAACCTCTGGCTGCGCGTCCAGTTTCCTAACCTGTGCTAATCTGTGGTCTGCTGGGTTACTATCAGCACTACGACAGGGACCTCCTGGTGTCCCGGCACACGTGCAAACTGGGCTTAGCCTATCCCGATGACGTTCAGATCGGTGGGTGTGGCTGGGCCAGGTCCAAGCGGCTGGAGTGCAGCATGGAGGATTAAAACGGGTCAAGGGGGCAGAACCACACCTGGGTGGGGGTGGAGGAAGGTGATCTAGCAAGACGGAGCGCAGCGGCTCATTAAACGGCTCTGAGCTGATCCAAACAGCAAAGCGAGTGGCGCAGGAGGACACACCTGAGGATACTCACGGCAAACTCCAGAAAGCTCTCACTTCTGGTGCCTTCCTGGGCGTGCGCATGATGCTCACTAATGTGAGGAAGGCTCCACTCCTACAGTATTGCACTTATCTAGAGTTATAACTTGAATCTCATTCACAGTGTTGTTGTTTTGCATAATCTGTAAAAACGTTAGGAATGTGCTTGCTTTGGAAAAAGCCATTTTCTAAGCAGCACGACCTGGAGAAAACAGGAACTCAGGGTGACCTCTGATCTGTTTGGAATGAAGTTTGGAGCTTCTGACATATTTGTGGGTGATCTCTGCTCCATTACCCTCCAAAGCTGTCAAGCTCAATTCAAACCCGTTTTCACAAGTTTCACAAGGGGGATCTCATTTTACATATCATGTATTTTCCTGAAGAAAGGTTTAAACAGAGGGATCCAGTTTTCCAATATGAAAATGATTCCCTGCCACCTGACAGCCACCTGACCCGAAGATGCATGACAGCACACGTATACCACTTTGACCCAACAGCACCGCCTGTGTCAGCATATAAATGTGACCACATCTGGTCAGACCTGATTCGCATCCATATCACTGAGTCCCCCCACACCCAGCAAATACGAGCCTGGTGAGCTAAATTTAGCCCAAAGCGATCAACTGTGCAGAAAAATGGCTAGTAAGATTTAGGAACAGAAGGTGGAGAACACTGGGGAGTTTGTTAGCATGCAGAACAGAATATGAATGGGTAAATACACAGAATATGAATGGGTATATACACAGAGTATGAATGGGTAAATACACAGAGTATGAATGGGTATATACACAGAGTATGAATGGGTAAATACACAGAGTATGAATGGGTATATACACAGAGTATGAATGGGTAAATACACAGAGTATGAATGGGTATATACACAGAGTATGAATGGGTAAATACACAGAGTATGAATGGGTGAATACAAAGAGTATCAATGGGTAAATATATAATGTGTGAATGGGTAAATAGACCAACTATGAATGAGCAAATATACAGAGTATGAATAGGTAAATATATAAAATAAGAATGGGTAAATATTCAGAGTATGAATGGGTAAATACACAGAGTATTAATGGGTAAATGACTGGGCAAAAACCATGGTATGGAGTATGTTTTTGAATAAAAGACTTATAGCACTATATTATAGCTATATTGTTTGGGAAACAGATCCTTCCACCCATGTATAAATCTCTTATCTAAAACAGGGCAGCATTCCGAGAAGTCTAGCGCGGTCTGGGAATGCTCCGGTATTCCAGTAAGTGGCAGTAACTCCTGGTATCCTCCTCAAGAACGCCTACAGACTGCTATGTCTGAGCTGAGCACACTGCAGCCTGATGTAATCAGCAGCTTGGAAGGCACACTTTACACCACCTGTTTGGCATAAACAGGACGCAGAGGACAAATTGCACCCTTTGGGGATAGTTTTGCGCTTGGTGACGCTCTCACAGGGAAAGGTATCGCTGGGAAGGCCACCCGGCCAAGGGAGCGAAGAGGTGACATGTTTACACATCTCCTTGGGGTGGCCCCGTCCAGTCAGCCTCCATGGGGGAGGAGCATCATTCAGCTCTGGGAGTCAGAGTCTCTGCAGGGCATCTGGATTGGAGTCATCATTCAGCTCTGGGAGTCAGAGTCTCTGCAGGGCGTCTGGATTGGAGTTATCATTCAGCTCTGGGAGTCAGAGTCTCTGTAGGGCGTCTGAATTGGAGTCATCATTCAGCTCTGGGAGTCAGAGTCTCTGCAGGGCGTCTGGATTGGAGTTATCATTCAGCTCTGGGAGTCAGAGTCTCTGCAGGGCATCTGGATTGGAGTCATCATTCAGCTCTGGGAGTCAGAGTCTCTGTAGGGCGTTTGGATTGGAGTCATCATTCAGCTCTGGGAGTCAGAGTCTCTGCAGAGCGTCTGGGTTGTAGTCATCATTTAGCTCTGCACTGGAGTGATGGCACAATGGATTATCAGAACAGGCCTCATCCACAAGCGGGGTCAGAGGTCAAGGCTTAGTTCACGTATCGGCGGCAGGGATGGAGGGAAACTGAGTAACTGCCCCCATAAAAATCCCACAATACTCCTGCCCTGTCCAGTCTCCCCTTTACATGCAGGTTACCATGGAAACTCATCCCACATGTCCAGAAAGACAGTGATCCTGCAGGAAGAAGGCGAGGAAGGCGCAGTATAGACACTCAGACAGATGTCCACTTTCAGGATCAGGACACAGTCCATCAGAGTCCCAGCCTGATCGCACTCAAAGCACACACAGGTATGAGTGTGATATGTATACCTCAGAATGTGCATGTATACCTCAGAATGTGCATGTATACCTGTAACTTTTCATATGTTAATGTGTGTGTATTCGTGTAACTGTCTGCACGTGTGTGTGCGTGTGTGTCTGTACCTGCATATGTTTTGAGAAGGATTGACTGATGTTTCTTAAGCATTTTGTGGAGAAAAGGTTGAGAAAAGGTTTGAGAAAGGTTTTCGTTTGGCATGACCTGTCTTCTGTTTCTCAGTCTCTGGTGGTTTGGGGTTAAGGATCTTTAAATATAAATAAGCGTGAGTTAGAGGGAATTCCCCACGACGACACACAGAAGCATTACTCTGTGTACGACACTTTCACCTGCATCAATCTGTCTGTCTGTCAGAGTCTCTCTCTGTCTGTCTCTGTGTCTCTGTCTATCTGTCTCTCTACCTCTGTCTGTTTCTCTGTGTGTCTGTCTGTTTCTCTGTTGGTCTGTGTTTTTGTCTCTCTGTCTGTTGGACTGTCTATCACTGTCTGTTTGCCTTTCTATCTCTGTCTATCTGTCTGTTTGCCTGTCTATCTCTGTCTATCTGTCTATCTCTTTCTGTCTATCTGTCTGTTTGCCTGTCTATCTCTGTCTGTCTGTTTGTCTTTTTCTGTCTGTCTATCCGTTTGCCTGCCTATCTCTGTCTATTTCTCTGCCTGTCTATCTCTCTGCCTGTCTATCTCTCTGTCTGTATGGAGCAGGCAGGTTGAGGCCTTACAGTTTCAAAGTGGCTTTTCGCGAAGCCAGCTGCCCCTGAACTGGCCCTAAGCGTCTGTTTGGCTTCAGCTTCTTTGCACGTGCTCACTTTGTTCTCGTGTGAGGCCAGCGGTCCTGAAATCACTCTTCTGCTTCAGGTCACCATCACCCACCCCCCGCACCACACCTATCAGCCTATCAACTGCGCTCAGCCTGCTTCCCCTGGGGAATGCACCTTTAAGAATGTGCCGCGGCCACACAGCCATCGCCACAGCGATCACAGATCCAGAGATTGCGCTTTTCGGAGATGCTCTGTGACACGAGCGTGCCACCTCTAGCTTTTTTGTTTTGCTTTTGCTCAGCACTGCTGTTGTCATGCGATCACGTACACACACACACACACACACACACACACACACACAGGGCCCTCCACATTACAGCACAGTGCACGTACCCCATGGTGCTCGGCCAAAGAGCCCAGACCTGTAACTAGGTGAACCGGACAGTTTTGGTTGTGGGACTTGTGTGACGTGGTCCCTGCTTCAAGGAAGGAGGAGAATGAGTCACTGTGTGGCTAATTTGGAATATTTTTGATGAACATTTGTTTGTAATATGTATGCTTAACATGCTTATTTCTTCATAAAGTTGCACACACGTGTTTTGCATTTCGTTTGGCTCCTTCGTGCGCAGACGTGCGCACCCTGTCACCTTTCTCCATCTCAGCTATTTCCATTGCTCTCCTTTTTTCCGTCTCAGCTCCCCATTTTCCAGCGATGAGTGTGAGCCCTCGCTGCGCCTCGGGGGGACACGCCGGGCGGCTGCTTCCAGGAGAGTTCCTCACTGCGACGTCGTCTCCTCAGCTTCCTTTTCAACTCGATGAGAATCTCATCTCGTTTATCTCACGCAGCATAAACTCCACTTTGATCTCACGGTCACAGCGTGAGGATGAGCAGAAAGTGCACTTGCAGAGGTGCTCCCGGCATGCTGATTGTTATCATTCAGCCATGTTTACTAACAACCAGGGGCAGATTAATGCATAAGCAATAGCTATAGGGCCCTGACAAAACCACCTCGCGAAAAACAGAAGAGTAAAACTTTTTACCCCAGTACCCCATCCTGTAGCTGATCAGCTGTTCCATTCCTCCACGACCCAGTCCTTCCAGTAACACCGTGGTCAGCGCGGCTCGTCCCAGCAAAGGGCCACTGGTGGCTCTGATGCAGTCCCTAAGCAGCCCCACTCAATCCACAAGCATCTCACACCTTCTGTTTTAGATTAATGGCAATACAACAATCACACGATATCTCATTCTTTATCCCAGAGGTCCGGTAAGGTAAACCGCTCCCAGCATTTCGGGCCCGATGTGTCATCACGCAATGACTAATGGACAACTTCTTGATCTGGAACGCAACTGTCCAAGACATTTCTCACTTCTCTTATGGTATTATTGCATTAAAGTGACTTTTTTTTTCTCTGAATACAATAACTTACGTTCAGAGAGACGAAGGGACATGTGATGACATGCTAATGACACCACAATGACACAGCAGTGCGAGAACACAAACAAGTAAAAGCTTGTCACTAAGTTACAGGAATCATGTATACCTCGGAGCCAGAAACCATGGCTCACAAAATGGATATCTAGATAACTGGGGTGGGGGGGAAAAGTTCTAAGTGAAACCAGCTTTTAAGAATTTGAAAACATTATTTTTCCACCAGTTCTGGACTGTATTAAAATGTATTCCTTATTCCCCCACCTTTCTGCCTGTAACTTCCTGTTGTCATTTTTATGTAGTTCTGGGTGTGACAACAAAATCAAAACTAATATTATGTGTGATGTGTCACTGTAATCCCGGAAAGTAAGCAGAGAAGCAGTAAGCAGAATTCTTTGCCTTGAATTGGTACAATTAGCTATCGGGGCGTGGGAAGGACCCTAGAGAAAGGCTAGACGTGGAGCAGCTGAAGAAGGGAATTACCCATTCCGATTTCGCAAGGCGAAAGGAACAGCTCAGGGCTGCCGGCCATTATATAACACATGCACACTCATAGATACCATATTGAATGACTGTTTAAAATTCAAAGGGATGTTTTAAAACAGAAAGAGAGAGAGATATACCTGCCTTAGGCCTATATTACCTCTACAGTATGAATAAAAAGGCTTTATTTTTTTCCTTACAGTTCACCCCCAATACAGCTGATTACATATAGGCCTATGACACAAACTAGCCTGTTAGCTCTTCTTGTTGTCATTTTCGTACTTTCTTGCAAGTACGGAGCCTCTTTCAAGTTACTTACTGTCCCCCAGCCTGGTTGCTCAGCTTTAAGCATAAACACGTTTTGACTCTCAGTACGCTGTGTTTACACAGAGCCTGCGGCTGAGTTTCTGCTGAATGACGCCTTTGCAGCAAGAGCCTCGGGAGGCATGACATCGCTAAGGAAATATGTGTAACTGCAGATCTGCATTTAGACAAGAAACTGCGATATAGCTCGCCTGTCAAAACCCGCATCACTGATCATCGCCATTGGGAAGCACTTTATTTTTTGTCAGAATCGTCTTTTTCCTGGTGAAATCAACTTTGTATTTGTATTTGACTTCTAATGGAAATCAGTCTGCACCGTTTATTTTGCAAAACTTCAGTATTATAGGAGAATCATGGGGGAAAACAGCAACAAAATAGAGTCACTCTCAACCATACTCGCTTTTTCAAACCATCATATAACAAACATACACACACACACACACACACACACACACACCATACACCCATCAAACTATCCAAGTTAAATAATTTGACTTTACACCTCGCTCATTTAGTTATAAATCGATATACCCATTATTTATTAATAATTATTCAAATTAATAATAAGGTATGCAGAGACATACTCCATTCCAGTAAATTGTTCAAACAAAGCAAATAGAAACGTCAAGGATATAATCTTATAACTTGCAATACGAATCTGTTTTAATACTTACTGTAGAGTATACTTGTAGCGCCACCCGCTGGTATATAAAGGGAAGACCTTGTACCAAAACTGTCACATGCAGTATTTCGCATTAGTTGTGGTAAAGCTCCTCCTTTCGGCCGTCCGAATGAACTACATTCAAATTCCCTTTAGTCTTCAGGGTGGTTCTACCGTCGCTAAGTTATGCATATCTTCTTATTATTATTATTATTAATTATTATTATGACTTGTTGTTTTTGTTGTGACTTCACTGAGACAAGTGGAGAGGAGGATTAATTATTAAACCCTGAAAAATAAGTTTCTATTTCCAGTACATGGTTAGTCGTATTGTACGTACATATTTATACTGTATTTTTACAGAAGCCATTGTGTTATTTTAAAGGTAGATGTGTGTCTTTAGATTTCTTTTATCCTAATCTAACCAATATTCGCACTGTAGAGCTGGGACGTGCTCACTCCTCGCCGTCGGGGGACATTCACACGGTTCGGACCACGGCTTTTCCGGGCTTCGTGCTTCTCCCTCGACCAATCCGCGGCATTTCCCCTCCCCGGCCCCAGATCGCTCTCCAATGTCCCCAGGCCCCCAACCGTCCTCTAAAATGTACTGCTCCAGGTGAGGCTCGAACTCACAACCTCGGCATTGCTCCGCTTGCACTGCTGTATAAGTACCGCGCGCTAACCGATTGCGCCACTGGAGCTCGGCGATCTCGCGCAGCGCGCTGCTCCTTGTGCTACAGCTCGTGCTGCTGCACTGCAGCTGTTGTGCTTGTACTGTCGCTGCATCGCTGCTTATGAAACTGCATCGTGTGTGATATTTATCCACGCGCTTAGCGGGCCGGTTAAAACAGATACGTTTCTCAGTCCATTCTAAGTAACTACGTTCAGTTTTTAATCACGGAGGTTTGTGTGTTTTTCCTTCAAATCAATACACTCAATCTATCACCTTAATTGTTTTTTAATTTATTATTATCGACTTAATTGTTTTAAGGACGCACCTTAATCTGCAACGACAGAAGCACATTATGTTAGGAATGTTACTCAGTCCCCCGTCCATGCCGTCGGACGGCGAAGCGCTTTTCACTGCAAAATGGGCTTAGTACCGGGGTTTTGGAAAATGTCATAAAAATTAGCATAAAACAGCGCTTTATCAGTACGCTGTGAAAACGTTCCGTTTGTTTGTAGTCCTGCATAACCTGCATATGCGTGAACGACACGGATCGGGTCAAATGGCCACTTCTCTTAATTATTTAACATTGGTCAAAAAATCATGAACGCAACGTGGGAAAATAACTCTTTAAATGTATTTTCGGGCCGTTTATCTCTGGGCCAATCTGATTAGGATACTGGTGACTGCAGACAAGCCGGTTCCAGCTGCAGCTCGCAAGCCAATGAAATTCAACTTAAGGAATTCAATGTTACACTTTCATGTGATTCTGCTCTTGTGATACATTTTGGGTGTTATTTCGGGATTCAGTCGGAATATACCAGAAGCAGGTCCTTCATGTGCAGGGACAGTTTGTTTACGGCAAGCACTGGCTTCCTGATATCAGTGGGGGCCAACCTTTACCTCCAGGTGGCCTGTCCACATCACCGCCCACATCACCGCACCAACCACGTCACCACAGCCTGCGATGGCTGCTCCGGCCTGCTTCAGCTGACTGTATTTCCTTCAGGATCCCTCTTCAGCCAGTTTGCTCTTGCACACGACCAGACCATCATCCACCATGGCTTCAGTGAGACAAAGGGCAGCACTGAAGGACGGCGGGCTCACTGCAGTCTGGTCGTTGTGGACTTTCTGCTACCTTCGAAGTGATTCTCGTGATGTTGGTAGTCCGTTTGCTCGTTTGCCACTGACTGCTGCCACCTCGGCATTATGGGGGACATGTTCCTTAGCAGCTCCCCATTCACCCATCCAAACAGTGTCCTTTCCCAGTCTCCTCTTCCTCTCCATCATACCTCACAATGCTTAGCTGTCTGTCCTGCCTGCAACTGGCCCAGCAGGTAAATATGGCGGCATAAGGGTGAAGAGCCCCTGTTCATCCTGCTGGGAAACCCCTGTGAGGCTCAGAAAAAAGCTGACCCCTCCTACTAGTCACCCAGTGCCGTGGCTCCGTGAAAGGCTTCGCTGCTCTCTGACCAAATCGGTCTGTTAAGTTTGAGCACATTTTTGTCATTTTTAAATTCAGGATAAACCATTTCAATACAGCAGGAATGTTCCCTGTAGTTGTGTTTTTTAAAGCTTGGCCCTGCTTACTGTCTGTTACGACTTTTGTTCTAGGATAACTGATCATTCGTTATACAACGTCCCTTTTCCAGCTGATAAAGGCCTTCATAGTTCACATGAAATGTTAGTCAGTTTCCCAGACTGATTCGGTTTTATATGATTTAAACTGTCAGATTAATTCAACAAGCTAATTAATAATTAATTATCATAGTTTCCTGAATAAAACACACCACGCGTATAGATATGTTATATACAGTGGATACGTGCAGTGAGTCTCCCTCTGCTGGCCACCCGAGCAACTGCAACTTAAATATCAAAATATGTCATCAATCTATTTTTATGAAAGACCACGACTGAAAGTCCTTAGCTATTCTGTTAAAGGCTATAAGTTATATGTTTCACTTCCGCTGCAAGCTTTCATAGGATGACAAATTACGCAGCAACAGGAACACAAACGTACAGCTCACAGCATGTTTTATTGGGGAATATTACACATCAAACGTGTTGCACAGGAAAACACAACATAAATACGGGGGTGTAGGATGGATCAGTACAATAAAGGAAGCCCCGGAGACGCACGGAAAAGCTGCGATCTCTCAGAGTTCATTAGCGCTGCGTAACCGAACGATTCGTTTAACGGAGGTTTCTAGCTTCAGCACTGCACTGCATACCTGCGTAGATATGCCTGGCTGTGTACTGGTCCCCTGGTGATGGCCAGAACGGCGTCAGAAAGGGACCGGAGGTGACAGACGAAACTATTCGCAGCTCTGCCGGGAAAATGACCGCGAAGCGAGACGCCAGCGAGGGGGAGACCCGCTGCCCTTTAACACCACATCTACAGGGGAAGGACCCTTTACTGACCAACCGCGGAAACAGTGCTCCTTTCATCCATTTCTGACAAAACACAAAATACAAGAAGTTGAGAAAAAGCAAATGTAAAAACCCTTAAATATACATTGTGATCTTGCTTGTGTATGTCAGTGTGTGTGACAATGTTGGTTGAAGACGTCAAAAAAGCAGCGCACAAACCGAGCCCCTAGAGTCTTTCTAAAACGGGGAAGAAACTGCAGTTATAATGGGCACCTCAGAGCTGTCATGCCTGCCCTCCAACACCAGATGGCGCTGTTTGTCTGATAACGTCTTGCTGGGGACTGCGGAGTATGCAGTTTGCTTTTGCACCGACGACATCATGGGTGCGGGACATCTTTGGGGGTGGTCATCGGATTCCGTCGCCGGTGCACAGGGCCAGGGGGGTGGGGGGGGGGGTCAGTCATGAATGACGATGGGGCCCCGGTTCCTCAGGCTGAGGTGTGGGGGGGGCTGGTGTGGAGCAGGGGGCACCCTTCGCAGGGAGATCTGCTCACACGGCTGCCTGCAGGCGCGTCTTAGCTGGGAGCGAGAGAGCAGCTTCCGGGCCTTCCTGCGGGGTGGGAGAGAAAGCACTGGAATGAAGCAGAAGACCAAGCTCTGGGGGGTGGGACGAGCTGGCTGAGGTACGAGCTGGCTGAGGGACGAGCTGGCTGAGGGACGAGCTGGCTGAGGTACCCTGAGCAAGGTACCGTCCCCAAGCACTGCTCCCCGGGCGCTTAATTAGCTGCCCCCTGCTATGTCACGAAAGTCACATATGGGTCAAATGCAGAGGTCACATTTCGTTGTTGCGCACTGTGTGCTGTGGTGTGTTGACAATGACCACTGATCACTAAATTCTAATTCTAATTCTATTCTAATAATTCTAATTCTAATTCAGGGGGAGGGAGCTTCCCTGAGGGTGACCCATACACACAGAGAAAATAACCCCCCAGACACACACACCCCCCGATGTAAAATGAGCTCCTTCCAGCTCCTGACCAGACCGATCCTCTCATCTCAGCACCACATCCTTCAGATGGCTGCTCTATATTTAGTGCAATATCTATGCTGGTGGAGCCCGGATGCCGAGGCTCATCCCAAGGCAGCATTAATAATGGGGGGGGGGGAGACACAGTGACATGAAGATAGGGTGGGTGAAAGATACAGGGGTCTGATAGCGACACGGAGGGAGAGATGGGGGTAAAGCACCATCCTGTGGGAGTCTGTACGGTTAAAACACCAGGAGCAGCTACCTGGGACTTCAGAAAACATGGTGTTGGGTGCTGGGGAATAAGGAACAGACCCAGCAAGCTGCTCTAGCAGCCTTCGGCCTCTAGGGTCTGTAGCTCCAGCTTTCTGTGACTCCAGGTGATGCCCAGTGGACTTAAAGTTTAGACCCGATCACTTTAGACTTGATCACTTTAGACCCGAACAGATTAGACCCAGCGAGTGCCAAATTTGAAATGGTCATGATGCAGATGGGAATGCAGGTACAAATGGCCAGTGACCTCTGAGAAGCCCAGCGGAAAAGTGTCGGTTTGAACATGGAGGCTGATGATGCCCCCTGAGACCATTAGTGGTCAGGCTCCGGATATGCGCTGCAGTGTCTAAAAGAATATATCAAGTCATATCTCTCTGGGTTATACCTCTAAAAGTCCATAATTAGCAGTGGTTTCCAAGGATACCTAGCTTCCCTTGGTGGGGGGTGGGGGTGATGATCCATTTCTGTTTGCATATGTTCTCCAGGGGAAGATTTGACTGGAAGCACGTCTTCAAGATGCGAAATAAATCAGTACAGATGGTCAGGATTACAGTGCAGGTCTAACTCAGATAATGTATGTCAATCGTGTGGATTTCAACAGGTCACCAGTGTGGAATGAGGCAGGTGGATAGATTACGGTCATTTGAATCTTTATTAGAAACATGGATATATTCACAGAAGTTTAATTGTACTGTTGCTAAGCTACAGACAGCTCTGCCTGGATGCTGAACTTGCAACAATGATGAACAGACATATAGATACACCTTCTATCCAGGAAGATGTATTATATAAATTGCATTATGCAGTATGCAGCATTACTGTCCATACTGCATGATCTCCCTGTGCAGGGGGCTCCTCCACTGGCTTCTCCAGCTTCCTCCCGCAGTCCAGAGACATGCAGTCAGGCTGCCTGGTGTCTCTGATTTGCCCTTGAGGTGTGTGACGGTGTGTATGTATGTGTCCTGTGATGGACAGGCATCCTGTTCAGGGTGTGACTCTGACCAGGACGAAAGGCTAGAAGCTGGGTGGATGGATGTATGGATGGATGGATGGATGGATGGTTTTTTTACATACTGTCACTGGGCACATGCCAGTACCTATATGTGCAATTTATTTGTGAAGATCTCCCTGCATTTGCTGCAGAGTTACAGTTGGTCTGTAGTAACTTCAAAGTGGTGACGGCAGATCGACTGACTCCAGCAGGCACAGAGAATCCCACCGAAATGTAATCACTGCTTCTCATTTTTAAGACTCGATGTTAGCAATGCTGGAATAGCGTTTGTCAGACTGGATACGCAGGACACCACGTGCTGGTGCACAGGCTAAACTTAGGGGCTGTAATTCCTCCTTCTTCCTGGCCGTTGCAGTGTGACGCACACAACAAACATCTCAGTTTTCTTCAGCGTGGCCAATCGACTCAGATATCTCTGCTCCGCTTCCACCATTAAAAGCTGTCACCACTAATTAAGAGACTAACACATAACTTTGTGCAAAATTTAATTAGCCCTTTTGTGCTGCGTAAACTAATTATCACCACGGGTGCCAATCAAAGCACGTTGATCCTCAGATGGTCGGTACCCACAATGCACTGCAACAACCTTAGACCCAGCACTGAATGTTTTGCAGTTGTGCAGGTCGCAGACCATGTCAGTTACCAGTCTCCTTGGAGACTGAGTGGCTCTACCTGGTCTCCCAGGACACGAGGAAGAAGCTGTCGTCAGGGGCGTCGATCCAGTTGGGCCGACGCTTACGTAACACGTTGCCGCTGCTGCTTCCGTTGTGCTGGGGGCGGGGGGGGAGGGGGGGGTGAGTCTCCTGAAAGATACATCTCTCCACAACCCCTCCCCCGTCACCCTCAACAGGGGGGTGATTCTGTCATGGACGGCAACTGGAGAAACTCACCAACAGGCTTCCCACTGTGTGACTCGAGTTCTCTGCAAAAAAGCAGGAGGTCGGGTGAGCCTGAGACTCCCGGTGCATTATGGGATGTGCTGAGGTGCCACCGGGGCAGGAGCAGCGTGGCCACACGGCGTGTTTATTTGCCCGGGGACTTACCTTGGCCCGCAGCTGCCCTCCTCTCTGCACTGCTCTCCAGCCTGCTATGGTGGTGGTATCCGCGCTTTCCCAGCATGCCTAGCGGCCCATGGCTAGGCAGTGAGGAGAGCAGACGCCGGGGGGGCGGGACCTGGAGGCCAGGAGTGCGGGGAGCCCGGGTCATGTTGGGGGCAGGGCGGGACTCTGAAACAGACAGCAAGTCCAGTTGGTGCGCCTCTCATGCGTGCTGGGGGCGTAGTCTATAGGGGGTGGGGGGGTGCATAGGGAGTCAGATACTGAAGGAGGGGGGGGGTCGCGAATCGAGGTGATGGATAGATGACGAGCCCAGAGCTGCTAAGTGTGACAGAGAGGAGTAACCTTCCGTGGAGGTCGCCGGGCAGCATGGGGGGCGTGTGTGTGTGTGTGTGTGTGTGTGTGTGCGACTCACCCAAGAAGCGCAGCACGCTGCTGAGGCTGCTCCTCTGCACGCTCCGCAGCTGCGCTGGCGGTGCCCCCAGTCCCTGAGAGGCCCGCGACATGTCTGCAAGGCAGAGCCACAGTGTCAGGGGGCGCCGGAGAGCACGCGCCTGCCAGCCAGAGCCGCCAGACGGCGACTGCTTCCCGAGCCCCCCCTCCATCTCTGTGGGCCTGAATCCCCGACCCCCCCCCATGGGCCTGAGTTACGGCGACTGCTTCCCGAGCCCCCCCCTCCATCTCTGTGGGCCTGAATCCCCCCCAACTCCCCCCCCCCCATGGGCCTGAATTCCCAGTTCCTGAGCCCTTCCTGACCACCATGCTCGTGCACCTGGATTCCCTAACGCTCCCGTGTGGCCCGATGCGGCTCCCTCACATCTCGCCGGCGAGCCCCTCCCCAGCCGAAAGCAAAAACCCAGGGATGGTGAGGCTCTATACGGGTGGGGGGGTGGGCGTCAGATCGAGGTGATGGATAGATGATGAGCCCGAAGTGGGACAGAGACACGCAAGACGCCCCCTTGGATTTTACTGTGCCCCCCACGGAGCACATATGCCGTCTATAAAACGCCCGCTGACTTCACACACAGCCGGACAGCAGACTGATTAGTACACTAACATGCTACAGGGGCATGATCCCGAGTGTCATTTACCTTGGATTTACGCAGCTGGCGCTTCGCTCCAAAGCGGCACGTGCATTTCTGACCAGGATTTTCGCTCATGGTTAAAGCGGAGGACTTGGCTCCGCCCATTCTAGTGAATCGCACACTAATCTAAGTGGGGGGGGGCAGCCTGGACTGGGGGGCAAGGGGTACTGAGGCTGCCATGGATAAAGAGGAGGGAGGAGGAGGTGAGATTTCACGCTGGGGGGCAGAGCAGACCCAGCTCTGCGTGACGACGCCATGTACACAGGGAGACCCCGATGTCTGTGAGCAGGAGGAATGGAGGTTCGAGTGAGACGCCACGCAATGGCAGCATGAGTGGGTGGAGCCCCAGCCGGCGTGGGGGCGGAGCCTATAAGCCCCGCCTCCAGGGTGAGGAACATGAACCATGACTGAAAGACACACGAAGGACAGGAAATGACAAGGACGACAAGGAAGGAGACTTTCAGCTGTGCTTTTATTGATCTTGGGGTTCTTTTGCCCAGAGGAGGGTCACACAAAGGGCGCGGACAGTCAGGAGGGCGCCACCTCCTGGCCACCGGGCAAAGGGGGGGGGGGGGTCACACACATTTAAGGCAGAATGTCAGCGAGGAGTGAAAAAGGGGGGAGCTAGAAGTGGGGATGGAGATGAATGGATGGTCCTGTCATTTGGATACCACAGAACCTCAAAACCACACGAGGTTCCAGAATCGCACTGGGAACACCCCCGCCGCTCTGACATCACGAGGCGACACCCCGTCACAGATTGGGGTCCTGAGGCCACGGGGCGTGTCCTATCCTGCTGTCAGGGGGTGTCTGGCTCAGCAATCACAGTGCAGGGATTTCATTGAGAAGCTGGTGGATCAGGGAACAGCGGACAGGGAGCACGGCTGAGGGAGAAATCCCAGGCCATGGGGGAAACCAACTGATAATACATTTAACCAGAGCATGACGGACAGGTCCGTCCTCCAATAAGGTTCCAGGCTTCATTTTCCTATGCGGAGGAGCCCATCTCTGTTTGCTTGTTATGGAGGGACTTGGATCTGACAGTAAACCCAGCTACTTATTTGCAGCAACCTAAATGACAAAGGCCTCACCATCACACGGCTGCCTGTGCGCGTGACTCAGAGCCACGCGTGTAGCGTGACAGCAGGCAACCTCACACTTAATTACAGCATTCCATCCGGATGAGTGCAAGAGCAAAGCGCTAATGAGTGCGATTAGACACACACACCCCCAGAAAGACAGGTGACACCCATGTGCATGACTGCACACACACACCCCTAGACTGACAGGCGACATGCACGAGCTCTCTCTCACTCTCACACACACACACACACACACATACACAGGTGTGTCACTGTGTCTGAATCCAGTGAAGCTCACAAAATACATATTAGTGTAGATAAAATACATCATTCTACTTCTGTACAGATTGATCTAAAAAATATAGGCGTTACACACACACCCCCCCCCCCCCCCATGTCATTACCGAGGGCAGACGATTGGCAAAAATAAACACTGCCACCCTGGTGTACGCTATGCAGTGCCCCCCCCGCCGCCTGCGAACCCAAAGCCCCGAAGCTGAGCCCAAACATAAAGGGTGTCATGCATGAATCCTCTGGGGTGAGGTATGGTGGGGGGGTGGGGGGTAAAATGAACACAAAGATAACACGGGGCAGGCATTCTTTATTGGAGTTGGGGAGGGTGAGGAAAAAAAATACAAAAACCAAAAATATAATAACAATAATAATAATAATAATAATAATAACAGCAATAAAAAAACATAAGACACGTAGGAGGGAATGGCAGCGAGATGGGGGGGTTAGGAATTTAAAGAGCTCTTACACTCCGCCTTTATGGCGCCACAGTTAATGGGCACAAAGGGGCGGCGTGCGGCCCGGCGCAGCCTGATGATGTCACGGCACATGTGACGCGCCAACTTGGTGAGCCGTGTGGCCTGCAGCAGGAAGGCCTGCTTGGTCTTCACCGAGGACTTGGGGCTGCCCGTGTTGCGCATGGGGGCCAGGTGAGCCGACTGGCGGGGGCCGTGAGCACGGGACCGGGGCTCCTGCGGGCACAGATGGAGGTCGGGCATCAGCATATGGGCGGGCACAGGGAGCGGAAGAGGCGCGTCACGCGGCGAGTGAGGACAGGTGCCTTCCCCGGAGGTACAGGGATCGATCGCTATGTAAGAGCTCGGCGCCATGTATATTGGGCTCCAGAAGACTGCAAAGTAGGCCTCCTTTGTCCCTCTACAGTGCAGCCCCTTCGGCCGAATGGGGAGAGCGAGAGAGTGCAGGAGCGGCAGGCCACACGCACAGCGAGCGCGACTCCCGTGGGGCACAGGCACTGCACAGAACCCCTGATCACAGGCTGATACGACACAGGCACTGCACAGAACCCCTGATCACAGGCTGATACGACACAGGCACTGCACAGAACCCCTGATCACAGGCTGATATGACACAGACACTGCACAGAACCCCTGATCACAGGCTGATACGACACAGGCACTGCACAGAACCCCTGATCACAGGCTGATACGACACAGGCACTGCACAGAACCCCTGATCACAGGCTGATACGACACAGGCACTGCACAGAACAACTGATCACAGGCTGATACAACACAGGCGCGTTCCGGAGCGAAGCACGCGGGCATTTCGAAGCAGGACCCGACAGAGCCGAGCAGGAGGACCGCTGGCAGGAGGAGCCAGGGGGGGCCGCAGTGATGCAGCAGCAGGGTCACAGCACCCCCCGGGCATTCACACACTCCAAACCCCACATCACATTTCATCTTGGCTAGAGCCCCGCTGGTGTGGAGGTGCAGCTCTGTGGGGGGGCTGAAATCAATAGAGCTTGTCATAATAAAGTAAATGGTGGCACAAATTGAGTTGTGTTTTAATATGGCAAAAATGCACCTGATGTCAGTCAGACGCTGGCAGGGGCGGTGGGGGGGGGGTACTCACATTGGGGGAGGGGCTGGACGGGGCCTTCTCCTCTCCATCTGCTCGGCTGGGCATCTTCAGCCCCCCGTACTTCTTCCAGTACATCCAACAGGATACGCAGAGCCGGCACTGCATGTTGGGGGGGCCCCACGAGTACCACTGCGCCGACTGCATGGCTGCATGGGGGGGCGGGCGGGCAGAGTGAGCTGCCAGATCACGTGACTCAAAATGGACATGAAATGATTCCATGGAAGGTGGAGGGTTTGAGGGCAACATGCCGGAAGCAGCACTGGATCTCCATGTTGATGCTGTTTTCATTCCATTAGCAAAAATCAGACGCCACAGGTGGCTGTTATAAGAAGCTTATTAAGGCGGCAAGATGGCCGGCACCCCCCCAGCAAAATGAGGCTCACCACCAGCCCTGGGCAGGCACGGGCTGTAACATAGGCCCCCATCATACACCGAGCTCCACAGCGCCACCCAGTGGTACGGAACAACGATTAGTTAGATTGACAAACTGGTGGTGACTACCAGCACAGTCACTCACAAAGCAGACATAAAGCAGGTCTGGGTGCTTCCTCAGTCCATCCAGCGCACTAAAGACACCGACAGGACAGGAATCCTCAGGGCTGCACCATAGCAGCCCAGACTAAGGACCACTGAACACAGTTGCCCTCACTTCCAGTGCTTCCCAGCGTACTCACAGTAGCAGCTCTCGCAAGCTCGCCCTCCGCTGGTCGCCTGGTGCCCCGGCAGTCCGGCAGCACCGTTCACCGCGCTCATCTTGCCATTACTGACGGAGATCTGGTTGGGGTTGGGCTTGTTGCTACAGGGCAGAAAGAGGGAAGGCAGCACAGGGAGAGACACAGAAGGACATTGGGCTGAAGAGCAGCTATAGGGCAAGTTCTCAGAGCAGTAAACAGGCACAGGGTTTTAAATAAATAATTTGTCTGCAATCCATTCAGCCACACGATTTCAGTCCTTTAACAACTTCCACATCAATGACATCACGGCCTCCACCATATCCAGGGGACGGACCCTCTAACTCCGCAGCACAAGACATATAGTTTGGGAAGTTCAGACTATTTAGAGTCTTGCAGAGAGAGTGAAAAGGGGGGTTTCAATGCTTTTAATGGCCACATGAAAAAAATCTCATGAAAAGAATGAGTTACAGAGAAGGTAGTGCAAATACGTCCCATTTTCTGTAAGGGGGACTGACTTTCACATACAATCGCATGGTTTCTGGGCTGGCTAATCGTTATAATGGCCGTTTTGTGTTTTCTACATAACAAGAATGGAAATACTGTACATACTGAGGGCCCAGCAGGGCACAAACACGACACATGTGTCACACGTGACTCATCCAAGGCGAGAATATTAACCACCCGACAAACATTCAGGACAACAATGCAGAAAAGAATAGACAGACGAACACACAAAGACAGGCAGAGAGAGAGACAGAGAGACAGGTACAGAGAGAGACACCAAGGACACAGGCAGAGAGACAGGCAGGCAGACAGAGAGACAGGTACAGAGAGAGACACCAAGGACACAGGCAGAGAGACTGGCAGGCAGACAGAGAGACAGGTACAGAGAGAGACACCAAGGACACAGACAGAGAGACAGGTACAGAGAGAGACACCAAGGACACAGGCAGAGAGACAGGCAGGCAGGCAGAGAGACAGGTACAGAGAGAGACACCAAGGACACAGGCAGAGAGACTGGCAGGCAGGCAGAGAGACAAGTACAGAGAGAGAGACACCAAGGACACAGGCAGAGAGACAGGCAGGCAGAGAGACAGGTACAGAGAGAGACACCAAGGACACAGGCAGAGAGACAGGTACAGAGAGAGACACCAAGGACACAGGCAGAGAGACAGGCAGGCAGGCAGAGAGACAAGTACAGAGAGAGAGACACCAAGGACACAGGCAGAGAGACAGGCAGGCAGAGAGACAGGTACAGAGAGAGACACCAAGGACACAGGCAGAGAGACAGGCAGGCAGGCAGAGAGACAGGTACAGAGAGAGACACCAAGGACACAGGCAGAGAGACAGGCAGGCAGACAGAGAGACAGGTACAGAGAGAGACACCAAAGACACAGGCAGAGAGACAGGCAGGCAGGCAGAGAGACAGGTACAGAGAGAGACACCAAGGACACAGGCAGAGAGACAGGCAGGCAGACAGAGAGACAGGTACAGAGAGAGACACCAAGGACACAGGCAGAGAGACAGGCAGGCAGACAGAGAGACAGGTACAGAGAGAGAGACACCAAGGACACAGGCAGAGAGACAGGCAGGCAGAGAGACAGGTACAGAGAGAGACACCAAGGACACAGGCAGAGAGACAGGTACAGAGAGAGACACCAGTGACACAGGCAGAGAGGCAGACAGGGAGGGGCAGGCAGGCACACTTACTAGGTAGGGATGTACACTTGCTTCAGTTTGCTCTCAGCCTCCGCTGCCTTCAGCCGTTTCTAACGAACACAGAACAGCATTAAGCGTTTCACTAGCTGCCCCATCCAGCCCAACAGAAACAGCGCCCTCTATAGGTGCATCTAACATAGTGTCCTGTGGTGTCCAGGCGTGACATGACGTGATCCCCGTCCACCCCATCCAACCCCGTCCCCTCCCCCACCCCCGTTGTGCGGCCCTCACCTGCTGCACGTATCGGTCCGTCGTCTTCCACATGTAGTAATACTCAATGATGCTGGTCAGCGACTTCCAGGGCAGCTGCAGTGAGAGGGCAGGGCGGTGACTCATGGGCCGAGCAGGGGGCCTCACTACAGAGCCACCACATAGCAAAGAGGCACTAGAGCGCCGCCCCTCTGGACACTCCCGTTACAGAGAGCACACTCAAGACAGATCAGTCACCAAGACCATAGAACCTACTCCTATCCTAGCAACATGGGGGGGGAGTCCACCCCGGAGCACCCCGACTCACAAAGTCCTGCCGGATGTCACTGAAGTCCTTGCCGTACTTCTCGAGCGCCTCCTCGAAGAGGCCAGCCTCCGAAGCGCTCCATTCCTCCATCTCATCGCGGCAGAGCACAGGGCCGCCCTGCGGCACCAACACGCTGATGGCCCCAGACAGGCTGTAGCCGTGCCGGTGTAGCGTGTCCATGGCGTGGAACTGTCCCGAGAGACATGAAGAGGCAGCACGCGTCACAAATGGCTTTCCCAGCCCGAGGGCCGCCAATCAGAAAGGAGGGGGCGGGCTCACCAGGGTGATGTCGCGGGAGGCGGCAGCGGCACTCATGTGCAGGCTGGGCTGCCGGACAGAGCTGCTGCAGTCCAGGGCACGGGCAAAGGTGCCCACCGCACTGTGGGGGGAGGGGGTGACAGGGTGGGAGGGTCACGTGATGCCCCGAAGGAGCCAGACGGTCGACCTGCGCCGGCGATCATGACCATCACCGTCATCATCACCATCACCGTCATCATCATCATCAGTCATCATCACCGTCATCATCATCATCATCACCATCACTGTCATCAGTCATCATCACCGTCATCACCACCACTACTGTCATCAGTCATCATCACCGTCATCACCACCACTACTGTCATCAGTCATCATCACCGTCGTCACCATCACCGTCATCATCATCATCAGTCATCATCACCGTCATCATCATCATCATCACCATCACTGTCATCAGTCATCATCACCGTCATCACCACCACTACTGTCATCAGTCATCATCACCGTCGTCACCATCACCGTCATCATCATCATCAGTCATCATCACCGTCATCATCATCATCATCACCATCACTGTCATCAGTCATCATCACCGTCATCACCACCACTACTGTCATCAGTCATCATCACCGCCATCATCACCACTACTGTCATCAGTCATCATCACCATCGTCACCACCACTGTCATCATCACCACTACTGTCATCAGTCATCATCACCGTCGTCACCACCACTGTCATCATCACCACTACTGTCATCAGTCATCATCACCGTCGTCACCACCACTGTCATCATCACCACTACTGTCATCAGTCATCATCACCACCAGTCAACACAGTCATCATCATCAGTCACAACCACCTTCATCACCATCATCATAAGAATCAGTCAACATCACAACCTTCTTCAGTCATTACCGTTATCGTAACCACCTTCCTCACCAACATCATAACCAGTAGTCACCATCACCAGTTGTCATCACAACCTTCATCAGTCGTCATCACCAGTCATCACGACCATCACAGTCATTACAACCATCTTCATCACCACCACAGCCATCACAACCACCTTCCTAATCATCACTGTCATCATCGTCGTCATCATCATCATCATCAAATCCAGTCAGTTTTCATCATCATAAATACCTTCATCATCAACCTCATAGCCATCACAACCAACTTCACCATCATCACAGTCACATTCATTATCATCATCATCATCACAAGAATTGTCAGCAGGCGTGTTTAAACTGAAAGGAGAAACCCCTCCCTCCCTCACAGAGCCAAACCCGGCCCCCAGGGATAGATCCAGCACGTCAGAAATGAATCGCCTTTGCATGTCAGGTAATGGAGCAGAAGCGAGCGTCAGCCATACCGAGCAACAACCAGGAACTGGTCGATCTGCTTGTTGGTCAGCGGGCACTGGGGGTCCCACATTTTCACCTCCAGTTTGGACTGATCCCGGTCGTCTGGCTCGCCTGCCGGGGACAGGAGGATGGGGGGGGGGGGGGGAGAGTGAGCTGACCGCTTCACCGCCACATGCAGCCATTACTGCTGGAGTAATGGGCAGTACCATAAAAGGAGCATGGGGGGGGGAGTCGTACATCCTCCTTATAAAGAATAAACAGCATCACTGATGGACTGAGGGAAATGCTAGTCTGTGTTATGGCACAAAGAGGAGGGTAAGTGAGGACAAAGCCCCAAGAGGCCCTCGGCACCACTGGTGGGGGTCACTGATTATTCACAGTTTATGGCGACAGATGTGACAGATGGATGCGGACACAGTCCCACCGTGAAGTTGGCGGGAAAATCACGGTGGTGTGGAGCACAGCTAATCGCGCCACTTCATCTTTATCACCACGGAGACCGTCTCCGGGCAACCACGCAGGACTTGCCCGCAGTCGCCGGGACTCCCCCAAACTTCCAGTACAGCCGTCGATGTGACTGACTGTGCTGATTGGCTAACCTGTGGAGGTCCCATCCCCCCCAGCTATGGGCCCCAAGACTCCGACAGTCAAGGGAGGGAGAGTAGAGGCATCAGGGAATGAGAGGCGAGACAGTGAGTGTGAGGAGGAGGAGCATGGAGAGAGGAGGAGCCAGTCTCCTCTATGGGGGGGGCACCCACGTGCACACTCACCGTCCTGCAGCATGTCGGGCACGTCGGCCTGGAAGCGAGGCCCCACACGGATCTCACCCTTGTCGGCCAGCAGGGTTTTCTGCGTAGGGTCGTATACCAGTGAGTAGAAGAATGAGTCCTGTTGGGGGGGGGAGGGGGCATGTCACACCAAAACGCTGCACTGCCATTGGTCAGCCTAGAGCTACGATCCACTCGGAGCAACCCCAACCAACCCCCTCACCCCCCAAGCCCCGAGGTCGACGCACCTCCCTGTCCAAGTAGGAGAGCACAGATTCAGTCTCATTCAGGAGAGCCACACTGCACTTCCCCCTGCAGAAGTAAGGGAAGGAGGTGGGTTGGGATCACATGACTAGGGGCCTCAACCACCCCCGGCGTGTATGTGTACACATGCGTGTGCGTGTACCTGATGTGAGTCGCTGGCAGCGACTCGTACTGCCGTGACAGGAAGAGCTCGCGGTGACGTAGCTGGTGCTTCTGCTTGTCACTGAGCTCCGGGTCACTCGAGCTCGCCTTCTCCTCCTCCAGGTCCTCTGGACAGGGAAAGCGCGGGTCAGAGACATGGGGTGACACGCCCCCCCCATCCCCACACACACACCACCCACTTGCATGCTTGTCTGCCAGCTGGATCAGGCTGTGTGAGATGTCCCTCCGCCTGTAGAAGCAGACCACCTTCGCCTCGACGTTCCCACTGGCCGTCTGAAACAAAGCACACGGGTCACGGCCAGAACCTGCAACATTCCCAGCACACACGCTCTCCCAGAGAGTGTGGGATTGGCATCCCGTCTGAGGTCAGCGACATTCAGCGACATCACAGTGCACAGACATTCCTGTAGGAACCAGTTTCACTTCCCGGTCTTCAAAGCACTAAAACGATCCATCGGACTGCGCATCCAAAGCAGCCAGCAGGGCTTCATCCTCAAATGCTTATCAGCTTCCATCCAGCCCACAGAAACCGGCAGATGCGAAGCCACGACTCACTGATAACCTGCGCATGCAGCGTTTGACAGGCTGCACATGTGACCCAGGCTGCTCCAATCAGAACACAGGACAGAGTCACGGCCCACAGTACATCTGACTGAATTCACCATCAGCATGGAGGACATGAATGTACAGGCCAGACCTGCAAACTGAGCTCACTGAGAGAAGGCACAATGATGCTCAGGCGTGGTCTCAGCGGCCCGTAGCCATGGTAACCGCGGGCGAGGTGGCCACCCAACACCTGTCTGCGTATCAGGTTACCGCGTGGATGCGGACCCTGGGGAGCACAACTGCACCGCTCACCCGGCATCATCTCCCACCCCCCCCAAAAAAAAGCAGCTCAGAGTCTCCAGCTAAGATGTCGTCAGCGGCGAGTTACACATCATATCCGTGGCAGGACCACAATCAACAGACCACCGGCCTTTGCAGAGCCAGTACTGTCCAAAACGCTTTTTTCAAAAGTTATTTTAGCATTGTCACAAGGAGCACAAGGTGGCAGTATTTGCTGATATATTTATATATTATCGATATTTTTTTGTTGAATATATCCAAGACGTGGCTAAACTCTGAGCTCGACAGACCTGAAGTGAAATATCAGTGAAGCAGAACCAACCTGGGAGACCATAGCGAGGTTCTGAAACATCAGTGAAGCAGAACCGACCTGGGAGACCATAGCGAGGTTCTGAAACATCAGTGAAGCAGAACCGACCTGGGAGACCATAGCGAGGTTCTGAAACATCAGTGAAGCAGAACCGACCTGGGAGACCACAGCGAGGTTCTGAAACATCAGTGAAGCAGAACCGACCTGGGACACCACAGCGAGGTTCTGAAACATCAGTGAAGCAGAACTGACCTGGGAGACCATAGCGAGGTTCTAAGCAGTAAATGTGTGACAAAGTCCCTCATCCTCCACTACAGAAAATGGCTGATCACGCCGCTTCATCCACAGCACGAAATCCCTAACGGAGCCCAGGCAACCTAGAAGCGGTGACCTATGGCCCTGGGTCAGCTGTGGGGATGTAAGGAAGCACCCCGGTACACGCCACCCCCCGGGGGGGGGGCCTTACCTTATTCAGCTCCTCTATCCGCCGGATCAGGTATGGGTTACTGGAGGAATTCTCGAAGAAGACGTAATCTGCAAGGAGACACACACAGGGCCTTCAGAAACACCGAAGCCAGCCTAAGCGAAAGGAGGATTCGCAAGTACAACAGCAATAACACACTGTATTACTTCATAAATGACAGCAAACAAAAACAGCGAGATGGTCGCAGCAGCGTTTATTCATGAGAGGCAGCGGTGTGTCCATAACAGGCACTGGTGCCCCCTGCCCCAGCTGCCTTTCCGCAGTCACCCTACGAATTCAGGCAAAATGAGTCCACTTATTTCTGTGCTTAGTCAAACATCATTCAGGAGCACCTCAGGCTCGCGAAACATCACCTAAAGGGCAGGCTGTCGCAGGAGCTTGGCGGCCCACGACACAGCGGCGCGACCCGAACGCCCGCAAGGGATAACCCCAACCCGCGTGGTTTTAACATAACCATACCCATAACCATACCCAAAGCCATAACCATAACCATAACCAAAGCCTGCCACACGTGATACCAGCCAACATCACCCTGCAATGGTACAGTACCACGATACATCAAACTGCAGTGATACAGTATCGTGATACATAACCCTGCAGTGATACAGTATCATGGTACATTACCCTGCAGTGATACAGTAACCCCTGGCGTCACTAATTATGTTTTAAAAACAAACGGGACAGATTGGGGGGGGGGGGGGGGGGGGGGGGTCACGGATCAGCGGGATTAAGCCGGACGATCAGGTGTATAAATATATTTATAAACATATTCCTATCCGACATTAACAGCTCCAGCCCCTACGGATCACAAAGCTCGGTGCCTCTACAGCATTAAAGCCCGCCGTCCCTCCATCTGCGGGGCTTTATCCCAAACTCTCCCGGCTATCTGCGGTTCTTCTGCCTCTCGGGAGCCGCTTTATGCCGCCTGCAGGCCGTTACCGCCGCACAGGGGAAGCGTGGCCCTGTCTCTGCAGGTGTCGGTACACGGACCGTCCGGGACGCCCACGATCAACCAGGCGCCGCGGATCCACACACAAAAGCGCCAGGATACAAAGAGGCGTCGGAGGACACGATCGGCGGAGGGCTCCGGCGGGCAGAGGCGCACGGAGAGCTCGGCGAGCGGCAGCCAGGGCAGCACTGTGCCCAGGCCCGAAGCGCCCCGCCACCGCAGAGCCGCAGCCCACGACGGGCCAGAGGCTCGCTTCCCCCGCCGCCACTACCGACCGGCGCACCCGCCGAAAGCCGGCCGGGGCCCCCATCCGCGCCAGCGCACGTTAAAAGCGGTCCGCAATCCCCACATCGGGGCCGACATACCTCCGACCCGGTACATGTTGGCCGCCATTTCTGCCCTCCTGTAGTGTTAAAAAGAGACGGTCATAAATAAATAGCGCGATAAGCAGAGCTTATCTGAGAAATCGTTTAAATACGCGAATATTTTATAAGGTGTGCGTTTTCGCCAAGGGGGAGAACCGGGCTGGTGCTTCAGGATCCCCCCTCCCAGCTTTCACGGTACAATGCAGCGAGCCAGACTCCGAGAGGCTGCGATCAGCCGGTATCCGCTTCCTGGTGAGGGGGGTGGATGGAAGGGGAGGGGACCCGGGAGGGAGGCGCTGCGCACAGACACATGCAGCCCGGATAAAAGCTGGACAGGAAGCTGTTGCTCCTCTGCTCCGCTGTCTGGTTAGGGCTAACTTTAGCAGTTAAGTCACCCACGGCTAACCTGAGGGTGAGATGCAGCTACATAATACTGCTGCTGGCTGAAGTTAGAGGGGTGAAGCAGCAGTTTCAATTGACATAAAAGCGAAAAAGATACTGTATTTAATTATTTTTCCACACAAGCACACATCTGTAATATCTGGGATTTCGTCCTAGCGTTGGCTCCCAACATTTCCAGCTGCAGAGCTCTGAAATGTGATCTTCTCCCATCCATCCATCCATCCATCCATCCATTTCCCACTGCTCATTCCAGCTCAGATCCTGTCATTCTCCCAAATTCAAAAAGCGCTTTAAGGACATGTGTTCAGTGAAATCCTGTCTGGTATTATGGCCATATGGTTAGCTGTAACCTCATCTTTCTTTATTTAAAGGGACATCTAGTGAAGATATAGGGACGGAGTGCTGGATCTGAGGCTACGGATGTGTTAAAATCCTGTTAATGCCCAAAGTGATTCTACTCTGTTGGGCCCTTGAGCGAGGCCCATAACCTGCAATTGCTTCATCCTGGGTATGGTGTTAATCTACATCCAGCCCTATAAGGAGGTCCTCCAGCTTACAGGGAATAACTTGGGGGTTGGTGGCAGGATTGGCACTCCAGCCACTGGAAAAACCTCACATTGGTCCATTCGGACTGGTGTGGTGCTGAGGTATCACCTGCCACACAGCTGCACTCAGGTTCTCATCTCTGAGGTGGTTTGTTGTTTGGTTGGTGCAGCTACACACTGTAATCAGTGCATGCTCCTTACGCACTGTGATCAGTGCATGCTCCTTACGCACTGTGATCAGTGCATACTCCTTACGCGCTGTGATCAGTGCATGCTCCTTACGCGCTGTGATCAGTGCATGCTCCTTACGCACTGTGATCAGTGCATGCTCCTTACGCACTGTGATCAGTGCATGCTCCTTACGCACTGTGATCAGTGCATGCTCCTTACGCGCTGTGATCAGTGCATGCTCCTTACGCGCTGCGATCAGTGCATGCTCCTTACGCGCTGCGATAAGTGCATGCTCCTTACGCGCTGCGATCAGTGCATGCTCCTTACGCGCTGCGATCAGTGCATGCTCCTTACGCGCTGCGATCAGTGCATGCTCCTTACGCGCTGCGATCAGTGCATGCTCCTTACGCGCTGCGATCAGTGCATGCTCCTTACGCGCTGCGATCAGTGCATGCTCCTTACGCGCTGCGATCAGTGCATGCTCCTTACGCGCTGCGATCAGTGCATGCTCCTTACGCGCTGCGATCAGTGCATGCTCCTTACGCGCTGCGATCAGTGCATGCTCCTTACGCGCTGCGATCAGTGCATGCTCCTTACGCGCTGCGATCAGTGCATGCTCCTTACGCGCTGTGATCAGTGCATGCTCCTTACGCGCTGTGATCAGTGCATACTCCTTACGCGCTGTGATCAGTGCATGCTCCTTACGCGCTGTGATCAGTGCATGCTCCTTACGCGCTGTGATCAGTGCATGCTCCTTACGCGCTGTGATCAGTGCATGCTCCTTACACACTGCGATCAGTGCATGCTCCTTAGCTCTCTCCTCTAGTGAAGATCAGCATTTTTGATGCTCTGCATGTCATATTGAGTCCACAGCATCACAAACCTGTACAAAGTACGAGACCGGCACTATAGCATGGCCGAGTGTAGAGCTTGCCTACTTTGCCTATCTGAGGGAGTCCCACACACGCTTAAAAAGTTCCTGCTCCTACGCCTGCAGTTGCTGGACTGATGTATAGATGCCTGCTGGTGCATTAACAGTAGATCCGTTGTTATTGCAGGCTTGTTGACGTACAAATAAAAGCCCTCCTATCAAACCACTGGTGCAATAAAGCAGCAGCAGGTGTGTGATTCCTAACCAACGTGGCACACGTTCATGACGGCCCGTGCCCACAGGCTGTGTCTTTGTTATGTACACTAGTTAAAACTCAGAATTTATAACACTTGCCTATAAAATCTCTAGTTTAGGAACAATATACAGTAGTTAAACAATAAACAAAAATAATACCCCGTAAAACTTAAAGTTAAATAATATTACAATCGAAACTACTGGATTTAGACAAAAGAAAATAATGTTAGCGGGTCTCCCGGAGTCAGAGGGCGGGCTTGTCGGTGACATCACGGCTGGGACTGCCCTCCCCGGGCGGCGGAGCGGAGCCACCAGGCAGTCCTCAGCCCCGGCGCAGACACGCCTGCTGCGCGCGTCCGCGCTCTCGTTCGGGGTGTATGTGCAACAGAAGCAAAAGATGAATTACTTTTCAGTCCCGTCTCCACTTGAAATCCGCACCATCCCCTGAAACTGCACTTGGACTATACGATGATTGCGCATACTTACTTACTGGAAAACCCCCCTTCCCAACCTCAGGAATAAAAAGGCAGAGCAGCGGAACCGTAAGAGAGTGACTGCTGCAAGATGAAGTTTGGAAAGAGTATTTGCATCTTGAACGTCGGCGGCACCAAGTACGCATTCCCCAGGGACGTGATAAAGGACTTTCCCCTCCAGCGAGTGAGCCGCCTGCACAGCTGCGCCTCCGAGAAAGAGGTGCTGGAGGTGTGTGACGACTACGACCGGGAGAGCAACGAGTTCTTTTTTGACCGGCACTCGGAGGCGTTCGTCTTCATTATGCTCTACGTGAAGTCCGGCAAGCTGCGCTTCGTCCCGCGGATGTGCGAGCTCTCCTTCTACAATGAGATGGTCTACTGGGGGCTGGAGAGCTCCCACCTGGAGTACTGCTGCCAGCGACGGCTGGATGACAGGATGTCGGACTCCTTCACCTACTTCTCGGAGGAGGACATCAAGCCCGAGGAGGACCTGGAGACCGTGGGAGGGGGCGCCAGGTGGCTGGAGAGGATGAGGAGGACTTTCGAGGAGCCCATGTCCTCCGTGGCTGCTCAGATCCTCGCCTCGGTCTCCGTGATCTTTGTGATCGTGTCCATGGTCATACTGTGTGCCAGCACCCTGCCCGACTGGGACAGTGCCAAGAACAACAGCGTGGCAGAGCACAGGTAGCCGCGCGCCCGACTCCGGCTGTCTGAGAGGCTGATCACGCTACACATTGCAGATATTACAGTTACAGTATGAATTATGTTTTGCTTTATTTACGATGGATGGATGGATGGATGCGGTACCATTAATAGCTAGAATTAACGGCTTTAATTATGCTTTAAAATCTAATTTATTTTCCATTTTTGTGTTCTTTAAAATCCAGATGCCACACACACAATTACTCTGCATGTTGCACATTATATCTTTAAAATATCAGTGCGATTTGTCAGTCATGCTGTTGTCTTGTTTTGTGTCGAAATTTTCACCTGTTTGCTTTATTTTTCAGCATAGCAAATCACACAATACTTCCACGGCTCAAAATCAATAAGAAACGGATGAAGGTTTCCGTCCCGAAAGGCCCCTAACTAATTATAAAGTGCAATTAACAGACGCATTATGACCGTTTTAGATTGGTCATAGTGGTAATACCAGGGTCTATAATTCCTGCTATTTATTTATTGAACACCGAATTACAAAAGAAATATTATAACCACCATCAAACAGCGGCTAGCTCTGGCTGCCTGGCAGTGAATTAATTAATTACTGCAGAAAGTGTGGGCGATGGCGCTGGGCGCAATGTCTATCCATCATGGAGGGGGAGACGGAAAGGCCCCGAGGTAGGGGAATACGCTACGTGACACATGCATGATGTATTTTTTATAACATTATTTATCAAGCGTAGCCACGCTGCAGAAGTGAACACGGAGCAACAGGGGGCTGAGGAGCTGGAATACGGGTCCTGCAGACCGGTCAGACCCAGCAGTGTTGCTAGGCTCCTGAGACATCCGAGGCTTAGCCCAGAGCCCTAATCGCTCTGAGGGCTCTCAAACAGAGAGCATGCTGCTTAAAACATCTGAGCTAAATCACTGGGGGCTCGTTGGGATGCATTCAGGGCTTTAGCCCCTAGAGCCTCAGGATGGAGAGACGTCTGGCCAGACTAATGCATCATGCAGGCATGATCTGAGTGTGTGCTGTGGGAAAAGTTATAGGCAGTGTCCCCGGTGGTGAAAGCAAGGAGAGCCGGCCTTTCAGCCTGGAAAACAGAGTCATTTTCTAAAATGTTATATATTACTACATTCATGATGCTTTTTATCTATTCATCCAGGGAAAAGGCCAATGCACCAGCCAACAGCGATCCAGACAAAGCGCTGTCAATATTCAATCAGCGGCGGTCAGATTGAAACTCATTTGGCGTCCGCTAAAATCACTTTCCTGTCGATTCCTCGAGTGAATGCTTTACAACAGCCAGGAGTACAGCAGATTAATTGCGAATTATCCATTACATGCGTGCTATGTAATACTTCAGCCCATTAGGCCCTGTTGTGATAAACCATTCTTTTAATATTTAACTGTGCAGTAAAAGCCATTTCTGCAGCAGCCGTGACAATTAAAAACATCCACCCATCTTCCTTGGCCACTTATCCCGTGATGGGCTGAGCTGGCAATTGAAAACAAAAATCTCTGAAATTAACATGCATCTAAAGTCTTGTCTTTTCACAGCATACAGAGGTTCAGCAGTCATCCCTCCATCTTCGCATAGCTTCCCCTGCCTGGGAACACTGGGAGACCCTTTTCTCCTTCCTTTTAAACTGAAATTGTAAATGTAGAGGCGTCGATTTCATGTTGGTAGATCTTTTTATCTGCACAGATCTGGCTGGTGGCTGCAACTGGTTTCTCTGACATCAGAGACCCTAAACCCCAGTGCATCAGCTGCCATTTGTGGGGATGGTCTTCACCGCTGCGTCTTCAGCCAGTTCGTCTGAATCTCTTCGCGTCTCTGTCTTTTTCTACAAAAAGAGCCCCCCACAATGGTGCCAGGTTGAGCCTAATATTTCATACTTTCGAAAGCATGGGCGTCACCTTTGGCACGGGCCAATCAGAGCACAGCAGATGAGGGGGAGGGGCACCAGCTGCTGAGGGGTGGTGAGGCAGCAAAAGCCCAGACTGCCCAAAGGCCTTCTGGGAAATGTTCTGGGCTTTTGATGAGCGCCCCATTTTAAAATATTTGTTAAATTTAAAAACTGTGTCATTCCCCGGGAAGCCAGACTTGATTTATCCTGACACACTAATGCAGTCTGGTGTCCCTGCCGTTCTCGGCCTGGTTCAGAGCCTCCTGGGGCTCTGGGAGGAGATGATTCTCACTCCATACTGTCTCTGGGTCACATGGCCCAATCAGTGCTCAGTACATCCACCCGAGTCGCACGTGACACTGCTTAGCAGACGTCTTTCCTGGGAGAGCCCTCCACAGCTTTCCCTTAAAGCTGCTGGCTGTTGAGCTGTAATTTGGGGTAAGCACCCAACGCCTGGGGCCTCTCGTGGGACCCGCAGCCTTTGGTGATCGGGCCAGATCCCTGTCCACCTCACTGCCTTCTCCTTTACTGTTAGGCTGTGCAACACTGACTCGATGGTGTTCTGGATTTATGATGTGGACCAGTTAAGGCCATCGTGACTATATTGGCTTTCGCTAGGCCCAGTATGTCCTGCTAAATATTACCTGGAACAACTCGGGTTAAGTACAGAGATTCTGTATAACTTCTTATGGCACTTTTCCACTGCCACCAAGAACCAAGACGTACTGCAGATTAGCAGTTTGCCATTGTAAAGTATGTGAGCCGTACTGCAGATTAGCAGTTTGCCATTGTAAAGTATGTGAGCCGTACTGCAGATTAGCAGTTTGCCATTGTAAAGTATGTGAGCCGTACTGCAGATTAGCAGTTTGCCATTGTAAAGTATGTGAGCCGTACTGCAGATTAGCAGTTTGCCATTGTAAAGTATGTGAGCCGTACTGCAGATTAGCAGTTTGCCATTGTAAAGTATGTGAGCCGTACTGCAGATTAGCAGTTTGCCATTGTAAAGTATGTGAGCCGTACTGCAGATTAGCAGTTTGCCATTGTAAAGTATGTGAGCCGTACTGCAGATTAGCAGTTTGCCATTGTAAAGTATGTGAGCCGTACTGCAGATTAGCAGTTTGCCATTGTAAAGTATGTGAGCCGTACTGCAGATTAGCAGTTTGCCATTGTAAAGTATGTGAGCCGTACTGCAGATTAGCAGTTTGCCATTGTAAAGTATGTGAGCCGTACTGCAGATTAGCAGTTTGCCATTGTAAAGTATGTGAGCCGTACTGCAGATTAGCAGTTTGCCATTGTAAAGTATGTGAGCCGTACTGCAGATTAGCAGTTTGCCATTGTAAAGTATGTGAGCCGTACTGCAGATTAGCAGTTTGCCATTGTAAAGTATGTGAGCCGTACTGCAGATTAGCAGTTTGCCATTGTAAAGTATGTGAGCCGCACTGCAGATTAGCAGTTTGCCATTGTAAAGTATGTGAGCCGTACTGCAGATTAGCAGTTTGCCATTGTAAAGTATGTGAGCCGCACTGCAGATTAGCAGTTTGCCATTGTAAAGTATGTGAGCCGTACTGCAGATTAGCAGTTTGCCATTGTAAAGTATGTGAGCCGTACTGCAGATTAGCAGTTTGCCATTGTAAAGTATGTGAGCCGTACTGCAGATTAGCAGTTTGCCATTGTAAAGTATGTGAGCCGTACTGCGGATTAGCAGTTTGCCATTGTAAAGTATGTGGTTCTCCTTCCATGTAAACACCATTATGTCAGTGGTGTGGAGTGAAAACACATGTGGGCCTTTAATGGCTTGAAGGACAGATACTTTGGCACATTGGAAATCAGACATCCATACATGTGGTGCTACGTCATGCATGATTTAATAAAAGTATCAAAACAAAATGAATAGGGGACGGTCATTGTCTGTTAATATTAATAATCTCCCATTGCATGCAATCTCAGGACAATAGGCAGTGGAATACCTTCAGTTTAGCAAGAACTTTTATGAGAACCTCAGCTGTCCTCAACTTACCCACAGGATCATTGAGGCCGTGTGCATCGAGGTCTTAGCTAAAGGCTGTTATCTTCCTGCCCACAGGATCATCGAGGCCATTTCTATGGAGGTCCTAGCTAAAGGCTGTTATCTTCCTGCCCACAGGATCATCGAGGCCATTTCTATGGAGGTCCTAGCTAAAGGCTGTTATCTTCCTACCCACAGGATTGAGGCCATGTGCATCGAGGTCCTAGCTAAAGGCTGTTATCTTCCTGCCCACAGGATCATCAAGGCCATTTCTATGGAGGTCCTAGCTAAAGGCTGTTATCTTCCTACCCACAGGATTGAGGCCATGTGCATCGAGGTCCTAGCTAAAGGCTGTTATCTTCCTGCACACAGGATTGAGGCCATGTGCATCGAGGTCCTAGCTAAAGGCTGTTATCTTCCTGCACACAGGATTGAGGCCATGTGCATCGAGGTCCTAGCTAAAGGCTGTTATCTTCCTGCCCACAGGATTGAGGCCATGTGCATCGAGGTCCTAGCTAAAGGCTGTTATCTTCCTGCCCACAGGATTGAGGCCATGTGCATCGAGGTCCTAGCTAAAGGCTGTTATCTTCCTGCCCACAGGATTGAGGCCATGTGCATCGAGGTCCTAGCTAAAGGCTGTTATCTTCCTGCCCACAGGATTGAGGCCATGTGCATCGAGGTCCTAGCTAAAGGCTGTTATCTTCCTGCACACAGGATTGAGGCCATGTGCATCGAGGTCCTAGCTAAAGGCTGTTATCTTCCTGCCCACAGGATTGAGGCCATGTGCATCGAGGTCCTAGCTAAAGGCTGTTATCTTCCTGCCCACAGGATTGAGGCCATGTGCATCGAGGTCCTAGCTAAAGGCTGTTATCTTCCTGCACACAGGATTGAGGCCATGTGCATCGAGGTCCTAGCTAAAGGCTGTTATCTTCCTGCACACAGGATTGAGGCCATGTGCATCGAGGTCCTAGCTAAAGGCTGTCCTTTTCCTGCCCACAGGATCATCGAGGCTGTGTGCATCGGCTGGTTCACAGCTGAGTGCATCGTGCGCTTCCTGGTGTCCCGCGATAAGTGCGAGTTCCTGCGGCGTCCACTGAACGTCATTGACCTGCTGGCCATCGCTCCATACTATGCCTCAGCGCTGGCAGCAGCTGTGACAGGCGAGAGCTCGCAACTGCAGCGTGCCGGCGTCACGCTGCGTGCCCTACGCATGATGCGTATCTTCTGGCTCATCAAGCTGGCACGCCACTTCCTGGGCCTGCAGTCACTTGGGCTGACGCTGCGGCGCTGCTACCGTGAGATGGTCATGTTGCTGGTGTTTGTGGGCGTGGCCATGGCCATCTTTGGTGCACTAGCCCAGCTGCTGGAGCATGGCTTGGACCTGGTGCCCAGCAGTGAGGACTATGCCAGCATCCCGGCCGCCTGCTGGTGGGTTATTATCTCCATGACCACAGTGGGCTATGGAGACATGTACCCCATCACCATGCCCGGGCGCATGCTGGGCGGCCTCTGTGTGGTCAGCGGCATCGTGCTGCTGGCACTACCCATCACATTCATCTACCACAGCTTCGTGCAGTGCTACCATGAGCTGCGGCTGCGCTCGGCTCGTTACCACCGCAGCCTCTCCACTGAGTTCCTCAACTGAGTGGCACGGGTCAGCCCCTCTCCAGCACTCACCTCCCATCAAACTGGGAAACTCCCTATTGTGCACCTCCTTTCTTTGGCCAGAAGACTCTTCTGACACATTTGTTCCTGCATTCTGGCCACAGGGGCATGTCAGGGTTTTTGTAAGGGCATGACAGGTACCCATGGTGAGAGTAACCAATAGGAAAAGCTGTTAGATCATGGGTACCTAGCTTATATACGTCCATGGAAGTCAGGGACACGTAATTAAGAACCGGTAATTATTTCTCAAGCTTCCTCGTGCAGGTGAACGATATTGACGAACAAAGTACCAGAGGTTCCGATGCATCAAAGCAAAAGTGATATAATATTCTGATCCAGTCCAGAGTGAGGACAGCAAGTTCTAACATGATGTGATGACAGGTACATCCCGGTGTCCTGCATAATGCCACCGGGATTCTATTGATCGAGCCCTTTGCAGTGACAGCTGCTCTATGTCTGGAAGGTAAGACTCTTTCCAGTAGATGATTGGCTTATTGATGGCAGCCAGCTAGCCAATGGACATGAACTACCCAGTTCACCATGAGCTGACTTTCTATCGAGGCTCCGGAGGTGATGCCATGGGTCGGCCCTTGGCCCCTCTCTTCTGTCACAGGGGCCCATAAGGAGAGGCAGCTGCCCCCTCAGGCTGGTACCCCACCACTGCCGCCATGCCATGGCGGGGGTTCAGTTCCCTCAGTCTCGGGGGGCAGTTTCCCTCCCTGTCAGCGCTGACCATGTCACCTCCTTCCCTCAAACCTCTACCACTGCTCCATTGGCCTCCCCTTCCTCCTCTGAAGACTTCCAGGCCCCCTAGCTGCCAGGAAGAGCTACTGCACCCAGTGATGTCAACACTGTCTCTCCGTTTGACTTACTTACATATCTAACATCAAACTTCCTGGGCAGTAGGCAGCTAAATGGGGGTGAAAGGCTGCATGTGACGCTTCCTCACGTCCCTCTGTCTCTGCCTGCAGTAGACAGTCCACCAGCAGCTTTTGTCACATGACTTTTGCCGGATGTTCATCAGAGGGGTGTCACCTCTGTGCCACCAGTCATCCAGGGTCACAAGATCACATTCAGGACACTCAAGGTCATCCATCAACAGCAGCTTGAAAGCCATGTTGTTTTCTAGTTTTGTTAATAATTTTTCTAAAAGTATTACTTAAATATATAAATATATCCAAAGTAACATCTAAATTGTTATTGAACGCAATTAATCTTCAAAAGACCAAGCTTGAATACTATGGTTGCTCTCTAGGTGAAAAATAACAGCGCTTCCTGAACATTCCTGGAGGAGAATATATATTCTCCGTGCTTCATTGCATGATGAGTTTTGAAAATTAAAATGGAAAAACGCTGTGTAAAAGTTATAAGCTGAACTGGAGTTCCGCTGCTTCCTGCTATGTGAACAGTGCAACTGGATGATGTTGGACTTCCACTGGGAATAAACCTTCATACTGGACCTGTCAGGCTACCGCAGGACTTTGTGTTTTTTTTCCAGTTGTGTCAGGAATGATGAGTAGATGTCCACGCCCCCCTGCCAGGAGCTTTTTCAGGTGATTAAACCCCACCCAGGATTTTCAGAGATGTTAGGATTTATAGGATGAGAATAGAACAGAGATCCTCAACTCAAAAAGCTGAAAGTGTCTTGAATTCATGGAGTCCACCTGTGCAGCACAGGGGTGAAAAGTTAGGAGTCCGACCTGGAGAAGGAACCAGAGAGAACTGCTGGGCCATGTTAACGGCGGGAGTGGGTGTTAGCATGTAGCGCAGTATTAGCAGAGAGGGCCGGCTGGGCCGCATTCACAACGGGAGTGGGTGTTAGCATGTAGCACAGTATTAGCAGAGAGACCCAGCTAAGCCACATTCACAAAAGGAGTGGGTGTTAGCATGTAGCGCAGTACTGGCAGAGATGGGCGGCTGGGCCCCGTTAACGGCGGAAGTGGGTGTTAGCATGTAGCGCAGTACTGGCAGAGAGGGGCGGCTGGGCCATGTTAACGGCGGGAGTGGGTGTTAGCATGTAGCGCAGTATTAGCAGAGAGGGCCGGCTGGGCCACATTCACAACGGGAGTGGGTGTTAGCATGTAGCGCAGTACTAGCATAGAGGGCGCTGGGCCACATTCACAACGGGAATGGGGGTTAGCATGTAGCGCAGTACTAGCATAGAGGGCGCTGGGCCACATTCACGACGGGAGTGGGTGTTAGCATGTAGCGCAGTATTAGCAGAGAGGGGCGGCTGGGCCCCGTTAACGGCGGGAGTGGGTGTTAGCATGGAGGAGGCTCATTCACGGGAACAGAGTGTTAGTGGAGCCCTGAGTGAGCAGCAGAGTTTCTCAGTGGGAGAGGTGCATCCACTTGCAGAGACACACCGTGTTTAGACACTCCCACCGGCTGCCATGCGCCGGGTCCAAGGCGGCTGATTGAGGCCATGAATAATGTTTATGTAACAATAATGTAAAAATGTAAAAATAACATGCTATGTTAGATGTTGAACAACCGAAATTCTAATGTTAAAGAAATAATAATAATAAAAAAATTTGCACAACTGATGCTGGACAGACTCTGCAGAATGCAGTGCCAGGCAAACTCTGCAGAATGCAGTGCCAGGCAAACATTTATTCGAATTGTACTGAATATTCATGTGAACCCAAGGGAAGACAAGCTCTACAGGCAGAATGCAAACATGGACCTCGGCCCACTGCTGTGTACTGAGGCAAGAATCACTCTCTGTCAAGGACGTGGCTCTGAATGGCCAATGAGCCCCAGCTCACCCCAAGCGGGCTCTGTGAAAAGGACACATCATGAAAAAAAATATGGCAATATATTGGAAAATATAATGCAACATATTAAATAATATATTTCCCTATATGAGAAACTAGTGCTTATATATTCCAATATACTGCAATATATGCACGGATCATGTCTGACTAAGTACTGATACATATAAAAATGAATTGCAATGAAGACAAAAACATTTTTACTGCATTTTTACATATGATAGTTTTATTGAAAATGAATTTATCTTTCAACTTAATTCCCGTTTATTTTACCCTTTGTGTTTTATAATAATCAATACATTACAATATAGATGGTTTTTCTTACATATCAGTCTATAAAATATACATCTCAATGTATGTCATTTTATATTTAAGATGATGGTTAATGATCTTGTTTCTTTGCTTATTAAAACAAGGTGAAGAACACTTGAAGAAAAGAAATAAAGAACAGTCTGTTATCCTAATTAACATTAAGGGCCTAGATGTTTTATTAACAAATTCCAACTTGCCTGTCTACAATGTTCACGGTCTTTTTTTGCCCGCACTGTGCTGTGATTGGCTAGTACTCCTTTTATCCAAAGCTGTTCGGTTTTGTGGTCCAATCACGGCCCACTTGAGTTACGCAAAGAATCATGCAAGAAGCTGTTGTCGCGCACCAAACTAGGCGCATATGTCATAGGGAAAACTGGAACGATTTAAAAGGAAACATATTCTCCATGGTTCTGAGAATACAGAGATTCCAACAAGAACAAAACGATGAATGAAAGGTTAGTGTTTTGCTTCATCCAAGCAGGCTGACAAACAGCTGTGATTCTGTACCAGCCTTAGGTTACAGCAGGTAACTTGGGCTCTGTTTTAGGTGTTCCTGCTAACTGTCTGATGCTTGATTCATTCAGTTGATTTATCGGCAGGGGTAATGAAGGCGTAGTTTGGATTTTTTTTGAAGTGGAGTTGTATGAGGTACTTAGACCAACAACTCCCGTGTTCTGCAAGGTAAAATAAAATGTTTTATCGTGATTATGAACATCCATATCATTATCGATATGAATATAGTAATTATCGTGATATAGCCTAAACACTTGTTTACTTGCATAATTAACTGTTATAATGTATTTTTACAACAAATTTGATCAAGATATGAACCTGTTGTTGGCATCATTTATCATATTTATACTATATTACTATATTAGTAAATCAGTTTGATCATTATCATCAGAAAAACTCAAAAACACTATTGTTTTCTGCATATGAATTTTAGAATAATGTGATAAATATCAATATTGTGAAAATATTGTGATATACTATTTAGGGCATATCGCCCAGCCCTAGTTAAATCCTTTCCCTGGAACAATGAGGCAGTTTGAGAAAAAACTGTAAGCGTTTTCTAGTATTAAGCCCTACAACAAATGAAGTTTATTTTCATGTTTCATTTTGCCATATGCCCAGCCCTAACGACCCCACTTCAAAAAATCCAAACTGTCCCTGATTTAGAACTGGCTGACTGACTTTAAAAATCATTTTTTCAGTGTTAATATGATATTATCTGGTTCTTGAACTGTGTTTATAAACTAATTTAGATGTTATGGATATTGTTATATTTCCTGATGTCTTTTGTGAATGTCTAATTATCTGTTATTGTTCTGTTCTACAGATGCTGCTGTACATCTCACCTCCCAGGGGCCAAGATATCAGATACAAGAAGAACAATCAACACAAGAATTTGTGAGTTGATGCAGTGAGGCGAAACAAATACGGAGCGTGGGCAAATACGAGCAGGTTGACCATGATAACAAACTGTTCTTCATTTCTTGTCTTCTTCACATGTTCTGCATCTTGTTTTCATCAGTGAGGAAACCAGATGGACTGTTAAATAGGACAGCAGACTCCTTTTGGACCCTTTCTGTCTTTTCTTTCCTTGATTTGGATCTCTAGCTCATGTTTAACGTTCAACGGCTGAAGGTCAAATAAGTAATAGGTTTGACAACATGGTTTTGAGATACTGTGTTTTATAACCATTACACATACATGAAACACCCAGGAATTCGGCCACTCTTTTTTGGAATTTAGAGCAGGCGCGACATGGCCACCTCCTTACGTCATTGTCTGGTAGCGAATGCTCAGTGAGGACCCTTTCTGCCCGGCGAGCAGTTCGGTGCTGCCGTGTGATTCTTCGGATACAAACTCTTTTGCGGAAGATGTATTACAAATTCAGCGGTTTTACTCAGAAGTTGACCGGTTCGGCACCATTAGTCGCATATGCTCCCCAGGTGAGTCGAAGGGAAGTGTCCTGTTTGCGCCAATCTGAAATAGCGATGACCTTCAGTATCCACTCTGTAACGACCCTGCTTGTCTTTCTATCCGGATTACGGGATGTCCTCTTTTTGGGTATTTCACTATTTGTGTTATTGTGCTGTTGCTATTGTTATTTATTAGTAAGATATAAATAATGAAGTTTATGTCTCTGTGGCTATAAGGTGAAAGTCATACTTTTTGATTGAAGTTATTTTGCAGTTGGTTTACTTTTGCAGTTATTTAAAAGTTTGGTCCGACACCTCAATATTGATCTTGTCTTTGCTTTTTCGATAGTCCAGATGATTTATATTAACTGTCATATAACGTGACGAGAGAGTGTCGCATACCTGGGTTATCACAGTAATATTTGATTCTTATGGTTGACTGGTTGATACCCGGAAGCAGACTGATATTTGTTTTTTCTCCTCTTTATTTTCTCGTATAAGTGCTACTAGTAGAATAATGCGAGTCTTTCCCCTCGTCCGTGTCAGTATTTCAGGGTGGCTGGCGGGGGTGTAAGTTGTCCTTGGGCCGGGAGTCAGTCACATTCTTTCCGACGTTTACATTTTTACATTACGTATATTTCGTGGTATTTATGTTACCGTTCATACACCGAATGTACCACTATGTAAAAAAATATGAAGGTCTTAAGTCAATAGATTATAAATATTTGCCACAGATGAGAACAGTTGAGGGGATTGTCTGGTTATGCATAAATATAGCAACATTGCCTGTGGGCACATTTGCACCGAAAACGTTGTTTTTCATTTCTCATGATTGGCTTCTGAAAGTGTAACTGTGTGTGTGTTTGGAGTCACTCGACAAGGTTTATGGACGTGCAGCATCATCGCACAAACTGGGCCAAATTAGTATTCGAATTCATTTGTGGATGACATGTTCGTAAAGGGGGATTAGCAACCACAAACGAAATGTGACAGTGCCCAGGTCTTCTGTACTGTATCAGCTGTGGACAGAATCCAGAACGCACGTGGATTTCGTGAAAAACGAATAATGGAAGTGTGTGTGTGACCTAGAATTCCAAGTTAAATGGTTATTTGTACGTGTGTCCCTTACTGACTTGTGCGGTTATCCTACTGCAGGGCTTCAGGCCGGCTGTCCCCAGCCAATCACCTACCATGGTCTTTGCCACGCCCACTAAGGTGACATCAGAAGTTGGCCGAGGTGCTGAGTATCTGGGAGCGAACAGAGTGCCTGATCTGCAGAAGATCTTTCAGGTACAGGAGAGCAGCGGTAACCGGCGCCATTGAGCAGCCTCTAGGGGGGCGCTAGTTTCTGCTTATGAGTAGAGCTACACTTAGGTCTTGTTAGTCACATGCAGTGCTGTTTGTGTGTGAAGTGCCTCTGAGCTGTGGAACTTTCTCCCTCACATGACCAGGGGGAGGGAATGCCCGTGCACCTGAAGATGGGGGTCCCAGACAAACTGCTGTACCGCACCACCATGGCCCTGACCATAGGGGGCACCCTCTACTGCCTCATGGCGCTCTACATTGCCACTCAGCCCCGCAAGTGAGGCCAGCATCAAAACTGAAGGATTGGTTACCACGACGACTGCAGTGCTGACGATCATGATCTCTGACTAACGGACTCATCCCCCTGACCTGCATCCTGACCGGTTCCCTCATGGGTTAAAGCTCTGTGTTACTCTTCTGTAAAGAGGAAGTTATCATTCCCCGTCTGTACAAAATAATCTACCAGCAAACTCTCGCTGTGGAGGCTCGAGGACTTGACCTGTCTCCTACCCAAACCCTCACCATTCCTCCAGCTCATACTGTGTGTGTGTGCGTGCGTGTGTGCGTGTGTGTTTATGCACGTGGGTGTCCCTATAGCTCCGGATCACCTGTCTGATGGCTTTGATAACATTGTGAAAAACAGTTACTAGCCGTTCCTTCTGCCAAAGGCCTTTGGAAGTTTCTAGAAGATGAAAAGGCAGTAAAGGATTTGATTGTTGCTGCTGGAGAATGTCTGTCTGTGTCTGATCAGGCACCAGTTTCAGCAAGAGAGTGTGATAAATGTAAAAAATGCCCCTTTGATAGAGTGTGAAATAGGCTGATTGCCCCTTTGATAGAGTGTGAAATAGGCTGATTGCCCCTTTGATAGAGTGTGAAATAGGCTGATTGCCCCTTTGATAGAGTGTGAAATAGGCTGATTGGATGGTGATTGTGCACTAATGTCTGTTTCACTCTTCTGTCATGTAAGCAGATCTCATGCTGGTTATTGTGTGTGAATGTGAAAATGCAGGCTTGGTTCTTGTGTCTGCGCAGCCACTAGTGGTTCTTGTCCCAGGGCACAGCAGCCAGCAGCCACCGTCTTGTGCATGTGTGGCTCGCTCTGTCGCACCTCTGTGATTTGCTTTCACTGCATCTAAAAACTGTATCTGATGCGAGCTTCTCAGTTAATTGGGAAAATAAAGACAAACAGAAAAGAAAGCCCAGTGTGGTCATTGCCTGATGTATCTGAGGTGTTGGTTTTGGGGAGCTGTGGCAGCGCCCTGCCTTTAGAACCCGAGCTCACGGAACCTGAAGGAGACTGAACCCAGTTGCATTCCACGGCTCGTCTTTCACAGCTGAAAATCAGCGTAAGGTGAGGAAAGCGCTGTAAACAGTGCTATTGTGCTGAATGTCATGCAACAGGCTGGGGGGTGGGGGCTCGGCGGGGAGCAGGTTGGTAGCATCACAAAGGGGCGTGGATCTCCCGCAGCTGTGTTAATAAAGTCCTGGCCATGTTTGGGTTTGTTTTTGGGCCAGAAATACCTTTTACAGACAATCAAATTAGCACGTGGCTCCATGTCAACGCTGGTGGAGTGACTGTGCAGATGTGTGTTGGTGTGCAGGCCGTGTGTTGGTGTGCAGGCCGTGTGTTGGCGTGTGGCCGTGCTTTAGCGTTCAGCCACCTGTTAGCATGCAGCTGCCTGTTAGTGTACAGCCTCAGCAGCGGCTGCTGTATTGATTTGTCGTCATGAGCACAGTGCCACAGAGTTGTGTGAAAGGCCCTTATTCAGAAGCCCCACCGACAGCCGCCCTTCTCTCTCTGTTTGTTTCCTCTGAGCCCCTCACAGCTGCTTCGCTTGCTGAGCTTTGCCGATGATGAGAGGCCTTCGGCGGACCTGTGTTTCCTCTGCTCTGTGAGGGTTTACATGTGCCAGTCCTTTATCCTGAGCGTTGCTCTGTCTTTTCTAGCATGTTGCTACCTGTTAGCAGAGAGCACTGTCCCAGCAGGCCTCCCGTTTGGGGGGGAGTGTCCCTCTCCCATCACACACTCCACCTCCGCGGACTCCATCTGCTGCAGTGATGTCGCCTTGGCGTGGGCTCTCTAGCGGCCCCTGCTGGGCGCTGGGCCGCCTGCAGCGTGATTCGCCGGCTGCTGTTTCCGCGTCAGGCACAGGCCTGTAACACAGCGGCCTGAGGAGTCGCTCTCTGCTCCCCAGGGGTGCGTTTGTGTCCATCGGAGCTGTCTGATGCCTGGGCTGAACTTGGTATTCACTCTACATATATAAATGAAAGCCTCCAGATTCTTCATGAATATAAAGCTATAAACTGGTATTACTGCCGTCACTAATACTTTCCTGCAAATCCTCTTTATTATCTTCATAAAAATTTTATTTAAAATTCTGGGCAGCTTCTGGGCAAGCTGAAGTTCTCATGTTCATCAGCTAACAGTGAGAGCAGACACAGAGCACTGTGAAGCCGCCATACAGCACTGTGAGAGCAGACACAGAGCACTGTGAGAGTGGACACAGAGCACTGTGAAGCCGCCATACAGCACTGTGAGAGCAGACACAGAGCACTGTGAAGCCGCCATAGAGCACTGTGAGAGCGGACACAGAGCACTGTGAAGCCGCCATAGAGCACTGTGAAGCCGCCATGATGCTGTTTTTAATGGCACAGTAGGCTGAATGCCCGCAACCTCACACACTACCTTGCTTGGGGAGGGGAGGCGTGTGGGAGGCCCTACTTTCTGACCTCCGCTTACCAGCCATGGCAAAGTGGCGAGAGCGAGGTGACACGCTTACAGGCTTTGCGATGAGGGACAGAGGCATCTCCGCTTTGTGGGACCTCTGCTGTCTGTGGCTCTGCCCTCCATCGCTCTCCTGCTCCCTGTCTGTCTCTCTGTACCATACTGGTTTCTCTGCATATCTCCCCTCCATCTGTCTCTCCTTCCCGCATCATCTCTGATTTCATCTCCCCCACTTGCTTCCTCTGTCTCTTCCCCTCATTCCCTTCCCTCATTTATTTTTTCATTCGTTAATCATTCTTTCCCTGCTGACTGATTGCCCCCGCCTTGCTCGCCGCCTCCCCCTCCCCTCCGGTCCCTGTCAGAGTGAGACATTGCCGCTGATTCCTTGCAGGGGCCCCAAGCAGTGAGTGAACCCCTGACCTCTCTGCTTAGCGTCAACAGCATGACGTTGCACTGCTAGCAGAGACCAGCAAAGACCACACAGACACACAGAAAGCCAATTTCTGTGTAAATTCAGTAAATTTACTTTTCAGGCCCTCTTTCTGTTGGGATGGGAGAGCCAATCAGGATCAAGGGAGGTGTGTTCCAGGAGCACGCCAGGGAGGGGGGTCATCACTACCCCGATGGGACCTGGTCAGAGACACGGCTGAGCTGCCAGTCAGCAGGTCCTGGAGCCCGGCCGGGTATCAGCTAGCTGGCCATTTGGGCCCCCCAAGCAGCAGCCCACCATGGCACGGGGGCCCTTCTGTGCAGCTGACGCCCATGGGGCGTGTACTCGCCTCATCACATGACTCAGGAGGTGGAGCCCAATGGCGTCACCCGAAGGTATCATCCAATGGCAGCAGCAGAATGAGGCAGAGCCAGAGGGGTAATCCAAATGCAGCATCAGAAGTCACCGAGGAGATGGACCCCGGAGGTGTCGTCTTACAGCAGCAGCAGAAGTTGCCGTGGTGATGGAGAGAAGGAGGTGGAGCCCAGAGGTATCATCCAATGGTGGCAGCAGAATTCCTGACCTTATGATAATCTCACCCTGAACCCATGAGCACCTGGACGTTTTGGTTGCTGGGCGCTGAGAATGAGTGGTTGGCATGGAATCTGAAGCTGTTTGCCAAGCAATAATGCAATATAAATATACCCCCCTAGACCCCGAGCAGGTGCTTCAGACCATTAGCGAAACACCCTGAATTCAATGTTCATGTCTGTACTAGGCATACCTGCCTGATGGTTGGTGAGAACAGGAGCTGATTGCATATAAAACTGTCCCCCCAGGCCAGTGACGGCCCCGGGTCGTGGCCCCGGGCCCGGCGGTCCCCCAGGCCAGTGACGGCCCCGGGTCGTGGCCCCGCGCCCGGCGGTCCCCCAGGCCAGTGACGGCCCTGTGTTGTTGCTGTCCAGGTCCTCCCCACGGGATCTGTAGCTCAGCGGCTACGCATGGTGCCCTCAGATATGAAGTTCAGAGTCTGAGTCCAGGGGCAGCTTTTTAAGGTTGGGGGCTGACCTCATCATTAGTTAATGATATTTTTTTAATTTCTTGGCCACCCACATCCATTCCACCAATCAGAGCCCAGGACTGTATACAGGGGTGGGGCCATAATGGCACTGGTGATGGCTGAGAGCTGATTGGCCCTTGGAGTGCCCCTCCCCTGTCACTCACTGTTTAATAATGAGTTTGGCCCCTATGTATGAATTATGGCCTCTTATGCCTCCCATCTTAAAAACCATAGAATTGTCGCTGGCTGCAGCAGTTCGATGATAAAATGCAGGCTGAGCTAAGTTCCCGTCGGGGCGTTTTCACTGTGGGTTTTAATCTAGCTTTTTAACGGATCGATGCAGCCGGCTGATCCCGCTGGCTTGCCTGCGATCCTCTGTCCATCCCCTGTGCATTAGGTCCCTGCCCTTCATTATTCTTGAATTTGATTCATTGGACCTTAACACCAGTCGAGGCATTGAGATGGGCTGAGTGTGCAGCGGACTGCCTGGCAGATCGATGGTATTTACATCGCGAGAGCAATAGCCTCAGAGAACCCTGGGACATTCCCTGGGATCAGGGGGCGGGGGGGGGGTTGTCAAAGCAAGTTGTGGAAGGTTGTTCTGGAAGCAGAAAGGCTGAACAAAACTTCAACTAAGCTCTCGTCTTAATCTGGCTCCCAGAAAACATGCCTTCTCAGTGATGGATTTTGTGTTCACTTTGGAACACGGCGCTCTGCACGCCTACAGTACAGCTGTATAATACGCTTCAGTCACACCAAGGTGCAGTAAGTGCTCAGTATGTGACGATGCTGGTTTCTGGTCTTCAGGGACCAAAGTCCTGCATTGACCTGTTATTTAGCTGGAGGATGCAGGAATCCAGGGCCTCGCCGAGGCTGGACAGAGGCTCACCTGGCTGGGAACAGCCTCTTACCTGCTATGCTACTGGAAATGGGAAGCTGGGGAAAGCGGCGACCCCCCCTCAGGTCTGCAGAGTAATGGGAATAACAGCAAGAGAGCGAGATGAGGGCTGTGTGGGTTTCGGCGAGTCCGTTACCGAAAGCCGGAGTATGAAAAGCCGCCATGCTGGCTGGGCACTTCGCTCAAGCCGGGAGTTAAGTCGTGTATTTGTTTATAATCCGCTGTCCTAACAGATACTGTGATATTTTGACGTTATTGTCTGCAGTGACTCATCTCTGCGGCCCATTGTTGAAGGAGGAGGCCTGACATTTCCCTCACAATGGAGCCCTTCGCAACTTCGGTGCGTAAACGCGGCTCCCAGCAAAACGCTCGCGTATCTCGTAAATGTCACTTGACACGACGCTTTGTGTCCTGCATTCGCACGACAGACACTTTGTTTTTAAGGTTTACAAGCACAGGTTAGGAGATCAGCCTGGCAGGAGCATATTTGCGTGGTTGAAGCTTACGGCGATCCACCCCAAAGGACTATGTCCCCTTTCCTCCAGCAGAGGGAGCCACAGCCTCACAAACAGCCACACGCATCACGGGGCCCCTGCAGAGAGCTCACTGTGCACCAGAAAGCCTTGCCAGATGTTACCGTCCCACATTAATATCTGAAAGGAGAAATGAAAAGGACTGATTCTGTGCAGGGAGTCATTTCCACAGGGAATGTAATCTGTAGCAGCTCTGCTGTTCTTTGTTTATTGAATTATATATATATGAAATTTTACAAGACAGAGATTACAAGACGGGTCCGGAAGGTGAGAAGCAGGGAGGGTTGTGTGTCATTCACTTGGTGCTTCCATGGTGTGACTGGGCCCAGCAGGAGAGAGTAACCTGCCGTCCAGGTGTCAGGAGATACGGACTCTAGATCATTCCGCTGAGGGTCTTTCACAGATCAGGGTCAGCATATTATCACAAAAAAAATGTCCCTTCAGAGGGATCGGGGGACCCCACTCTGCTACAGAACACCCCACTGGGTGAAACCCTCTGACCGTGTGTTACAGTCACCCCACTGGGTGACACCATCTGACTTCTGAATGAGCAGCAAATAGGGCAAAAGTTGGGGTGGGGGCGATCTCTGCCCCCCCCCCCAGTTTGACAATGTGTCCTAGTGCCATGCATTACTAAGTGGCTGTAATAGAGACCTTACCCAGCACAGCACCCCCCACCCCCCCCAAAACACCCACGAGATCCCGCTCTGCCTCAGCTTATTACGCTCCTTAATCCCGAAACCCGCACTCGCCCGCATGACACGAGCAGAACCAGTGAACGGGTTCAGTGCCGAGACCGTCACCCAGAGAACAGGTCTGCGGAGGGATGGATGGAGAGACGGACGGTGGATGGATAGATGGATGGACTGTGTTTGACTTGAAGGGACTTACTTTCTATTCACATTAAAATAAACTTCTAAAGGAAATCCTGCTCTTAATGTTCTAATTATTAAACCATCATCATCTTGGCCATTTATTCCCTTTCTGAATGGTGACAGCAACCGCAGCTTTTTAAGCAGAGAGTCATTCAGGTGGTCTTGAGTCTCGCAAAGCTGCTGCGCTCAGTCTGTTCGCAGACATACACGTACAGAATCGTACAGTCATGACTTTCACTCCTCTGACTGGCCCACAGCGCCCTCTACTGTGAGGATTCATAACTGCGTCACATTTCATATTCAGCCTAAACAAACACCGTCACTCCATCGTCAGAGTCCTACTTAGGGCTCTGGCAACACTCAGCTGCCCCGGATGTAACCTGTAAGGCAGAAGGAGGAGCCACAAGGTGGCGCAGGTGTCACATGCCGATGGGACAGTCATGGGCTGTAAAGTCATATCTGCACCAAGCCAAGCTGTGTTCTGAGCCCAGATGAAAGGAGAGTTTATCTTGTGTAAGTTACCAAGCTGAAATACAGCTCACTGAAAAAATAAGCTCAGTGGGGAGAAAGTTATTTGACTGTGTATTGGGGATAAATCCCGTCCCCGTTGGTGTGTGGGGGGTTAAATCCCCCCTCCACCCCCACTGTGTGTGTGGGTTAAATCCCACCTCTGCTGTGTGTGGGGATTAAATCCTGTCCCCCCCCCCCTGTGTGGGGGGTGTCATGTTCTCTCCCACTACTTTCCTCTCTCTACTCCAGTCTCAGCATCCCATAAAGGATCGGCTCCCAGCCCCAATTAAGTAATTCAAATATATTGGAAATTAAATACACTACCAGTCAAAAGTGTTTCCACACCTCAGGTTTGTACCACTTTTCAATTTATTTAATAAACTTCAGATTTTTTATTCTTGTTAAACATTGGAAAGTTGAGTGAACAACTATAACAGCAGCGGAGGCGGACGCACTTCTCTCCCTCCCCTTATCTTCCCTGCTTTGCTTCTCTCGTCTCGTCTAGTCTGCTGTCTTACTGTCTATACTTTAAGAGACTCTCTCAGCCCTGCTCTTCAAAACTAAGGAAATTATGGATTTGATCAACTGGTCTCTCAACACAATTGACACCATCTTCTCGATGAGAAGCCCAGGTTCGGGGGAACCTGACTGTCCTGCAGGAACGTACGCAGCTGGCTACACGATGGACGGATGGGAGAAGTGGAGGGTCCTGTGTCTGGCAGCTCTTTCCGTGGAGGACATGGAAGATATCTACCTATTCGGAACCATGATTACAGGTCTGATGCTGATTGGATTAGGCATCGCCCTGGTTTATCGAAGATTGAAGAAAACGGTGACAGCCGCTCAAAGCCCCACTAGGCTGGCCGGGATGGCAGAGCTGTTGGCACTCAGACTGTGACTATAGATCGCAAATTGGATACATCACTGTGACTATTGACTGCAGATTTGATAACATCACAGAGAAGCTCATGGCTCTGCAAAGGATTGGATGACGGAGACCAGCATGGACATTAGAGGATCTGCGAAATTACAGCTTCTCACCCAAAAACCCAAATAACCCTATCCTATCTGCTTTTGGCTCCTCCCTAATCAGCACTGGCCTTGGCTAAGGCCGCTGCTGAATTCAACAACTCCCCCAGAAGAACAAGGCAGTGAGACTCTCTTGCATTCCTCTCCCCCAATCCCAAGGACACCTGGATACACATACACATATACATACGTACAGATATGCACTCACCACACTCTCCCCCCATCCCACACCTTCGCCGCCCCCACGCCGCCAGCGTGAACAGGCGGGTCTGTGACCAGCGCCTCTGGCTGCAGGACCGGATGGCTGTTTGTCTATGCTGGACTACCTCCACCTCCCCATTCCCCTCCCCTGTTGCAAGTCGTGACTTTTTATGTTGTAAGGTGTAGTGACCATGTGCTTATGTTGCTGAGGTGTTTTTTCTGTTTTTCTCCCTACTGTAGTATAGTCTGGGGGCTGTTTTTATTCTCCTCTCTCCTCATGTAATTCTGTTTTCTCTGTTCTTCCTATATCCCCTGTCTTCCTGACCTGACCTGTCTGTGATGTTTGTATATGTATGGTCGGGTTGATGGCCTGCTTTTCGCTGGTACTTGTGACTAGTGACATGGTATTGACAGCAATAAAGGGTCATTCCATCCATAAATGAAAATATGTCAAATAAAACAAGTTTCCTGTATAACACAGAAAGAGTATGTAACAGTGCATAACCTTAACTTTAAACATTCTAGTTAACTGTTTCCTCCCATGAAACAGAGCAGTATTTAATGTAACTTGTAGAAAGAAAGCCTCAAATTTTCTCTGCTGTTATAACTGCTAGAGGAGGATTCTGCGATGAATCAAAGATATGACACTTTCTTGTTAGTAAAGGTACTCAAATGGTGAACATACTGTAAATGTATTGGTTAGCAGGGAATCGTGAGTGTGTGAGTAACTAGCAGAACTGAGTAATTCCACCTGCTGCTTTTCCTGCCTACATTCCTGCCAGTAGAGGCGCCATTTTCACCTGCTACAGGTCACCAAATGATTCAGCACTTTTTATTAACACATTGATTTATTGACCTATGGGAGAAATTATGAGAATTACTAGCAGAACTGGGCAATTCCTTTGCAACTTAAATGGTCAAACTTAAAAAGTGACATTCAAGAGTCTTTAACTTATCAAAATGGCTTCTTTTGAATATACTGAAAAAATAGTTGTTAAACTATCCAAAAGGTGTGTCTTATCAATTAAGTGAAAGTAAAACTGTAGAAAGCACTCTTGCGGAAGACTTTATGAGTGTAGACGCACCGACAGAGTCTGTAACATGGCTTCTAAGACTTCATCTCTGGACGAGGAGCTCTGCTGTGCTGTTTGCTCAGACTTCTTCAAGGATCCTGTTGTCCTGAAGTGCAGCCACAGCTTCTGTAGAGTCTGTCTGCAGAAGTGCTGGGAACAGAAGAGCTCTCAGGAGTGTCCATTATGCAGGAGGAAGTCCTCTGTGACAGATCCTCCTGTTAATCTAACCTTAAGGAACATTGTGGAGTCATATTTACAGCAAAGGAGGGTTAGAAATGTGTCAGAGAAGAGTGAATCTCGCTGCAGTCTCCATGGAAAGAAACTTCTATTCTTCTGTGAGAATGACCAGGAGCTTATCTGTGTTGTTTGTCAGACTTCAAAAAAACACAGAAACCACCAGCTCTGTCCACTGGAAGAAGCTGTAGAGGATAAGAAGGTAATCTCTTCTGTATTCATTTTTCCCAGTGGATGTTATATTAATTTGATCTTCCATGAACCCCCTTGTAGCTGTGAGCTGCTGCCTAACTCACCATGAAATGTTAGCATGTGTATGTCAGGGTGAGTGCCCTGTCTGCCCTTTGTGTTTCCTCCCCCTTTGGCCAGCAGGTGTCTCTGGCCATCCTGTCCTCCTCCCTGTCACTTGTCCTTCAGTCCCTACAGTGTTTCCTTTGCTCCCTGGGCTGCTGCATAGCTCAGCGGGCTGAGTGAGTGGCTCAGAGACCAAGTACCTGCTGGGTGTTCAAACTTTGTTGGTTTCCAGCTTTACCTGTTTGTTTAATTATTGGATTTTCTGTCTTTGTTGTCCTGCCCGTTGTTTGCCCTCCTTGTGTTCTGCTCTGGCTTTGTTTTGCATCTTTTTATTCTGTGATTAGCTTTGCTTTATAACCCTACACTGTAAACACTTCAACAGTAAACAACTGGCAGCAGGGTTGCCATTATGTTACTGAAAAATGTACAGTTTTGTACCATAGATGAAAAATACAGCATGAACCTGTGTCCTGAATACTTTCACAGTATTTTACTATAAACTGAAAAATACATTATATAGCTGTTATTTTCTTTTACTGTATATTACAGTTGACTGGTTTGTTTTTAATGCAAATTTTAGTTTATATTTTTTACATACATTTGTATACATATAGTTTTTTTTTTTTTACCCCAAATTAATACTGACATAGCAGGTTATACAGATAAAAATAGTCATACTAGATATGATTAAAGGCACTTTACTTAAGAAAAAGGCAATAATCAACCTTACTGGTTGCCCCAAAATCTCTGTCCGAAGTTAAATGATTGATTTTTCAATCATCTAATTACATTGTGATAGAAAAAAAAATCCACAGCATTTAATTGCACTTTAACATCAATCTTAAAATAATGTTGGAAACAACATCTGGTCCAAATATGAACTGAATGTTCAGGCTCTAATAAGACACAGGGTTAAATGCTGAAGTCCAAGTACTGATTTCTGGCCCATTAGAACCAGTTCCTCAATCCAGCCTTGGTAGATCTCTGACCGCGTGAGAGAGATAACATCCATTGCAACGTCCATTGTAACTCATACATAAAACTAGCATGTCTTCCCCTCCTTTCCTCATCATAATGTGATTATAAACATAAGAATCCGAAGAAAAAATATCCCAAGACCTGAACTAACCCCTCAGCCAGACAAATCATCCCAGCCTGTACATTCAAACTGTTGTACAGTATATTTAGTTTCTGAAACAGACCACAAATAACAGAAAGAATACACAGTGTTAGTAACAAATGTGTCATGAGTAAAAGAATGATTGAGACAATAAAAAATAATGTTAGAGAGAATGGAAGAGGGGTTCACACTTTCCACTCAGGGAGAGCAGGAGAAGGAGGGTGAGACTGAGAGGAAGAGAAAGTTAGAGGAGTGAGACAATAATACGTGTGTCACGTTCGGGCTCGGGCGAGCAGGGAAATAGGCGATCGGAGCCAGGAAGTCAGGGAAACTGGGTTTAATTGCACGAACAGACTGACAGGTACGGACATCGACGGACAATACAATGACAAGTCTGGGGAAGACTGACTCAGACGAGGACTAAATACAAAAGACAAGCTAGACTTAATAGGACACAGGCGATCACAATCAGGGCTGAACACGAGGTAATGAGGGGGGCGTGGCACACATCGGGATCGTACGGAGCAGGGTGTGACAACGTGAGCAATGGCACTGAATATGCTCACCAATATAACACAAAGTCCATGACACTGTATCTTAAGATATGGTGTAAAAATCAAGTTGTGTAACTCAGATTAACAGCACAATAAAGGGTAGCAAATGCATAGGAGTGGAATAGCATGTCATCAAAAAAGATAAAAAAAAATACAGGTTTTACAAGTATCATACCTTTGGGTAATTTTTAATATGCATCTCCTGGAATTGGAGATTAAAGTTGTAGAATGCGGAAAAGAATGCCGCAAGCCCTGTTAAGCTAGATTCCCCCCACATATGACGTGGCCCTCAAGACTGACCATCCAGCACTGAAAATTGGTTCCATTCTGTTTCACCTGTACGTTGCCTGGGAGAGGACATGAGAGAAAAAAAAAGAAAGATAAACAAATGTGAGATCACACAAGGTTTTAGCGAGATCGGATATGGCAAATGTTTATCTGTTTTTTTCCTCCCATGTCCCCTCCTGGGTTCCGTACACCTAAAACTTAAAATATAAAAAATGTATGGGCTTCTACTCTATGTTTAAAATCAAGTGTGCCGAGTGGTGAAAAATATTTTGCCTTGTGTAGTACCGGTTGAGAAACCTTTTTTTACCCATTATGAATATTCTGTCCACCTCTTTCTATAATACCCTGAATCAATATTTCTATAACAGGTACTGTCTCTCATGTCAACTGCCCCAGTAACAGCACTAAAAGTCACCATGGTACAATCGAAGATGTTTCCGAGTGTTTCTGTTATAGCTTTCTGTCTGTCTAAGTTGAAGTAGGGTGACCAGATAATCCCTGTCATTCAGGACACTTTGAGCTCAGACAGGGATTTCTAAGCTACCATTTTAATTAAAATGACCTGGATTTCACTTAAGCTTTTCACGTGCTATGTGCGGCTTTTTTCAGAGAACCGTTGCATCCCTAGTCCACACATTAACTTAGACATGTATAAGTTAAAAATGAGCTCCTTGTGGAAATTCTAGCAAGCTGCTGAATCCTTCTATCATAACATGTACATATTCAGTAATGCGAACAAACATCACTGATAGACTTCGAAATGCTTTAAGAATTAATCACAGACTTGCACAAATTAAAATGAGCTCATTATGCTGTCTCATTTAAAGACAGTCCATCCATCCATCATCTTCCGCTTGTCCGGGGTTCGGGTCGCGGGGGTAGCAGCTTCAGTAGAGGCACCCAGGCCTCCCTCTCCCCAGCTAACCCCACCAGCTCCTCGGGGGGGACACCGAGGCGTTCCCAGGCCAGCCGAGAGATATAATCCCTCCAGCGAGTCCTGGGTCTGCCCCGGGGCCTCCTCCCTGTAGGACATGCACGGAAAACCTCCCTGGGTACCCGCCCAGGAGGCATCCGCACCAGATGTCCAAACCACCTCAACTGGCTCCTTTCGACGTGAAGAAGCAGCGGTTCTACTCCGAGGCCCTCCCGGATATCCGAACTTCTCACCCTATCCCTAAGGGAGAGCCCAGACACCCTGCGGAGAAACCTCATTTCGGCCGCTTGTATTCGCGATCTCGTTCTTTCGGTCATTACCCAAAGCTCATGACCATAGGTGAGGGTAGGGACAAAGATGGACCAATAGATCGAGAGTTTGGCTTTTTGGCTCAGTTCTTTCTTAGCCACGACGGACCGGTTAAGCGCCTGCAGAACTGCAGACGCCGCTCCGATCCGTCTATCCAACTCCCGATCCCGCCTACCCTCACTCGTGAACAAGACCCCGAGATACTTAAACTCCTCCACTTGAGGCAGTACGTCTTCCCCAACCCGAAGAGGGCAAACCACCCGTTTCCGGCTGAGAACCATGGTCTCGGACTTGGAGGTGCTAATCCTCATCCCAGCCGCTTCGCACTCGGCTGCGAACCGCCCCAGTGCCTGCTGGAGATCCCCAGCAGATGAAGCCAACAGGACGACATCGTCTGCAAAAAGCAGCGAGGCAATCCTGAGGTCACCAAACTGGACACCCTCAACGCCTTGGCTGCGCCTAGAAATCCTGTCCATAAATATGATAAACAGGACCGATGATAAAGGGCAGCCCTGGCGGAGCCCAACACGCACCTGGAACACGTCCGACTTATTGCCGGCAATGCGGACCAAGCTTCTGCTCCGTTCGTACAGGGACCGGATCGCCCACAACAGTGGACCCCGGACCCCATACTCTCGAAGCACCCCCCACAGAGCACCTCGGGGAACCCGGTCGTAAGCCTTTTCCAAATCTACAAAACACATGTAGACTGGATAGGCAAACTCCCAGGCCCCCTCCAGTACCCCTGCAAGGGTATAAAGCTGGTCCAGTGTTCCACGACCAGGACGAAAACCGCATTGTTCCTCCTGAATCCGAGATTCGACTATCGATCTCACCCTCCTCTCCAGTACCCTGGAATAGACCTTCCCAGGGAGGCTGAGAAGTGTGATCCCCCTGTAGTTGGAACACACCCTCCGGTCCCCTTTCTTAAATAAGGGGACCACCACCCCAGTCTGCCAATCCAGCGGCACTGTCCCTGACCTCCACGCACTGTTGAGAAGGCGTGTCAGCCACGACAGCCCCACAACATCTAGAGCCTTCAGGTACTCCGGGCGGATCTCGTCCACCCCCGGGGCCCGGCCACCACGGAGTTGTTTAACCGCCGCGGCCACCTCAGCCTCAGTGATGGGCAAGCCCCCCCCAGCACCCTCGGGCTCTACGCCCTCAGATGTCTCAAAGGCCGTGTGCGTAGATGTATCTGAGGCAGGGTTGAGGAGGTCCTCAAAGTATTCCTTCCACCTCCGGATGATGTCCCCAGGTGAGGTCAACAGCCCCCCCCCCCACTATAAATAGTAGGAACCAGGAGCTGCTTCCCCCTCCTGATACTCCGTATGGTTTGCCAGAACCTTTTTGAGGCCGACCGAAAGTCACTTTCCATGGCCTCACCGAACTCCTCCCATGCCCGGGTTTTTGCTTCTGCGAACGCCCGAGCTGCGTTCCGCCTGGCCCGCCGGTACCCGTCAGCTGCGTCCGGAGACCCCCGGGCTAATAATTCCCGGTAAGCCTCCTTCTTCAGCTTCACGGCCCCCCTCACCTCTGGTGTCCACCATCGGGTACGGGGGTTACCGCCACGACAGGCACCGACCACCCTGCAGCCACAGCTCCGTACGGCCGCTTCCACAATGGAGGTCCGGAACAGTGTCCATTCGGACTCAATGTCCCCTACCTCCCCCGGCATGCAGTCGGAATTCTGCCGGAGGCACGAGTTAAAGCTCCAGCGAACAGGAGCCTCTGCCAGACGTTCCCAGCAGACCCTCACTATACGCTTCGGTCTACCAGGTCTGACCGGCTTCCTCCCCCGACACCTGAGCCAACTCATCACCAGGTGGTGATCAGTTGACAGCTCTGCCCCTCTCTTTACCCGAGTGTCCAAGACGGAGGGCCGCAGATCAGTTGATACGATTATAAAATCGATCATCGACCTGTAGCCCCGGGCATGTTCGTACCATGTCCACTTATGGACACCCTTATGCTCAAACATGGTGTTCGTTATGGACAAACCATGCATTGCACAGAAGTCCAATAACAGAACACCACTCGGATTCAGATCAGGGAGGCCGTTCCTCCCAATCACCCCCTTCCAGGTCACACTGTCATTGCCCACGTGAGCGTTGAAGTCCCCCAGCAAAACGATGGGATCCCCCCGCGGCACGCCAAATAGCATACCGCTAAGGGAATCCAAGAAGGCCGGGTACTCCGAACTGACATTCGGCGCATAAGCGCAGATGACAGTCAGAGACCTATCCCCTGCCTGGTGCCCTGTACTTCCTGGGTGTCCCCTGCCTGGTGCCCTGTACTTCCTGGGTGTCCCCTGCCTGGTGCCCGGTACGCTGTACTGCCTGGGCTCAGTTCCAGGTTCACAGAACAGAACAGTAATCTATGAAACTCCTGCTAGCTACTGGATCTATCACATATAACATGCACACATGTTAAATAATAAAAACAAACTGGAAACATCACAGATAAAATTTTAAATGATTTGTGGATTAAATAATTGCTACCTACCAAATAATTAGTTAAATGGTCGGGGATGGTCAAAGAAAACCCCTCCAGCTTCTGTGCTGCAGTTAACCTTTGCTCTCAAGAAATTAAATGAAAGAAATTATATGATACTGTTACTAAGATACTTTGGACGGTTGATTATCAAAATAGTGCTAAAATGTAGGATTTCACTGTAGTTCTATTAAAAAACAGTCAATGGAGTGTAGTTTATTTTTTATTAACAGTAAAGTGCTCTATTTAAAAATAACAGGCTAATACTGTTGAAATCCCACCGAAAGTTAACTGCATTTACAGTGTAGTGTCAGATAGTGTTTCTGTGTTCATCTGTATTAATGAAGTGTTTCTGTTTCGACCTGATGTTCGTTATAAGAAGGCTTTGGGAAACTCACCCCTGTTCTCTATTCAGTCATTATGTGTCCTGCTCCCTACTTGTATTATTCTAAGGTGTCTAAAGTTAGTTTGTGTATTCCTTGTTTGCCTTTTGATCCCTCATTGTCCTTTTTATTTTATGCCTTACTCAGGCTATTCAGTTTGTTTAATAAACCCCTTTGTCTTGGACCCCTAAGGGGATTGTCACCTCTTTCCCATCTGTGCCATGCCCTGCTATGTTTAGCAGCAATGTGGGTAATACTTCCATTGTCACTGACATTTAACAGGTGCAAGCATTCTCACTGCTCCATAAGAGCTGCTATTCAGGCCAGCCTCTGGGATGACATCTGGGTAGATAAGTTCCCCTGGGTCCCATTGGGCCTGCGGACCTCTCTCAAGCAGGACCTGCTGTCTGCTTTTGGCCAAGTTAGTTTACAGGCGGACCCCGCACGTGCCTGGGAACTTTCTACGTAATGCCATGGCTCCCTGGTCTGCCAGTTGTCAGTGTTCTCTTCTGCGGGACTTGGCTGGTGTGTTCAGCCCGGTGCTTGCGATTCAGTATGAGGTTCCCAGACTCATGTCCTGCCGGGTTTGGCAGAGGTGCAGCATGTCTTTGTTCCCCATGACACCCATCTGGACCTGCGCCGACCACCTTACAAAGGGCCTTCCTGAATGTTGCAATCTAGGAACAAGTTTTTCACATTGCAGATTGACAGCAAGTTGGACCTTGTTTCAGCACGAATGGCGGACCACTCCTGTGGATATTAGGCACCTGATTAATCTTTCTATCTATTCATCCATCCACGCATGTTATCCATTATATGTGCCTTGTGATGGACTAACATCCTTTCCTCAGTGTCCCCTGCCCGGTGCCCTGTACTTCCTGGGTGTCCCCTGCCTGGTGCCCTGTACTTCCTGGGTGTCCCCTGCCTGGTGCCCGGTACTTCCTGGGTGTCCCCTGCCTGGTGCCCTGTACTTCCTGGGTGTCCCCTGCCTGGTGCCCTGTACTTCCTGGGTGTCCCCTGCCTGGTGCCCGGTACGCTGTACTGCCTGGGCTCAGTTCCAGGTTCACAGAACAGAACAGTTATGGAAGCTGGATGACTGGAATTTTGTAATTTTGTTTTTATTCATAAGAATTATTTAAAAGAAGCAAGCTGCATGTTACATGTAAATCATATGTTGACTGTATCTCCTATTATCCCTCTGTAAATCTCAGGAGGATCTCAGAGTTTCATTGATTCCATTAACGGAAAAGCTGGAGAAGTTTACAAAAGTTAAAGAAGAGTTTGAGGAAACATCCAAACACATCAAGGTATGGAGATTTATTCTGAGGAAGTAAAACCTCACTGTACAGATTAACTTCAGACTTACACGGCATTTCTCACTTTCAGAGTCAGTCCCAGCAGACTGAGAAGAAGATAAAGGAGGAATTTGAGGAACTTCATCAGTTCCTGAGAGAGGAAGAGGAGGCCAGATTGACTGTACTGAGAGTGGAAGAGAAGGAGAAGAGCGAGAGGATGAAGGAGAAGATAGACAACATCTCCAAACATGTCTCCACCCTGTCAGAGAAGATCAGAGACATTGAGAAGGCCATGGGTGCTGAGGACGTCTCCTTCCTGAAGGTAGGAGCTTGATTTTTCTGCATTTATCTGTGTGTTTGCTGACTGGGACAAACAATCCTGCTGTATGTTTGAAGCAGATATAGGACGTTAAAATATCTATCAGGAATTGCATTTTTTTATGCATCAGTACATACAACTACACCCTGGACGCATAACCTGTATAAATATACCACCTCAGAGAAGAAATATTCTCCAACATGGTCTGTGTGTGATAGCTTGACTTTAAAAATGATTATATTTTGCATATAATGCTTCCATTTTGTTTTCTTGTTTTTCAGATAATCAAGGACACCAAAGAAAAGTATGTAGTAATAATTATTATACATTTTCAATTACTACTCATAGTACTTAAAGGTTGTAACCACCTGGAAATGGTCCCAGGCCTCTTGAAGAATAAACTGGAACAGAATTAGCTGCATATCAAAATCCACGGATGCTCAGATCCTTTACATAAAATAGCATATTACTTATGCATATTGTTCTGTGAACTTTAAATCATCTCTAGATTACCTGCAATACCTAATACAACACAAATAACAAGGGAAATACAGCATCCAGATTAATGACTTGATAATGTAAAATAATATCAGTTTTTCTGCTTTCACGCTAAAGACTTAGAATCAAATACCAAATTATAACCAGTGTCCTTCATTATCAGCACAGCAGACCAGTGCGAGTAAACAAGGAGAGCATCTCTGGCGTTCAGCCTCAACACGGCAAACCTGAACACTAGGGGCAGAAAACAGAAATTAAGCTACGTTACTTGTCAGCCGCCCCGCATCTGACTGAAAATTCTGATAGCATCTCCAGATTCCACTCGCAACATAGTGCTCAATATACAGCAAATTCAAGTTTTGCTTTTTGGAACGTTCTGGAATTTGTTTTTGAATATGTTCAATCTGCGGTTGGTTATATCCACAGATATGGAACTCACAGATACAGAGGGCCGACTGTATCTCCATGAGCATTTACTTAATCGAATTAGCATGACTTATGCGTTGACTGAAGTTCCTATTCTGAGCTAGGACAGGATTTGTAAACTAGCATCTCAACTAAAAGTGCCTGGATTTCATTTAAATTAAGCAGTGTTCTTGCAATGTGCTGATTGGTCACTCTCCTTGTGCACGGGTAACCAAGGCAAGTTTAAAACTGGTGGATGAAGCTTTTTGAAGATAACATGGTAGTTTCAAAACCCTGTCCTAGCTCAGTGTCCTCCCTGACATGGATTATCTGGTCACCCTAATGTTTATTAATACTTCACTGATCAATTCACATTCACTCCTGTAGACTGACCATGCTGGTGTCTGACTCACTTCAGACCCCACAGCAGCACTGACTCCTGACTGTCACTGTCTTTGCAGAGCCCAGTGCTCACTGCAGGACCCAGAGCTGGCTTCAGGGGCACTGATAGATGTGGCCAAACACCTGGACTCTCTGAAGATCGGTGTCTGTGAGAAGATGCTAGAGACTGTGAAATACAGTGAGTACTGGGGGAAATGGCTGTATAAAGCAGAGAGCAGTATCTGAGGGGGTTATACTGTCACTCACTGAGTGCTCAGCCTAGCAGCACTGGTACAGTGAGTACTGGGGGAAATGGCTGTATAAAGCAGAGAGCCGTACCTGAGTGGGTTATACTGTCACTCACTGAGAGCTCAGCCTAGCAGCACTGGTACAGTGAGTACTGGGGGAAATGGCTGTATAAAGCAGAGAGCCGTACCTGAGTGGGTTATACTGTCACTCACTGAGAGCTCAGCCTAGCAGCACTGGTACAGTGAGTACTGGGGGAAATGGCTGTATAAAGCAGAGAGCCGTACCTGAGTGGGTTATACTGTCACTCACTGGGAGCTCTGCCTAGCAGCACTGGTACCTTAGTCGGCTCCCTGACAGCTGTATGCCTGTGATCTGTGATCATTCTCAAATATGTCGCTTTGGATGAAAGAATCTGCTAAATAAATAAATGTAAACATTCTGTACAGGAGAGTGGAGGGACGGGGTGTATATAGAAAACCTACGATCAGTCTTTGTTTTCTCTAGTTTTAATTGTTTGGTAATGTATTGGTATTCTTCTTAAAATAGACAGAAATACAGTTTCCAAAGGTTTTACCTAATTATTTCCAGTTGTCACACAAACATTTACTGGATTACATTAAACAAAACATTCAACCTTAACTGACACTTTAAAGCAAAACAGCCTGTTATACACAGTTATACATAGTTATCATAGTTTCCATTTAATCTCTTAATTGATAATACTACTTCACTGGAAAATGTTATTATTATATTGCGGATGATTTTTACTGCATTGAGACAGATTATTAACTGCAGCATCCTCTTTAACCCACAGCTGCTGTGACGTTCAGTTTCCCTATGTTGTCCCAGAATTTCCTGTCCAGTCATACGTATCATTTTGAAGAAAGTGACAGCGAAGGGGAAAAATCCTCTGACGACCCTACAAACCTTTACAGACGCAAGTGACTTCATTTTTTACAAGTTTAATGATAAAGCTGTATAAAGCAGAGAGCAGAATCTGAGTGAGTTATACTGTCACTCACTGGGTGCTCAGCCTAGCAGCACTGGTACAGTGAGTACTGGGGGAAATGGCTGTATAAAGCAGAGAGCAGAATCTGAGTGAGTTATACTGTCACTCACTGGGTGCTCAGCCTAGCAGCACTGGTACAGTGAGTACTGGGGGAAATGGCTGTATAAAGCAGAGAGCAGTATCTGAGTGGGTTACACTGTCACTCACTGGGAGCTCAGCCTAGCAGCACTGGTACAGTGAGTACTGGGGCAAATGGCTGTATAAAGCAGAGAGCAGTATTTGAGTGGGTTACTCTGTCAGTCACTGGGAGCTCAGCCTAGCAGCACTGGTACAGTGAGTACTGGGGGAAATGGCTGTATAAAGCAGAGAGCAGAATCTGAGTGGGTTACACTGTCACTCACTGGGAGCTCAGCCTAGCAGCACTGGTACCTTAATCGGCTCCCTGACAGCTGTATGCCTGTGATCTGTGATCATTCTCAAATATGTCGCTTTGGATGAAAGAATCTGCTAAATAAATAAATGTAAACATTCTGTACAGGAGAGTGGAGGGACGGGGTGTAAATAGAAAACCAATAATCAGTCTTTGTTTTCTCTAGTTTTTAATTGTTTGGTAATGTATTGATATTCTTCTTAAAATAGACAGAAATACAGTTTCCAAAGGTTTTACGTAATTATTTCCAGTTGTCACACAAACATGTACTGGATTACATTAGACAAAACATTCAACCTTAACTGACACTTTAAAGCAAAAAAGCCTGTTATACACTGTTATACATAGTTATCATAGTTTCCATTTAATCTCTTAATTGATAATACTACTTCACTGGAAAATGTTATTGTTAAGTTGCTGATGGTTTTTACTGCATTGAGACAGATTATTAACTGCAGCTTCCTCTTTAACCCACAGCTCTTGTGAATTTCAGTTTCCCTAAGTTGTCCCAGCGTTTCCTGTCCAGTCATACGTATAATTTTGAAGAAAGTGACAGCGAAGAGGAAAAATCCTCTGACGACCCTACAAACCTTTACAGACGCAAGTGACTTCATTTATTACAAGTTTAATGATAAAGCTGTATAAAGCAGAGAGCAGAATCTCAGTGGGTTATACTGTCACTCACTGGGTGCTCAGCCTAGGAGCACTGGTACAGTGAATACTGGGGGAAATGGCTGTATAAAGCAGAGAGCAGTATCTGAGTGGATTATACTGTCACTCACTGGGAGCTCAGCCTAGCAGCACTGGTACAGTGAGTACTGGGGGAAATGGCTGTATAAAGCAGAGAGCCGTACCTGAGTGGGTTATACTGTCACTCACTGGGAGCTCAGCCTAGTAGCACTGGTACAGTGAGTACTGGGGGGATAGGCTGTAAAAAGCAGAGAGCAGAATCTGAGTGGGTTACACTGTCACTCACTGGGAGCTCAGCCTAGCAGTACTGGTACAGTGAGTACTGGGGGAAATGGCTGTATAAAGCAGAGAGCAGTATCTGAGTGGGTTATACTGTCACTCACTGGGAGCTCAGCCTAGCAGCACTGGTACAGTGAGTACCTGGGAAAATGGCTGTATAAAGCAGAGAGCAGTATCTGAGTGTGTTATACTGTCACTCACTGGGAGCTCAACCTAGTAGCACTGGTACAGTGAGTACTGGGGGGATAGGCTGTACAAAGCAGAGAGCAGAATCTGAGTGGGTTATACTGTCAGTCACTGGGAGCTCAGCCTAGCAGCACTGGTACAGTGAGTATTGGGAGAAATGGCTGTATAAAGCAGAGAGCAGTATCTAAATGGGTTATACTGTCACTCACTGGGAGCTCAGCCTAGCAGCACTGGTACAGTGAGTACTGGGGGAAATGGCTGTATAAAGCAGAGAGCAATATCTGAGTGGGTTACACTGTCACTCACTGGGAGCTCAGCCTAGCAGTACTGGTACAGTGAGTACTGGGGGAAATGGCTGTATAAAGCAGAGAGCAATATCTGAGTGGGTTACACTGTCACTCACTGGGAGCTCAGCCTAGCAGTACTGATACAGTGAGTACTGGGGGAAATGGCTGTATAAAGCAGAGAGCAGTATCTGAGTGGGTTACACTGTCTCTTTTAAATTGTTTGTTAATGTATTCATATTCTTCTTCAAATAGTTTACATTAGACCAGATATTTAACCTTAACTAACCCTTTACTGTAAAGTAGCCTATTATTATAACCTTTTCTGTTCTACAATACACTTCCCCAGTTCCCCTATAATCACTTTAATGGTCGTGTTACCTCACTGTAAAATATTAATGTTATAATGCTGATTTTTGATTGATTGAGACAGATTTTTAAGTGCTGCATCCGCTTCAACCCACAGCTACTGTGACTCAGGAACCAAACACTGAAAAGGCCAACCTGCCTGAGTCTGATAACATCAAGCCGGAGATTGTCACTACATTCTACGGTCCCCGTCGTGGGCATTATGGGGGAAAAGGGGACAACAAAAGGGAAGAATGCAGCCCAGAAATGGATATAGATAGGAGAAGCGCCTATATTAGATTACAAAAGCGTAAAACACCTTGGGAGCTCTATCAGAAGTTCTAAAATGCTTCTTAGAATATGCTAAAAAAAATGGTGACAAATGGGTTGAATTAGGACAGAGGTGCTCTTGAGCGCAGAGTGAACCCATCTATCTGCAGCGCTTTGTACCTCAGAGAGTTAGGATGCTGTCCTCACGATCAGAAGTTTGTCGGGTTGAATCCCAGAGTCGGCAGAGTGATGTCACCGTCGACCCCCTGAGTGAGGCCTTAACCCCGATTGCTCCGGCGCCTGTCTGACCCCCCGCTCGAATGTATGATCTGGATAAAAGCATCTGCTCAGTAAATAAATGTAAATTTCTGTAAATCTACCTGAAGATTCCTCACTTTAAGATACGCATGTAAATTTCTACGGATTTTGATTTAGGGTTTCATGTGATCTACTGATGTCAAGTGATGTTTCAAAGTCTCTTATACTTAACCTAGTTTAATAAACCTTTAGCAACATGTTACTGTCCATGATGCTGTGGATGAGAAGTTCCAATAGGGCCGAGGAGCAGTGCATTGTGGGATTGTTGTCAGTGTCTGAGGCCTTAGGCAAGAAGAATGTGTAAGTGTGTCTGTCTTATACTAACCCTGAAATCAAGCTGAAACTGTCTGTTTATGAAGGGAATCCGAAGCTCCTTTACTGAAATAACAGGCCGTACTAAGTAGGCTGCTCAGTGCTGTAGAGCAGGATAACAGGAAAGCAGTCAGAAATATCAATAGGAGATAAACAGGCTTATGTTCTTAGGTGCTTCCTATATTTGCCTCTTTCGAGGATCATATGCTGTAATGAATGTGTGGTAATGAAATAGATTATTACCCCCATATATTTTATGAGATTTGGGTTGTTTGATTTACTTGATTGCATAGTATTGATCAATATGGGGACATGATGTAAGGGGTTAGCAAGGGTGGGGTGTAACCAATGGCAACTGCCTGACTGGCCATGGACTTTAAGGGATGCAGAGCTGCACGAGGTCATCACCTGTGAGGTCATCACACACTCTGCATGTGGACAAGAGCCCCTCTTGACCAATGGGGTAGCAGATTGCCTTTTAAGGGGAGTCGCAGAAATGTATAAAACCTGAGCATTTTCTTTGTTCGGGGGTTCACTTCTTTGGAACAGGAATACTCTCTTTCTTTGCTGTGAACTCCAGGGCACCCTGCCTTAATAAAGTCATTTTTATCTTGCTCAAGTCGTGTCAGACAAATTTACTTCATGCCTGGTGCTGAACAGAATATATACAGTACAATACTGACACTTAAAGTCACACACCAGTAAATATAACCTTAATGAAATCACCCCTTATATGAAATATCATATGACCTTTAAACCACACCTCCATAATGTGCTCCATTATAAACCAGTGTATCGTGTCTGGGACCCGAGGTCCCGTCACCCCAGTGACTATTGGGCCACTTCCTGCAGTAATGGATGAGAGAGCTTCACTGGCCCACACAGAGCCCTGACCTCAGCCCCATCAAACATCTTTAGGATGAACTAGCATGGAGATTGTGAGCCAGGCCTTCACATCCAACATCAGTGCCTGACCTCACAAATGCTCTTCTGGATGAATGTGCAAAAATTCCCAAACACATTTTAAAATCCTGTGGAAAGCCTTCTCAGAAGACTTCTCAGGTCAGTTCTCTCAGGTCTCGGGTCAGTACTCTCGGGTCAGTACTCTCGGGTCAGCACTCTCGGGTCAGTACTCTAGGGTCAGTACTCTCGGATCTTGCTTGATGTCATCTGCACATTGTGGAAAAAGCTTCTCACTCAGGTGCTGGCTGGCAATTTGTGGAGAGGTCAAGCAACTCATTCTGTCCAGAGTGAACTGGGTTTTTGCTGGTGACTGTTTCACTGTAAATTTCAGGATGGTTCCTGTGAGGAAAAAAGAGAAAGAAAAAAAACAAGTTAGATAAACTGATTAATTAGTGATCGACTGACGTATGTACGGCTCCTAACTTGTCAGTCTTTATGAAGAAAAACGTTCAAATATCACATATCAATAATACTGTGACTACAATCAATTATTTGATTCAATGGAATAATGGCAACTGGAAAGGTGCATTTCTGGAAATGAACATTGCTGCATGATGAAGATGAGAAAGTGGAATACAGGTGTCAGAAATGATCCTTGATATCGTTCTAAGTCTTCCAGTCCCAAGCACAATTTTACACATGTAACAAAATAAATAAAAGCACTTTATTTGCATTGATAAATAACCAAACACCAACATTTAATAGTAGTGGATATGAAATACTTAACTTGTGTTTCTTTAGAAGTGGAGTTCATGTGTAGAAAATTCAGATCTCTGGTTTTAAAATGGCTTGGTCCAACAACCAGTAGAAATTCTCACCTGAAGATGCCATTTAAAGTTTAAAGTTACTCAGCTGGATCCATGGACAGGTAACCACGATGCTTACAGACCGCACTGAGGTTACATGAAGCTGTAGGAACTGGCTAACCAAGATTATCCTTTTCAGAGGTCTTCCAAGACATTTCACATTTCTCAGCCATTTCCAGTTTAATGGGGATTGCAAATCTTAATGTTATTATTGCATTCCAGAGTTCATACACAAATCATATTCTCAAAATAAAGGTCATACACAAATAGCAATCAAAAGTCAATCAAAAGTCAATCAAAAATCTCTCCAGTGTAACTAACACAAAGACTCCATGTCACACTTTCAACAACGGCCCTAACTGGCCTTCACCTTAGATGAATGCATGGACTTCTGGGAAATGTTGTCTTAATTAAATTTAGGAAAGCATTGATATGGACAATATTATGAACAGTGAAAAGAAATGAAAGTAAGACATTTCTATTTTCTTAATAAGGAAATAAATAATAATAAATAAATCAAGGTTCAAGGTCACTTTATTGTCATCAGCAGCTTCATACATGTACAAAGAGTGATGAAACAACGTTTCTCCATGGACCCGGTGCAACATATAGTAACATATAGTAACACTTACCATCACAGTAACAGGGTGTGCAAGGTGCAAACAGGCAGTAAATAAATAGTGCAGAGATGTAAACTGTGTGTGATTTGTACAGTTGCACAAGGCAAATAAAAAGTAAATAGAGAAATTAACATGCATAACATGTAAAACATACATTACTCTTGTCTTTATATCACATGTCTGTCATCAATGTGATTCATAATATTTTATGTATTCATTTTAGCAATTCAACTCAAATTATCTTAGAAAGTTGAATTTTGTGGAATTTATTTGACTTCATTTGTTTCCCAATATTCCAGCTTAATTCCAGTTCCACTTCCCTTCAAGCTGCATGCAATTCTAATTCCAAGTTCAGTTCCAGGAAGTTTATCCAGTTATTTACCATGCATTCTCAATTCAGTTCATGAATGGCCCCAAGCTTGACTCAGACCACCTGCGGCTGTGACCAGCTTCATACCTGCCACTAGAGGCGCCATTTCCACTCACCACAAGTCACTAAATGATTCAGAACTTTTCATTTTCAATTTCTGTATGACATAAATGGTTAAACTCAAAAAATGACATATTTAAGTGTCTTCAACTGACCTGTCAAAATATTTTTTTTCTGAATAGACGGAGACATAGTTTAAACATCCTAGATGAGTTTCCTGTCAGTAGAGTGAAAGTGAAACACTAAATTAAAAACACTCCTCCCCTCAGACTGTCTGTCTTTAGACGCGTCGTAACAGAGTCTGTAACATGGCTGCTGCAGCTTCGTTCCTAGAGGAGGAGCTCTGCTGTGCTGTTTGCTCAGACTTCTTCAAGGATCCTGTCGTCCTGAAGTGCAGCCACAGCTTCTGTCAAGTCTGTCTGCAGAAGTTCTGGAAAGAGAACAGCTCTCGGAAGTGTCCATTATGCCGGAGGAAGTCCTCTGGGGAGGATCCTCCGGTCAACATTGTCTTAAGGAACATTGTGGAGTCGTATTTACAGCAAAGGAGTGTTAGAAAGGTGGCAGAGAAGAGTGAAGCTCCAGAAAAGAGTGAATCTCGCTGCAGTCTCCATGGAGAGAAGCTTCTACTCTACTGTGTAGAAGACCAGGAGCCCATCTGTGTGGTCTGTCAGACTGCAAGGAAACACAGAGACCACCAGATCTGCCCACTGGAAGAAGCTGTAGAGGATAAGAAGGTAATCTCATTCTCTTCTGTATTATTCATTTTTCCCAGTGGATGTTATATTAATATGATCTTGCATTAACCCCCTTGTACCTGTGAGCTGCTGCCTAACTCATCATGAAATGTTAGCATGTGTGTTTAGCAGCAATGTGGCTAATACTTCCATAGGCACTGATATGTAACAGGAGGCTGAATGTAGCGGCTGTCAGAGTCGTCCGATGGGGGCCCGTCTGGGGGATCAGTTCCAGGCCCCCTCTGGATACCAAAATCCACAGATGCCTAAGTCCCTTATGATAAATGGCATAGTATTTACACATAACTTACGGACATCCTTCAGTATACTTTAAATCAGGGGTGACAAACAATGGATTTTAGAATATCGACAAATTGAACTGGAAAATCCCACAAAAAATCCACTCCTATAGGATGTGGGTCACGCTGAATCTCTTCCGCCATCTGAATTCCTTCCCCCTGTGTATCGTTCAGCTGTTTGGCCAATGATGCAGTTTCAAGGTACCCCATACGTTTCAAATTTACCCTTACCATCCATCCATCCATCCAGCCATCCATGTTACCCATTCTATGAGCCTTGTCATGGACTGACATCCCTTCCTTGGTGTCCCCTGTCCAGTACCCTGTACTTCCTGGGCTGAACTCCATGTTCACCAAGACGCTATTATGGATAAGTGAATATGGAAGCATTCATAACAATAATATAAAAGAAGCAAGCTGTGTATTACATGCCAATCCTATGTTGACTTTATCTCCTATTATCCATCTGTAAATTTTATCTCAGGAGGACCTTAGAGCTTCACTGATTCCATTAAAGGAAAAGCTGGAGAAGTTTACAAAACTTAAACAAGAGTTTGAGCAAACAGCCAAACACATCAAGGTATGGAGATTTATTCTGAGGAAGTAAAACCTCACTGTACAGATTAACTTCAGACTTACACAGCATTTCTCCCTTTCAGAGTCAGTCCCAGCAGACTGAGAAGAGGATAAAGGAGGAATTTGAGGAACTTCATCAGTTCCTGAGAGAGGAAGAGGAGGCCAGATTGGATATACTGAGAGTGGAAGAGAAGGAGAAGAGCGAGAGGATGAAGGAGAAGATAGAGAACATCTCCAAACAGGTCTCCACCCTGTCAGAGAAGATCAGAGACATTGAGAAGGCCATGGGTGCTGAGGACATCTCCTTCCTGAAGGTAGGAGCTTGATTTTCCTGAATTTATCTGTGTGTTTGCTGGCTGGGACAAACAGTCCTGCTGTGTGTCTGAAGCAGATATAGGAAGTTAAAACACCTTAGTCACACTGACCATTTTTGGCCAATAATTTTGTTCTTTATGGTTCAGTACATACAACCACAGCCAATCCATGCTGAACATACAACCTGTATAAACAGACACCCTCAGAGAAGAAATATGCCACAGATTCTCACAAATCTTTGACAGTTTGCCTTGTAAAACAGTCACATTGTGTGTATAACGCTTCCATTTTGTTTTCCTGTTTTTCAGACAGTCAAAGACACCAAAGAAAAGTATGTAGTAATAGTAATTATATTATTATTATTAATTCATCATTAATAATTATTATTATTATTTCCAATTGCTACTTAATATTACGTAAAAGCTACTATGACCTGGAGCTAATTCCAGACCTGTTAAAGAACAAACATGAACAGTAATATATCATCTCCAGGCCAGGAGTGAGACTTTAATTATCCCAGTCAGCAAGTCTTCTGGACTGAGTGGAGTCACTGGTGCTGCAGACTCACTTCAGACCCCACAGCAGCACTGACTCCTTCCTGTCACTGTATTGCAGAGTGCAGTGCTCACTGCAGGACCCAAAGCTGACTTCAGGGGCGCTGATAGATGTGGCCAAACACCTGGGATCTCTGAAGTTCAGCGTCTGGGAGAAGATGCTGGGGACTGTGCAGTACAGTGAGTACTGGGGGAAATGGCTGTATAAAGCAGAGAGCAGTATCTGAGTGGGTTATACTGTCACTCACTGGGAGCTCAGCCTAGCAGCACTGGTACAGTGAGTACTGGGGGAAATGGCTGTATAAAGCAGAGAGCAGTATCTGAGTGGGTTACACTGTCACTCACTGGGAGCTCAGCCTAGCAGCACTGGTACAGTGAGTACTGGGGGAAATGGCTGTATAAAGCAGAGAGCAGTATCTGAGTGGGTTACACTGTCACTCACTGGGAGCTCAGCCTAGCAGCACTGGTACAGTGAGTACTGGGGGAAATGGCTGTATGAAGCAGAGAGCAGTATCTGAGTGGGTTACACTGTCACTCACTGGGAGCTCAGCCTAGCAGCACTGGTACAGTGAGTACTGGGGGAATTGGCTGTATAAAGCAGAGAGCAGTATCTCAGTGGGTTATACTGTCACTCACTGGGAGCTCAGCCTAGCACCACTGGTACAGTGAGTACTGGGGGAAATGACTGTATAAAGCAGAGAGCAGTACTGTATCTGAGTGGGTTACACTGTCACTCACTGGGAGCTCAGCCTAGCAGCACTGGTACAGTGAGTACTGGGGGAAATGGCTGTATAAAGCAGAGAGCAGTATCTGAGTGGGTTACACTGTCACTCACTGGGAGCTCAGCCTAGCAGCACTGGTACAGTGAGTACTGGGGGAAATGGCTGTATAAAGCAGAGAGCAGTATCTGAGTGGGTTACACTGTCACTCACTGGGAGCTCAGCCTAGCAGCACTGGTACAGTGAGTACTGGGGGAAATGGCTGTATGAAGCAGAGAGCAGTATCTGAGTGGGTTACACTGTCACTCACTGGGAGCTCAGCCTAGCAGCACTGGTACAGTGAGTACTGGGGGAAATGACTGTATAAAGCAGAGAGCAGTATCTGAGTGGGTTACACTGTCACTCACTGGGAGCTCAGCCTAGCAGCACTGGTACAGTGAGTACTGGGGGAAATGGCTGTATAAAGCAGAGAGCAGTATCTGAGTGGGTTACACTGTCACTCACTGGGAGCTCAGCCTAGCAGCACTGGTACAGTGAGTACTGGGGGAATTGGCTGTATAAAGCAGAGAGCAGTATCTGAGTGGGTTATACTGTCACTCACTGGGAGCTCAGCCTAGCACCACTGGTACAGTGAGTACTGGGGGAAATGGCTGTATAAAGCAGAGATCAGTATCTGAGTGGGTTATACTGTCACTCACTTGGAGCTCAGCCTAGCAGCACTGGTACAGTGAGTACTGGGGGAAATGGCTGTATAAAGCAGAGAGCAGTATCTAAGTGGGTTATACTGTCACTCACTGGGAGCTCAGCCTAGCACCACTGGTACAGTGAGTACTGGGGGAAATGGCTGTATAAAGCAGAGATCAGTGTCTGAGTGGGTTATACTGTCACTCACTGGGAGCTCAGCCTTGCAGCACTGGTACAGTGAGTACTGGGGGAAATGGCTGTATAAAGCAGAGAGCAGTATCTGAGTGGGTTATACTGTCGCTCACTGGGAGCTCAGCCTAGCACCACTGGTACAGTGAGTACTGGGGGAAATGGCTGTATAAAGCAGAGAGCAGTATCTTAGTGGGTTATACTGTCACTCACTGGGAGCTCAGCCTAGCAGCACTGGTACAGTGAGTACTGGGGGAAATGGCTGTATAAAGCAGAGAGCAGTATCTTAGTGGATTATACTGTCACTCACTGGGAGCTCAGCCTAGCAGCACTGGTACCTTAGTCGGTTCCCTGACAGCTGTATGCCTGTGATCTGTGATCCTCCTCACTGGTCACTTTAGATGGAAGCATCTGCTAAACCAATAACTGTAAATGTACTGTACTGGAGAGCGGATGGACTGGGTGTATAAAGAAAATCTACATTTAGTCTTTATTTTCTTATTTAAATATGTTTGTAAATGTGTTGATATTTTTTTTTAAATATTGACAGCAATACAGTTTTCTGTTTCAAAATATTTAAAATTAGTCCAAGCTTTCACGCAAATCTGTATCTGTTTACATTAGACAAAATATTTAACCTTAAATGACATTTTAATTTAATGAAACGTGGCCTGTTGTCATAACCCTTTTTTCTGCAGCTTCCCTATAATCACTTTATTGATAATACTACCTCACTGTAAAATGTTAATGTTACAATGTTAATGAGTTTTACTGCATTGAGACAGATTATCAACTGCAGCTTCCTCTTTAACCCACAGCTCCTGTGACTCTGGACCCAAACACTGCAGCCCCCTGGCTCTCAGTGTCCGATGATCTGACCAGCGTGAGAGACACTGGCGTTAAACAGCAACTTCCTGACAACCCAGAGAGATTTAGCTACTGTGTGAATGTGCTGGGATCTGAGGGGTTTAACTCAGGAAAACACAGCTGGGAGGTGGAGGTGGGGGACACACCTAAGTGGGATGTAGGAGTAGCAGCAGAGTCTGTTAACAGGAAGGGGGGGATTACATGCTGCCCAGAGGAAGGATTCTGGGTTGTATTTCTGAGGAATGGTGACATGTATGAAGCATGTGATTCATCAGTAACCCGCCTGAGACTGAAGAGGAAACCGCAGAGGATCAGAGTGCAGCTGGACTATGACAGGGGGGAGGTGTCCTTCTTCAACCCCACTGACATGTCACTCATCTACACCTTTAAAGGCACATTCACTGGGAGACTGTTTCCATTCTTTTCTCCATGTGTAAATGATGATGGAAGCAACCCTGGATCCTTGAAGATCTGCCCAGTAATGGTGTCTGTGACAGTGATGTGATCCCATAATGATGTCTGTGACAGTGACATCATCCCAGTAAAGGTGTCTGTGACAGTGACATCATCCTTTCATGTGTCTCATTGGAAGGCAGGACAGGAAAGGATTAAAATCAAAGAATTTCTGTGTACAAATAAATGTGTCTGAGCTCATTATCACATGATCTGGACCCTCAGTAATACACACCTGTAATTACATGCTAATTTTTACTTTGGGGCTAATAATTACTGGCCTACAGCAATGAGGTGATTGGCTTTCTGAGCATTTTGCATTGAACCCTGTTTAATAAACCTTTATCAGCATATTTCTGTCTGATGCATTTATACAGTACCTACACTTTACCAAAGTCACTCATCAGTAAAAGTAACCTTAATGAAATCACACCTTATATGAAATATCACATGACCTTGTAACCACACCCCCATAATGTGCTCCATCATAAACCAGTGTATCGTGTCCGGGACCCGAGGCCCCGTCACCCCAGTGACTATTGGGCCACTCCTTGCAGTAACGGCTGAGAGCACTTCACTGTCCAAGGGGCAGCCAGCGGGGGACTCTGTCTTTGAGCCCTTGAAGGAGTCACACATCTCTCTGGGTAGACAGAGTCAGGGGACAGTGAAGGACAGTGACGCTGAGGCTCTAACCCTGACTGCTGCAATAAGCATAATGGTATTGAGACAGTGGTTATCATCTCAATCCCCCCTTAATCAGAGGGGACAGAGTGGGCACTGCAAACTAATGATACTAATTAAGAGCCTTAACGCCCTTTGACAGGTAGGAGGTAGGTAACTCACACCCTGCTCAGCAAATTTAATCTGCCCTGTAAAGAAACAGAAAGGGACCAGAACAGAGTATCGACAGAGGGTAGGACTTACGCCTATTTTAAGCTGAAACTCTGCATTTAAACCTGATCAGGGCTGGTTAGGCGTGCAGCGTAAATTACTGTGGCAATATACCCTGAGCTACTATTCACAGGAGACAAAACTCAGAAGTAAGGCTTAGCCAGTCAGCCTGCTGCATAGAAACCCCTCTGCTTAGCAATGGGCAGCCAGACACCACACAAACTGCAGGAGGGAAACACCTTTATTCTCAACAAGACCTCCTGATACAGGGTAGATGAATTTCAGACAGACGTGGGGGGTGAATGAGGGCAGGACTGCTCTGGGGGGGGGGGGCTCAGGAGATTAGGGTTAACCCTCCAGTGACTGATCTGCACTGTAAACAGCAGGTGAGACTGACTGAAGTCACTATTTGGGCTAAAACTGAAGTGAAGCTCTGACCAATCCTGAGGCAGCACAGGAAGCACAGCTATTGGCCGCAGCTCCAGAAGCACAGCTATTGGCCGCAGCTCCAGAAGCACAGGTATTGGCCGCAGCTCCAGAAGCACAGCTATTGGCCGCAGCTCCAGAAGCACAGCTATTGTCCGCAGCGCTTTGCTCCTGGACTCGCTGCCTCCCTTTCAGACAGCGGCTGTCGTTCTGGACACCATCTCCTCCACAAAGCTGTTCTCCTTGAGCAGGACCTCCGCCTTCAGCTTCTTCAGCTCCTCCTTGATGTCCTGGTCAGACATGCCGCTGGCAGCGAGAGCTTTCACCTTGGTGAGGAAATCCTGGATGATCTTCTCTCCCTCCTTCAGGAAAAGTAAACAGGATGTTTGTTTATCAGCCCAGCAGGTAGGTGGCGCTGTTATACTGCGGACATCATAACTACTGCAGCCGGAAACCCATTACAGGTCAGGTCAAGTGCTGCATATGTAACCATGACAACACAAGGGGGCGGGACTCAGGAAGGGGGCGGGACTCAGGAAGGGGGCGGGACTCAGGAAGGGGCCGTTTACAGACAGTGATGCTGCGGCTGCCTGCGGAGGCCCACTGGCTGTCTGTGCCGGGCAGTCTGGGTCCTGCAGTCTGGGTCCTGCCTTGGATGCGGGTCAAACAGCAGCATCTGACAGTAACAGCTGCACTGCAGCACGCAGAGGAAGCAGCTCCAGGCGTGTAGAAGAGCCACCTGCTCTGGACCCAGATCCTACAGGAGGACCTTCTGTGTGGAGAGCGTGAAGCCCCTGGCTCAGCGGCGCCCCCTACCTGTCTGTCTGATCGGCTCCTCTTGGCGTCAGGGGCCCCGTCCCGTGGTCACATGCAGGTTGCTCACGGTCGCCACCTGCTGGCTGAGGGCCGTCAGCTCGTGGAAGTGCGTGGCGAACAGGCAGAAGGAGAGGCAGCGAGTGGCGATGAACTGGCCCAGACCAGACCGAAGCTGTCGTAGGTGGAGGTTCCTCTGCCCTGCTCGTCGATGATGATGAGGGAGTCTTCTGTGGCCGAGCTGGGAGGAGGGAGGGGTAGAAGGAGAGGGAAGGAGTGAGAGAGGAAGACAAGGAGAGACAAAGAGAGAGAAAGGGAGAGAGAGAGAGAGAGAGTGAGAGACAGACTTTGACTTTTAAAACATTATTTACACAAAGGCATGCACATTGCCATCAAACCACTTCATATTTAAAAAATGTAACTAAACTTACCAAACCTAGAGATCTTGGAGGATTATCCTTGCCTAATTTGCAATTATATTATTGGTCTGCCCATATTAGAAATATGATGACTTGGTTCATGTGTCGACATGAGTCCCTGTGGTTTGGTTTGGAGTCGTTAGCTTGTCATCCTTATCTGCTAAAAACCTTGCCTTTTGTCAAAAACATACATCACATTTTTTCAGTTAAGGTTAACACTATTATTTACAATACACTGTTAATATTCCTCAAATTCTGTCTCTACACTCCCCTTTGGCGTTAAACCCTGATATTCCAGCTCAATTTAGGAACATTGGTTTATTGGAATGGAGGTTATATAATCTGTTATATTTCTCAGATCTACTAATCAATGGCTCCGTAAAGTCTTTTGAATGACTTAGGACTGATTTTGACATCCCACATAAGGATTTTTACAAATTCCTTCAGATAAGACACCGTGTTAACTCTTTGTTAAAAGAGAGGGGTATACTGTAGGCTACGCTTAAATCTTTCAGATCTTGAAAATCTTTTACTTTCTCCCAAAACATTTCAGGGCAAGATTTCTGAGATCTACTCGTTGCTTCTGTTTTCGGACTCATCATCTCTTGATGCTTTAAAACCAATTTGGGAACAGGATCTGAAAGTAACCTTTAGTTCTGCAGTGTGTAAAGAAATTTGTAACAGTACTTATCCCAAATGTTCCTCGATCCATGAACAAAATTTTCAGTTTTTTCACAGGCCATACTATACACCAGTTCGACTCCAGTCTGCCCCGTCAAAAAATAGTAATAGTAAATAGTATGTTACAGTCACCCCACTGGGTGACAACATCTGACTCCTGAATGAGCAGCAAATCGGGCAAAAGCTGGGGGGGGGCAGTCCCTGGTCTCCACCCCCCCATCTGCCTGTGCCATTATCACTCCCTCCTTCAGGGCACCCTACTTATTCACCCCCCATCTCTGGGAAGCGTGGGGATGCACAGCAGGATAATCGTCATCATACTAACAATGACTGTAAGTGCACTGATTAAACATTTTAATTAGCACCAGCAACATTAAAATAACAGGAAGGCCCAGATGATACATGAACGTGAAGCAGGTTCCTGTTCTGCTCCACTGGGACACCCACAGACCACAAGGTGGACCAAGTGAATTTCCAGTCCTGTGCTGTTAGTGCCCCCATCCATTTCACCACAGAGGGGTTTCCTCTGCGCCGGGAGCCAAACTGGGCCGGGAGCCGAACTGGGCTGGGAGCCGAACTGGGCTGGGAGCCGAACTGGGCCGACTCTCCGTTTGAACAGGGCACAGATAATCGATAGGCTCCCTACAGACCTTCACACGGGCACAGTGGCGTGGGAGGTGGTTTCGCTGTGGGCCGTCCTAAGGCTGGCAGTGACAGGCTGCCTTTCATGCTGACATCCTGTAGATGGCGTGATTCTTCACCTCCATGCCGCCTGTCATCACGTCACTCTCCAGCTGGGCTCAGCCAGCTTCCTCCCTCCTGGCTCCCGGCCTTCAGCCATTGGCCGACACAAGCTGCCACCCTCTCTTCATGTCTGCTCAACCAGTCGGGGTACAGGAAGGACTTAAGACAGAGTACTGCAGCCAATCACATGCCTGCAGTTACAGGGCCTTTAGCATCACCATTTAGGCCCCACCCAGCATTTTTCAGCCTGAGGGAAGGGGGTGGGAGATGAAATGGGGGGGGGGGGGGGGGGGGGTGGTGTCGGTTGTTTCAGGAGGAGGAGGAGGGGCAGACACTACCCCCCCCCCGTTTGACAATGTGTCCCAGTGCCATGCATTACTGAGTGGCTGTAATAGAGCTCTTACCCAGCACAGCACCCCCCACCCCCCCCCCAAAACACCCACGAGGTCTCGCTCTGTCTCAGCTTATTACGCTCCTTAATCCCGAAACCCGCACTCGCCCGCATGACACGAGCAGGACCCGGGGGCAGTGAGCGATGCATCCTGGGAAATGGGCGATGGGCAGCAGCTCCTGATAACATGTATCACACCACACCCAAGACGTCTGTAACAGTACAGTGAACGGGTACAGTGAACGGGTACAGTGCCGAGACCGTCACCCCGAGAACAGGTCTGCGGAGGGATGGATGGAGAGACGGACGGTGGATGGATAGATGGATGGACTGTGTTTGACTTAAAGGGACTTACTTTCTATTCACATTAAAATAAACTTCTAAAGGAAATCCTGCTCTTAAGGTTCTAATTATTAAACCATCATCATCTTGGCCATTTATTCCCTTTCTGAATGGTGACAGCAGCCGCAGCTTTTTAAGCAGAGAGTCATTCAGGTGGTGTTCAGTCTAGCAAAGCTGCTGCGCTCAGTCTGTTCGCAGACATACACGTACAGAATCGTACAGTCATGACTTTCACTCCTCTGACTGGCCCACAGCGCCCTCTACTGTGAGGATTCATTACTGTGTCACATTTCATATGCAGCCTAAACAAACACCGGCACGCCATCGTCAGAGTCCTACTTAGGGCTCTGGCAACACTCAGCTGCCCCGGATGTAACCTGTAAGGCAGAAGGAGGAGCCACAAGGTGGCGCAGGTGTCACATTCAGATGGGACAGTCATGGGCTGTAAAGTCATATCTACACCAAGCCAAGCTGTGTTCTGAGCCCAGATGAAAGGAGAGTTAATCTTGTGTAAGTTACCAAGCTGAAATACAGCTCACTGAAAAAATAAGCTCAGTGGGGAGAAAGTTATTTGACTGTGTATTGGGGATAAATCCCGTCCCCGTTGCTGTGTGGGGGTTAAATCCCACCGCCATTTATGTTGGGGTTAAATCCCACCTCTGCTGTGTGTGGGGATAAAATCCCACCGCCATTTATGTTGTGGTTAAATCCCACCTCTGCTGTGTGTGGGTTAAATCCCACCGCCATTTATGTTGTGGTTAAATCCCACCTCTGCTGTGTGTGGGGATTAAATCCTGCCCGTGTGGGGGGTGTCAAGTTCTCTCCCGCTGCTTTCCTCTCTCTACTCCAGTCTCAGCATCCCATAAGGGATCAGCTCCCAGCCCCCAAGAAGTAATTCAGATGTATTGGAAATTAAATACACGACCAGTCAAAAGTGTTTGTACACCTCAGGTTTGTACCACCTTTTAATTTATTTAATAAACTGCAGATTTTTTATTCTTGTTAAACATCGGAAAGTTGAGTGAACAACTATAAATGAAAATATAAGTCAAATAAAGCAATTTTCCTGTATAACACAGAAAGAGTATGTAACAATGTAACAGTGCATAACTTTAACTTTAAGCATTCTAGTTAATTGTTTCCTCCCATGAAACAGAGCAGTATTTAATGTTGCTTGTAGAAAGAATGCCTGGAATTTTATCTGCTGTTATAGAATAGAATAGAAAGCCTTTATTGTCATTGTACTGGAGCACAGATGCTACTTGTACAATGAAATTGCAGTGGCCACTTCTAAAGTGCAGACATATACAGACATATACAGACATTACATTTGCAGTACAGACAGCGTTCTGCAATAGCCAGTAGTGTACTGACAGAGTAGTAGATGCAATAACGCATAGTGTTAAGTATTGTATTATACTAAATTGGTGTATATTATATTATAATAATAAAAAATTATTGCACATTTTCCTTATGTGGAGGTGGTGTGTGTTGTATTTGTGTGTTCATTGCAGTGATGGCTTGTGGGAAGAAACTGTCTTTGAGTCTATTGTTCCTGGTCCTAATGGCCCTGTAGCGCCTGCCAGAAGGCAACAGGATGAGTGCTGACTCTAACAGGTGATAGGCAGGGTGAGTGCTGACTCTAACAGGTGATAGGCAGGGTGAGTGCTGACTCTAACAGGTGATAGGCAGGGTGAGTGCTGACTCTAACAGGTGATAGGCAGGGTGAGTGCTGACTCTAACAGGTGATAGGCAGGGTGAGTGCTGACTCTAACAGGTGATAGGCAGGGTGAGTGCTGTCTCTAACAGGTGATAGGCAGGGTGAGTGCTGACTCTAACAGGTGATAGGCAGGGTGAGTGCTGACTCTAACAGGTGATGGGCAGGGTGAGTGCTGACTCTAACAGGTGATGGGCAGGGTGAGTGCTGACTCTAACAGGTGATGGGCAGGGTGAGTGCTGACTCTAACAGGTGATAGGCAGGGTGAGTGCTGACTCTAACAGGTGATAGGCAGGGTGAGTGCTGACTCTAACAGGTGATAGGCAGGGTGAGTGCTGACTCTAACAGGTGATAGGCAGGGTGAGTGCTGTGTCTGATGATTCCCTCCGCTCTGCTGAGGCAGCGGGATGTCTGTTAGTGAGGGGAGGGGGCAGCCGATGATTTCCTGCGCCGTCTTGACCACTCTCTGCAGTCTCCTCCGGTCTGCCTACAGTATGTTAGGATGCTCTCAATGGTGGAGCGGTAGAGGTTCACCAGAAGGTATTGAAGGCCGAGCTGAAGTCGATGAGGAGCATTCTGACGTAGCTCTCCCGGCGCTCTAGGCGGCTCAGTGCGGTGTGAAGGGCGATCGCTATGGCATCTTCGGTTGACCTGTTCGCTCTGTAGGCAAACTGGTCAAAAGATGCAGGGAGGTGGGCTTTGATGTGGTTTATGACCAACCGCTCTAAACATGTGGTGATGATGGGTGTTAGTGCGACTGGTCGGAAGTAATTTAGACTGTGTGTGACTGATTTTTTGGGTACCGGAATGATGGTGGCGGACTTCAGACAGGTTGGGATGGTGGCCTGTGTCAGGGATAGATTGAAGATGATGGTGAAGACCTGTGAGAGCTGGTCAGCACAGGCTCTGAGTACCTTCCCGGGGTCACCATCAGGTCCAGTGGCTTTCCTGGGATTCACCCTGCTGAGCACCTGCTTCACATCCTGTTCCTGTTCAGTCCATGAGTGGGAGCAGGGGACTGGTGGAGGCTGGGATAAGGTGGCTTCCGACTGTGGGGTTGGGGTCTCGAAGCGAGCAAAGAAGGTGTTCAGCTCTTCTGCTAGTGTGATGCTTGAGTCCACGGCTGCATTGGTCTGTCCCCTGAAACTGGTGATCTGCCGGTTACCCTGCCACACCCGCCGAGTGATACCCTGCCACACCTGCCGAGTGATACCCTGCCACACCCGCAGAGTGATACCCTGCCACACCCGCAGAGTGATACCCTGCCACACCCGCCGAGTGATACCCTGCCACACCCGCAGAGTGATACCCTGCCACACCCGCAGAGTGATACCCTGCCACACCCGCAGAGTGATACCCTGCCACACCCGCAGAGTGATACCCTGTCACACCCGCCGAGTGTCGTTGTCAGATAGATGGTTTTCCATGTTCCTCCTGCAGTCAGACTTGGCTTCCTGATTTCCCTCTTCAGGTCAGCTCTAGCAGCGCTGTACAGTTCTTTGTTTCCTGACCTGAAGGCAGTGTTTCGGTTCATGATGAGTGTCTTGACCCGGCTGGTCTTCCAGGGCTTTTGGTTGGGAAACACCCGGATGCGTTTGTTCACTGTGACAGTCCAGATACAAAACTTGATGTATGAAAGGACAGATTCTGTGTGTACAGCCAGGTCCTGATGTTCAAAGACACTCCACTCTGTGAGTGAAGCAGCCTTGGAGCTGGGAAAGTGCATCTTCAGGCCATGTGGTGATGGTCTTAATCAAAGGAGTAGTTGTTCTTCTTATAATTGCTAGAGGAGGCTACTTTGATGAATCAAAGATATGACATTTTCTTGCTAATAAAGGTACTCAAATGGTGAACATACTGTAAATTTACTTGTTAATAAAGAATAGTGAGTGTGTGAGTAACTAGCAGAACTGAGCAATTCCAACTGCTGAATATCCTGCCTACATACCTGCCACTAGAGGCGCCATTTTCTAAATGATTCAGCACTTTTTATTTACACATTGGTTGATTGACCTATGGGAGAAATACTGAGAATTACTAGCAGAACTGGACAATTCCTTTGCAACTTAAATGGCCAAACTCAAAAAGTGACATTCAAGAGTCTTTAACTAACCTATCAAAATGGTTTCTTCTGAATATACTGAAAAATAGTTGTTAAACTATCCCAAAGGTGTGTCTTATTAGTTAAGTGAAAGTAAAACTACAGAAAACTTCCTGACTGTAGACATGCCGTAACAGACTCTGTAACATGGCTGCTACAACTTCGTTTCTTGAGGAGGAGCTCTGCTGTTCTGTTTGCTCAGACTTCTTCAAGGATCCTGTTCTCCTGAAGTGCAGCCACAGCTTCTGTAGAGTCTGTCTGAAGAAGTTCTGGGAACAGAAGAGCTCTCAGGAGTGTCCATTATGCAGGAGGAAGTTCTCTATGGATGATCCTCCTCTAAACCTGGTTTTGAAAAACATTGTAGAAAACCATCTAAAACAGAAGAATGAGGCTCCAGAGAAGAGTGAATCTCGCTGCAGTCTCCATGGAGAGAAGCTTCTACTCTACTGTGTAGAAGACCAGGAGCCCATCTGTGTGGTCTGTCAGACTGCAAGGAAACACAGAGACCACCAGCTCTGCCCCCTGGAAGAAGCTGTAGAGGATAAGAAGGTAATCTCATTCTCTTCTGTATTATTCATTTTTCCCAGAGGATGTTATATTAATATAATCTTCCATGAATCCCCTTGTATCTGTGAGCTGGTGCCTAACTCACCATGAAATGTTAGCATGTGTGTTTAGCAGCAATGTGGCTAATACTTCCATAGGCACTGATATGTAACAGGAGGCTGAATGTAGCGGCCGTCAGAGTCGTCCGATGGGGGCCCGTCTGGGGGATGAGTTCCAGGCCCCCTCTGGATACCAAAACCAGCAGATGCTTAAGTCCCTTATCCTTCGTCCTGTGTTAGCTATCTGTTCCTATCTCTAATTTTAGACGGGTCGGTGCTGACCCATGTATTAAATCAGCCATAAAATACCCTCAAAACAATTATTTATCATCCAATATGTTTCTTACCTCTTGGTTACCTTGTTAAGCCTCCTTATCCATGAAAAGATTTGTTTTAATATTTCTGGTGTGGCTTTCTGGACTTTTCTTTTGACAGAATACCTCTCGTTGTCAATAAAAAAATAATGGTAAAATAAGCCTCAAGTGAATTAAATAAATAAACTGAATTGAACTTATCTTGCCTTACATGTCTGGGCTTGCCTTGCCTAGTGAATTTTTATTTTTTTATTTTGTTTAAATAGAGGTTCCTGACAAAGTCAAAAAGCCTTGATTTTATTTGGTGCTTTTATGTATTTTAAACTTAAAAACGGGTCGGTGTAGACCCCAACACCACAGGAAGGTTATATTAAATGGCATAGTATTTACATATAACCTACAGACATCCTCCGGTACACTTTAAATCATGAGTGTCAAACATACGGCCTGTGGGTCAGAACCGGCCTGATGAAAGTTCTGACTCGGCCCGTGAGAGATTATAGAATATCGACAATCCCACAAAAATCACCACTCCTATAGGTGGGTCACGCTGAATCTTTTCCGCCATCTGAATTCCTTCCCCCTGTGTGTAACGTTCAGCTGGTTGGCTGATGATAGTTTCCCCGTATGTTTCAAATACACCCTTAACAACCATCCATCCATTCATCCATCTACCCATCCATGTTACCTATTCTATGTGTCTTGTCTTGGAATGACATCCCTTCCTCAGTGTCCCCTGCCCGGTGCCCTGTACTTCCTGGGCTCAACTTCATGTTCACAATAATGGATAAACGAATATGGAAGCATTCATAACAATAATATAAAAGAAGCAAGCTGTGTATTACATGCTAATTCTATGTTGACTGTATCTCCTATTATTTGTCTGTAAATTTTATCTCAGGAGGACCTAAGAGCTTCACTAATTCCATTAAAGGAAAAGCTGGAGAAGTTTACAAAAGTTAAACAAGAGTTTGAGCAAACAGCCAAACACATCAAGGTATGGAGATTTATTCTGAGGAAGTAAAACCTCACTGTACAGATTAACTTCAGACTTACACGGCATTTCTCACTTTCAGAGTCAGTCCCAGCAGACTGAGAAGAGGATAAAGGAGGAATTTGAGGAACTTCATCAGTTCCTGAGAGAGGAAGAGGAGGCCAGACTGACTGTACTGAGAGTGGAAGAGAAGGAGAAAAGCGAAAGGATGAAGGACAGGATAGAGAACATCTCCAAACAGGTCTCCACCCTGTCAGAGAAGATCAGAGACATTGAGGAGGCCATGGGTGCTGAGGACGTCTCCTTCCTGAAGGTAGGAGCTTGATTTTCCTGCATTTATCTGTGTGTTTGCTGACTGGGACAAACAGTCCTGCTGTGTATCTGAAGCAGATATAGGAAGTTAAAACATCTCAGTGATACTGAGAACTTTTGGCCAAAAATTTTGTTCTTTATGGATCAGTACATACAACCACAGCCAGTCCGTGCTGAACATACAACCTGTATAAACAGACACCCTCAGAGAAGAAATAAGCCACAGATTCCCACAAATCTTTGACAGTTTGCCTTGTAAAACAGTCACATTGTGTGTATAACGCCTTCATTTTGTTTTCCTGTTTTTCAGACCGTCGACGCCAAAGAAAAGTACGTAGTAATAATTATTATTTTTTTCAATTATTTCAGTTGCTATTTAATATTACTTAACAGCTGTAATGACCTGGAGCTGATCCCAGTCCGGTTAAAGAACAAACAGGAACAGTAATATAATATCTCCAGTGCAGGTGGGAGGCTTTAATTATCCCAGTCAGCAGGTCTTCTGGACTGAGTGGAGTCACTGATGCTGCAGACTCACTTTAGACCCCACAGCATCACTGACTCCAGCCTGTCACTGTCTTTGCAGAGCCCAGTGCTCACTGCAGGACCCAGAGCTGGCTACAGGAGCACTGATAGATGTGGCCAAACACCTGGGGTCTCTGAAGTTCAGAGTCTGGGAGAAGATGCTGGGGATTGTGCAGTACAGTGAGTACTGGGGGAAATGGCTGTATAAAGCAGAGAGCAGTATCTGAGTGGGTTATACTGTCGCTCACTGGGAGCTCAGCCTAGCAGCACTGGTACAGTGAGTACTGGGGGAAATGGCTGTATAAAGCAGAGAGCAGTATCTGAGTGGGTTATACTGTCGCTCACTGGGAGCTCAGCCTAGCAGCACTGGTACAGTGAGTACTGGGGGAAATGGATGTATAAAGCAGAGAGCAGTATCTGAGTGGGTTATACTGTCAGTCACTGGGAGCTCAGCCTAACAGCACTGGTACAGTGAGTACTGGGGGAAATGGCTGTATAAAGCAGAGAGCAGTATCTGAGTGGGTTATACTGTCAGTCACTGGGAGCTCAGCCTAACAGCACTGGTACAGTGAGTACTGGGGGAAATGGCTGTATATAGCAGAGAGCAGTATCTGAGTGGGTTATACTGTCGCTCACTGGGAGCTCAGCCTAGCAGCACTGGTACAGTGAGTACTGGGGAAATGGCTGTATAAAGCAGAGAGCAGTATCTGAGTGGGTTATACTGTCGCTCACTGGGAGCTCAGCCTAGCAGCACTGGTACAGTGAGTACTGGGGGAAATGGCTGTATAAAGCAGAGAGCAGTATCTGAGTGGGTTATACTGTCGCTCACTGGGAGCTCAGCCTAGCAGCACTGGTACAGTGAGTACTGGGGGAAATGGCTGTATAAAGTAGAGAGCAGTATCTGAGTGGGTTATACTGTCAGTCACTGGGAGCTCAGCCTAACAGCACTGGTACAGTGAGTACTGGGGGAAATGGCTGTATAAAGCAGAGAGCAGTATCTGAGTGGGTTATACTGTCGCTCACTGGGAGCTCAGCCTAGCAGCACTGGTACAGTGAGTACTGGGGAAATGGCTGTATAAAGCAGAGAGCAGTATCTGAGTGGGTTATACTGTCGCTCACTGGGAGCTCAGCCTAGCAGCACTGGTACAGTGAGTACTGGGGGAAATGGCTGTATAAAGCAGAGAGCAGTATCTGAGTGGGTTATACTGTCGCTCACTGGGAGCTCAGCCTAGCAGCACTGGTACAGTGAGTACTGGGGGAAATGGCTGTATAAAGCAGAGAACAGTATCTGAGTGGGTTATACTGTCGCTCACTGGGAGCTCAGCCTAGCAGCACTGGTACAGTGAGTACTGGGGGAAATGGCTGTATAAAGCAGAGAGCAGTATCTGAGTGGATTATACTGTCACTCACTGGGAACTCAGCCTAGCAGCACTGGTACAGTGAGTACTGGGGGAAATGGCTGTATAAAGCAGAGAGCAGTATCTGAGTGGATTATACTGTCACTCACTGGGAACTCAGCCTAGCAGCACTGGTACAGTGAGTACTAGGGGAAATGGCTGTATAAAGCAGAGAGCAGTATCTGGTTGGGTTATAATGTCATTCACTGGGAGCTCAGCCTAGCAGCACTGGTACAGTGAGTACTGGGGGAAATGGCTGTATAAAGCAGAGAGCAGTATCTGAGTGGATTATACTGTCACTCACTGGGAACTCAGCCTAGCAGCACTGGTACAGTGAGTACTAGGGGAAATGGCTGTATAAAGCAGAGAGCAGTATCTGGTTGGGTTATAATGTCATTCACTGGGAGCTCAGCCTAGCAGCACTGGTACAGTGAGTACTGGGGGAAATGGCTGTATAAAGCATAGAGCAGTATATGAGTGGGTTATACTGTCACTCACTGGGAGCTCAGCCTAGCAGCACTGGTACAGTGAGTACTGGGGGAAATGGCTGTATAATGCAGAGAGCAATATCTGAGTAGGTTATACTGTCGCTCACTGGGAGCTCAGCCTAGCAGGACTGGTACAGTGAGTACTGGGGGAAATGGCTATATAAAGCAGAGAGCAGTATCTGAGTGGGTTATACTGCCGCTCACTGGGAGCTCAGCCTAGCAGCACTGGTACCTTAGTCGGCTCCCTGACAGCTGTCTGCCTGTGATCTGTGATCCTCCTCACTGGTCACTTTAGATGGAAATGTCTGCTAAACCAATAAATGTAAATGTACTTTACTGGAGAGTGGATGGACTGGGTGTATACAGAACCTACGTTTAGTCTTTATTTTCTTATTTAAATATGTTTGTTAATGTGTTGATATTCTTCTTAAAATATTGACAGCAGTACAGTTTTCTGTTTCAAAAGGTTTTAAATTACTCCAAGTTTTCACACAAATCTGGATCTGTTTGCATTAGACAAAATATTTAATCTTAAATGACTTTTTAATGCGACGTGGCCTGTTATCATAACCCTTTTTTCTGCAGTTTCCATATAATCACTTTATTGATAATACTACATCACTGTAAGATGTTAATGTTATAACACTGATGGTTTTTACTGTGTTGAGACAGATTACTAACTGCAGCTTCTTCTCCAACCCACAGCTCCTGTGACTCTGGACCCAAACACTGCACACCCCTGGCTCTCAGTATCTGATGATCTGACCAGTGTGAGAAACACTGGAGTTAAACAGCAACTTCCTGACAACCCAGAGAGATTCTTTCCCTGTATGAATGTGCTGGGATCTAAGGGGTTTAACTCAGGAAAACACAGCTGGGAGGTGGAGGTGGGGGACAAACCTAAGTGGGATGTAGGAGTAGCAGCAGAGTCTGTTAACAGGAAGGGGAGGATTAGATACAAACCAGAAAATGGATTCTGGGTTGTACGTCTGACTAAAGGTGATGTGTATACAGCATGCGATTCACCATCAATCCGCCTGAGACTGAAGAGGAAACCGCAGAGGATCAGAGTGCAGCTGGACTATGACAGGGGGGAGGTGTCCTTCTTCAACCCCACTGACATGTCACTCATCTACACCTTTAAAGGCACATTCACTGGGAGCCTGTTTCCATTCTTCTCTCCATGTTTAAATAATGATGGAAGCAACCCTGGAGCCTTAAAGATCTGCCCAGTAAAGGTGTCTGTGACAGTGACGTCATCCCAGTAAAGGTGTCTGTGACAGTGATGTCATCCCAGTAAAGGTGTCTGTGACAGTGATGTCATCCCAGTAAAGGTGTCTGTGACAGTGACATCATCCCAGTAAAGGTGTCTGTGACAGTGACATCATCCTTTCATGTGTCTCATTGGAAGGCAGGACAGGAAAGGATTAAAATCAAAGAATTTCTGTGTACAAATAAATGTGTCTGAGCTCATTATCACATGATCTGGGCCCTCAGTAATACACACCTGTAATTACATGCTAATATTTACTTTGGGGCTAATAATTACTGACCTACAGCAATGAGGTGACTGGCTTTCTAAGCATTCGCATTAAATCCTGTTTATTAACCATTATCTGCATGTTTCTGTCTGATGCATTTATACAGTATCTACACTTTACCAAAGTCACTCATCAGTAAATGTAACCTTAATGAAATCACCCCTTACATGAAATATCACATGACCTTGTAACCACACCCCCATAATGTGCTCCATCATAAACCAGTGTATCGTGTCCGGGACCCGAGGTCCTGTCACCCCAGTGACTATTGGGCCACTCCCTGCAGTAACGGCTGAGAGAGCTTCACTGTCCAAGGGGCAGCCAGTGGGGGACTCTGGCACTGAGCCTCTGAAGGAGTCACACATCTCTCTGGGCAGACAGAGTCAGGGGACAGTGAAGGACAGTGACGCTGAGGCTCTAACCCTGACTGCTGCAATAAGCGTTAAATGGTACTGAGACAGTGGTTATCATCTCATAAGACTCAGGGTTTCTTAATCAGAGGGGACAGAGTGGGCACTGCAAACTAAAGACACTAATTAAGAGCCTTAAGGACCTTTGACAGGTAGGAGGTAGGTAACTCACACCCTGCTCAGCAAATTTAATCTGCCCTGTAAAGAGGCAGAAAGGGCTCAGCACAGAGTATCGACAGAGGGCAGGACTTGCGCCTATTTTAAGCTGAAACTCTGCACTTAAACCTGATCAGGGCTGGTTAGGCGTGCAGCGTAAATTACTGTGGCAATATACCTTGTTTGGAACTGAGCTGCTATTCACAGCAGCCAAACCTCAGAAGTAAGGCTTAGCCAGTCAGCCTGCTGCATAGAAACCGCTCTGGTTAGCAATGGGCAGCCAGACACCACACAAACTGCAGGAGAGAAACACCTTTATTCTCAACAAGACCTCCTGATACAGGGTAAAGGAATTTCAGACAGACGTGGGGGGTGAATGAGGGCAGGACTGCTCTGGGGAGGGCTCAGGAGATTAGGGTTAACCCTCCAGTGACTGATCTGCACTGTAAACAGCAGGTGAGACTGACTGAAGCTCCAGAAGCACAGCTATTGGCCGCAGCTCCAGAAGCACAGCTATTGGCCGCAGCTCCAGAAGCACAGCTATTGGCCGCAGCGCTTTGCTCCTGGACTCGCTGCCTCCCTTTCAGACAGCGGCTGTCGTTCTGGACACCATCTCCTCCACAAAGCTGTTCTCCTTGAGCAGGACCTTCGCCTTCAGCTTCTTCAGCTCCTCCTTGATGTCCTGGTCAGACATGCCGCGGGCAGCGAGAGTTTTCACCTTGGTGAGGAAATCCTGGATGATCTTCTCTCTCTCCTTCAGGAAAAGTAAACGGGATCTTTGTTTATCAGCCCAGCAAGTAGGTGGCGCTGTTATACTGCGGACATCATAACTACTGCAGGTCAGGTCAAGTGCTGGATATGTAACTATGACATCACAAGGGGGCGGGACTCAGGAAGGGGCCGTTTACAGACAGTGATGCTGCGGCTGCCTGCGGAGGCCCACTGGCTGTCTGTGCCGGGCAGTCTGGGTCCTGCAGTCTGGGTCCTGCCTTGGATGTGGGTCAGACAGCAGCATCTGACAGTGACAGCTGCACTGCAGCACGCAGAGGAAGCAGCTCCAGGCCCACCTGCTCTGGGCCCAGATCCTACAGGAGGACCTTCTGTGTGGAGAACGTGAAGCCCCTGGCTCAGCGGCGCCCCCTACCTGTCTGTCTGATCGGCTTTACAGCGTTCTGTAAAGTGAGCAATGCATCCTGGGAAATGGGCGATGGGCAACAGCTTCTGATAACATGTATCACACGGCGCCCAAGACATCAGTAACAGTACAGTGAACGGGTACAGTGCCGAGACCGTCACCCGGAGAACAGATCTGTGGAGGGATGGATGGAGAGACAGACGGTGGATGGATAGATGGATGGACTGTGTTTGACTTGAAGGGACTTACTTTCTATTCACATTAAAATAAACTTCTGAAGGAAATCCTGCTCTTAAGGTTCTAATTATTAAACCATCATCATCTTGGCCATTTATTCCCTTTCTGAATGGTGAAAGCAGCCACAGCTTTTTAAGCAGAGTCATTCAGGTGGTCTTGAGTCTCGCAAAGCTGCTGCGCTCAGTCTGTTCGCAGACATACACGTACAGAATCGTACAGTCATGACTTTCACTCCTCTGACTGGCCCACAACGCCCTCTACTGTGAGGATTCATTACTGCGTCACATTTCATATGCAGCCTAAACAAACACCGTCACGCCATCGTCAGAGTCCTACTTAGGGCTCTGGCAACACTCAGCTGCCCCGGATGTAACCTGTAAGGCAGAAGGAGGAGCCACAAGGTGGCGCAGGTGTCACATTCAGATGGGACAGTCATGGGCTGTAAAGTCATATCTGCACCAAGCCAAGCTGTGTTCTGAGCCCAGATGAAAGGAGAGTTTATCTTGTGTAAGTTACCAAGCTGAAATACAGCTCACTGAAAAAATAAGCTCAGTGGGGAGAAAGTTATTTGACTGTGTATTGGGGATAAATCCCGTCCCCGTTGGTGCGTGGGGGGTTAAATCCCACCGCCATTTATGTTGGGGTTAAATCCCATCTCTGCTGTGTGTGGGTATAAAATCCCACCGCCATTTATGTTGGGGTTAAATCCCACCTCTGCTGTGTGTGGGGATTAAATCCAGCCCGTGTGGGGGGTGTCATGTTCTCTCCCTCTGCTTTCCTCTCTCTACTCCAGTCTCAGCATCCCATAAGGGATCGGCTCCCAGCCCCCATGAAGTTATTCAAATATATTGGAAATTAAATACACGACCAGTCAAAAGTGTTTGCACACCTCAGGTTTGTACCACCTTTTAATTTATTTAATAAACTGCAGATTTTTTATTCTTGTTAAACATTGGAAAGTTGAGTGAACAACTATAAATGAAAATATAAGTCAAATAAATCGAGTTTCCTGTATAACACAGAAAGAGTATGTAACAGTGCATAACTTTAACTTTAAGCATGTTAGTTAACTGTTTCCTCCCATGAAACAGAGCAGTATTTAATGTTGCTTGTAGAAAGAATGCCTGGAATTTTATCTGCTGTTATAGAATAGAATAGAAAGCCCTTATTGTCATAGTACTGGAGCACAGATGCTACTTGTACAATGAAATTGCAGTGGCCACTTCTAAAGTGCAGACATATACAGACATATACAGACATTACGTTTGCAGTACAGACAGCATTCTACAATAGCCAGCAGTGTACTGACAGAGTAGTAGATGCAATAACGCATAGTGTTAAGTATCGTATTATACTATATTCGTGTATATTATATTATAATAATAAAAAATTATTGCACATTTTCCTTATGTGGAGGTGGTGTGTGTCGTATTTGTGAGTTCATTGCAGTGATGGCTTGTGGGAAGAAACTGTCTCTGAGTCTATTGTTCCTGGTCCTAATGGCCCTGTAGCGCCTGCCAGAAGGCAACAGGGTGAGTGCTGACTCTAACAGGTGATAGGCAGGGTGAGTGCTGACTCTAACAGGTGATAGGCAGGGTGAGTGCTGACTCTAACAGGTGATGGGCAGGGTGAGTGCTGACTCTAACAGGTGATAGGCAGGGTGAGTGCTGACTCTAACAGGTGATAGGCGGGGTGAGTGCTGACTCTAACAGGTGATAGGCAGGGTGAGTGCTGACTCTAACAGGTGATAGGCAGGGTGAGTGCTGACTCTAACAGGTGATAGGCAGGGTGAGTGCTGACTCTAACAGGTGATAGGCAGGGTGAGTGCTGACTCTAACAGGTGATAGGCAGGGTGAGTGCTGACTCTAACAGATGATAGGCAGGGTGACTGCTGACTCTAACAGGTGATAGGCAGGGTGAGTGCTGACTCTAACAGGTGATGGGCAGGGTGAGTGCTGACTCTAACAGGTGATAGGCAGGGTGAGTGCTGACTCTAACAGGTGATAGGCAGGGTGAGTGCTGACTCTAACAGGTGATGGGCAGGGTGAGTGCTGACTCTAACAGGTGATAGGCAGGGTGAGTGCTGACTCTAACAGGTGATGGGCAGGGTGAGTGCTGACTCTAACAGGTGATAGGCAGGGTGAGTGCTGACTCTAACAGGTGATGGGCAGGGTGAGTGCTGACTCTAACAGGTGATAGGCAGGGTGAGTGCTGACTCTAACAGGTGATGGGCAGGGTGAGTGCTGACTCTAACAGGTGATAGGCAGGGTGAGTGCTGACTCTAACAGGTGATGGGCAGGGTGAGTGCTGACTCTAACAGGTGATAGGCAGGGTGAGTGCTGACTCTAACAGGTGATGGGCAGGGTGAGTGCTGACTCTAACAGGTGATAGGCAGGGTGAGTGCTGACTCTAACAGGTGATGGGCAGGGTGAGTGCTGACTCTAACAGGTGATAGGCAGGGTGAGTGCTGACTCTAACAGGTGATAGGCAGGGTGAGTGCTGACTCTAACAGGTGATAGGCAGGGTGAGTGCTGACTCTAACAGATGATAGGCAGGGTGAGTGCTGACTCTAACAGATGATAGGCAGGGTGACTGCTGACTCTAACAGGTGATAGGCAGGGTGAGTGCTGACTCTAACAGGTGATGGGCAGGGTGAGTGCTGACTCTAACAGGTGATAGGCAGGGTGAGTGCTGACTCTAACAGGTGATAGGCAGGGTGAGTGCTGACTCTAACAGGTGATGGGCAAGGTGAGTGCTGACTCTAACAGGTGATAGGCAGGGTGAGTGCTGACTCTAACAGGTGATGGGCAGGGTGAGTGCTGACTCTAACAGGTGATAGGCAGGGTGAGTGCTGACTCTAACAGGTGATGGGCAGGGTGAGTGCTGACTCTAACAGGTGATAGGCAGGGTGAGTGCTGACTCTAACAGGTGATGGGCAGGGTGAGTGCTGACTCTAACAGGTGATAGGCAGGGTGAGTGCTGACTCTAACAGATGATAGGCAGGGTGAGTGCTGACTCTAACAGATGATAGGCAGGGTGACTGCTGACTCTAACAGGTGATAGGCAGGGTGAGTGCTGACTCTAACAGGTGATAGGCAGGGTGAGTGCTGACTCTAACAGGTGATAGGCAGGGTGAGTGCTGACTCTAACAGATGATAGGCAGGGTGACTGCTGACTCTAACGGGTGATAGGCAGGGTGAGTGCTGACTCTAACAGGTGATGGGCAGGGTAAGTGCTGACTCTAACAGGTGATAGGCAGGGTGAGTGCTGTGTCTGATGATTCCCTCCGCTCTGCTGAGGCAGCGGGATGTGTAAATGTCTGTTAGTGAGGGGAGGGGGCAGCCGATGATTTCCTGCACCGTCTTGACCACTCTCTGCAGTTTCCTCCGGTCTGCCTACAGTATGTTAGGTTGCTCTCAATGGTGGAGCGGTAGAGGGTCACCAGCAGCTTCTCACTGATGTTGTTCTTCCTGAGCACTCTCAGGAAATGCAGATGCTGCTCTGCCCAGGAAGATAAAGGTTTGGACCCTGTCCACGCAGTCGCCCTTGATGTAGAGGGGAAGTGGATCTGCCCTGTTTTTCCTGAAGTCCATGATGATCTCCTTTGTCTTGGTGGGTTGTTTGCTGAGCACTACTCAGACAGTTCCTGGACCTCGTCCTTGTAGGCAGACTCATCTCCACCTGAGATCAGCCCCACCACCGTCGTGTCGTCAGCAAACTTCACAGGGATGTTGCTGCTGTGTGCCGGTCTGCAGTCAGAGGTGTACAGGGTGTTGAGTAGTGGGCTCAGCACACAGCCTTGTGGGAAGCCTGTGCTCAGTGTCCGGGTGGAGGAGAGATGGGGTCCGAGTCTTACTGTCTGGGGCCGATTTGTGAGGAAGTCCTTGATCCAGGAGCAGGTGAGTGGGGGGAGTCCCAGGTTGTGCAGTTTGGTGATCAAGATGTCGGGGATGATGGTATTAAAGGCAGAGCTGAAGTCGATGAGGAGCATTCTGACGTAGCTCTCCCGACGCTCTAGCTGGCTCAGTGCGGTGTGAAGGGCGATCGCTATGGCGTCTTCGGTTGACCTGTTCGCTCTGTTGGCAAACTGGTAGGGGGTCAAAAGATGCAGGGAGGTGGGCTTTGATGTGGTTTATGACCAGCCGCTCTAAACAAGTGGTGATGATGGGTGTTAGTGCGACTGATCGGAAGTCATTTAGACTGTGTGTGACTGATTTTTTGGGTACCGGGATGATGGTGGCGGACTTCAGACAGCGTGCAAAGAAGGTGTTCAGCTCTTCTGCTAGTGCGATGCTTGAGTCCACGGCTGCATTGGTCTGTCCCCTGAAACTGGTGATCTGCCGGTTACCCTGCCACACCTGCCGAGTGATACTATGCCACACCCACAGAGTGATACCCTGCCACACCCGCCGAGTGATACCCTGCCACACCCGCAGAGTGATACCCTGCCACACCCGCAGAGTGATACCCTGCCACACCCGCCGAGTGATACCCTGCCACACCCGCAGAGTGATACCCTGCCACACCCGCCGAGTGATACCCTGCCACACCCGCCGAGTGATACCCTGCCACACCTGCCGAGTGTCGTTGTCAGATAGATGGTTTTCCATGTTCCTCCTGTAGTCAGACTTGGCTTCCTGATTTCCCTCTTCAGGTCAGCTCTAGCAGCGCTGTACAGTTCTTTGTTTCCTGACCTGAAGGCAGTGTTTCGGTTCATGATGAGTGTCTTGACCCGGCTGGTCTTCGAGGGATTTGGTTGGGAAACACCCGGATGCGTTTGTTCACTGTGACAGTCCAGATACAAAACTTTATGTATGAAAAGACAGATTCTGTGTGTACAGCCAGGTCCTGATGTTCAAAGAGCATCTTGGAGCTGGGAAAGTGCATCTTCAGGCCATGTGGTGATGGTCTTAATCAAAGGAGTAGTTGTTCTTCTTATAATTGCTAGAGGAGGCTACTTGGATGAATCAAAGACATGACATTTTCTTGCTAATAAAGGTACTCAAATGGTGAACATACTGTAAATGTATTTGTTAATAAAGAATAGTGAGTGTGTAAGTAACTAGCAAAACTGAGCAATTCCACCTGCAGAATATCCTGCCTACATACCTGCCACTAGAGGCGCCATTTTCTAAATGATTCAGCACTTTTTATTTACACATTGGATTATTGACCTAAGGGAGAAATATTGATAATTACTAGCAGAACTGGACAATTCCTTTGCAACTTAAATGGCCAAACTCAAAAAGTGACATTCAAGAGTCTTTAACTAACCTATCAAATGGTTTTTTCTGAATATACTGAAAATAGTTGTTAAACTATCCCGAAGGTGTCTTACCAGTTAAGTGAAAGTGAAACTGTAGAAAACACTCTTCCTGAAGACTTTATGGCTGTAGACGTGTCATAAGAGGGTCTGTAACATGGCTGCTACAGCTTCGTTTCTTGAGGAGGAGCTCTGCTGTGCTGTTTGCTCAGACTTCTTCAAGGATCCTGTTCTCCTAAAGTGCAGCCACAGCTTCTGTCGAGTCTGTCTGAAGAAGTTCTGGGAACAGAAGAGCTCTCGGGAGTGTCCATTATGCCGGAGGAAGTCCGTGGATGATCCTCCTCTAAATCTGATTTTGAAAAACATTGTAGAAAACCATCTAAAACACAAGAATGAGGCTCCAGAGAAGACTGAGGCTCCAGAGAAGAATGAAACTCACTGCAGTCTCCATGGCGAAAAGCTTCTACTCTACTGTGTAGAAGACCAGGAGCCCATCTGTGTGGTCTGTCAGACTGCAAGGAAACACAGAGACCACCAGCTCTGTCCACTGGAAGAAGCTATAGAGGATAAGAAGGTATTCTCATTCTCTTCTGTATTATTCATTTTTCCCAGAGGATGTTATATTAATTTGATCTTCCATGAACCCCCTTGTACCTTTGAGCTGCTGCCTAACTCACCATGAAATGTTAGCATGTGTGTTTAGCAGCAATGTGGCTAAAACTTCCATAGGCACTGATATGTAACAGGAGGCTGAATGTAGCGGCCGTCAGAGTCGTCCGATGGGAGCCCGTCTGGGGGATGAGTTCCAGGCCCCCTCTGGATACCAAAACCAGCAGATGCTTAAGTCCCTTATCCTTCGTCCTGTGATAGCTTTCTGTTCCTATCTCTAATTTTAGACGGGTCGGTGCTGACCCATGTATTAAATCAACCATAAAATACCCTCAAAACAATTATTTATCATCCAGTTTGTTTCTTACTTCTTGGGTCTTTCCTTATCCATGAAAAGATTGGTTTTAATATTTTATTTTAATATTTTAATATTTTTGGTGTGGCTTTCTGGACCTTTCTTTTGACAGCATACCTCTAGTTGTCAATAAAAAATAATGGTAAAATAAGCCTCAAGTGAATTAAATAAATAAACATGCCTTACATGTCTGGGCTTGCCTTGCCTAGTAAATATATATTTTTTAATTTTGTTTAAATAGAGGTTCCTGACAACGTCAAAAAGCCTTGATTTTATTTGGTGCTTTTATGTATTTTAAACTTAAAAATGTGTCGGTGCCGAGCCCAACACCACAGGAAGGTTATATTAAATGGCATAGTATTTACATATAACCTACAGACATCCTCCGGTACACTTTAAATCATGAGTGTCAAACATATGGTCTGTGGGTCTGAACCGGCCTGATGAAAGTTCTGACTCGGCCCATGAGAGATGATAGAATATCGACAAATTGAACTGGAAAATCCCACAAAAATCACCACTCCTATAGGTGGGTCACGCTGAATCTCTTCCGCCATCTGAATTCCTTCCCCCTTTGTGTAACGCTCAGCTGGTTGGCTGATGATACAGTTTCCCTGTACATTTCAAATACACCCTTAACAACCATCCATCCATTCATCCATCCAGCCATCCATGTTACCCATTCTATGTGTCTTGTGATGGACTGACATCCCTTCCTCAGTGTCCCCTGCCCGGTGCCCTGTACTTCCTGGGCTCAACTTGAAGCCGTGTGCCTGTAATCACAAGGTCGCCGGTTCAAGCCCAGCCTCAGCACGTCTGCGGTTCCTTGAGCAAGACCCTCAATCCCCAGCTCCCTGGGCGCTGCTACAGGTGGCCGCCCTTCGCAGACAGCTTATTCTCCAAAGAGCAAGTTGAGGGAGGCGTAAAAACAATTTCCCCATGGGGATTAATAAAGTATTAATTAATTCATGTTCACAATAATGGATAAATGAATATGGAAGCATTCATAACAATAATATAAAAGAAGCAAGCTGTGTATTACATGCTAATTCTATGTTGACTGTATCTCCTATTATTTGTCTGTACATTTTATCTCAGGAGGACCTAAGAGCTTCACTGATTCCATTAAAGGAAAAGCTGGAGAAGTTTACAAAAGTTAAACAAGAGTCTGAGAAAACAGCCAAACACATCAAGGTATGGAGATTTATTCTGAGGAAGTAAAACCTCACTGTACAGATTAACTTCAGACTTACACGGCATTTCTCACTTTCAGAGTCAGTCCCAGCAGACTGAGAAGAAGATAAAGGGGGAATTTGAGGAACTTCATCAGTTCTTGAGAGAGGAAGAGGAGGCCAGATTGACTGTACTGAGAGTGGAAGAGAAGGAGAAGAGCGAGAGGATGAAGGAGAAGATAGAGAACATCTCCAAACAGGTCTCCACCCTGTCAGAGAAGATCAGAGACATTGAGAAGGCCATGGGTGCTGAGGACGTCTCCTTCCTGAAGGTAGGAGCTTGATTTTCCTGCATTTATCTGTGTGTTTGCTGACTGGGACAAACAGTCCTGCTGTGTGTCAGAAGCAGATATAAGGAGCTAAAGCATTTCAGTGATACTGAGAACTTTTGGCCAAGAATTTTGTACTTTATGGATCAGTAGATACAACCACAGCCAGTCCATACTGAACATACAACCTGTATAAACAGACACCCTCAGAGAAGAAATAAGCCACAGATTCCCACAAATGCCTGACAGTTTGCCTTGTAAAACAGTCACATTGTGTGTATAACGCCTTCATTTTGTTTTCCTGTTTTTCAGACCGTCAACGACACCAAAGAAAAGTACGTAGTAATTTCAATTATTTCAGTTGCTATTTAATATTACTTAAAAGCTGTAGTGACCTGGAGCTGATCCCAGTCCAGTTAAAGAACAAACAGGAACAGTAATATAATATCTCCAGTGCTGGTGGGAGGCTTTAATTATCCCAGTCAGCGGGTCTTCTGGACTGAGTGGAGTCACCGATGCTGCAGACTCACTTCAGACCCCACAGCATCACTGACTCCAGCCTGTCACTGTCTTTGCAGAGCCCAGTGCTCACTGCAGGACCCAGAGCTGGCTTCAGGGGCACTGATAGATGTGGCCAAACACCTGGGATCTCTGAAGTTCAGAGTCTGGGAGAAGATGCTGGGGACTGTGCAGTACAGTGAGTACTGGGGGAAATGGCTGTATAAAGCAGAGAGCAGTATCTGAGTGGGTTATACTGTCACTCACTGGGAGCTCAGCCTAACAGCACTGGTACAGTTAGTACTGGGGGAAATGGCTGTATAAAGCAGAGAGCAGTATCTGAGTGGGTTATACTGTCACTCTCTGGGAGCTCAGCCTAGTAGCACTGGTGCAGTGAGTACTGGGGGAAATGGCTGTATAAAGCAGAGAGCAGCATCTGATGGGCTGTATGAAGAATACCTACGTTTAGTCTTTATTTTTATTATTTAAATGTGTTTTTATTCTTCCTAAAATGTTGACAAAAATACAGTTTTCTGTTTCAAAATGGTTTTAAATCATTAGCTCCATTTTTCACACAACCCTGTACTGGTTTACATTAGACAAAATATTTAACCTTAACTGAAACTTTACTGCAAAATAGCCTGTTTCTATTCGACAACATATTACACCAGTTTCAATATAATCACTTTAATGATCATATTACTTCACTGTAAGATATTAATGTTATAACACTGATAGTTTTTACTTTATTGAGACAGATTATTAACTGCAGCTTCCTCTTCATCCCACAGCTCCTGTGACTCTGGACCCAAACACTGCAGCCTCCCGGCTCTCAGTGTCTGATGATCTGACCAGCGTGAGAAACACTGATGTTTTTCAGCAACTTCCTGACAACCCAGAGAGATTCTCCCCCTGTGTGTGTGTGCTGGGATCTAAGGGGTTTAACTCAGGAAAACACAGCTGGGAGGTGGAGGTGGGGGGCAAACCTGCGTGGGATGTAGGAGTAGCAGCAGAATCTGTTAACAGGAAGGGGGGGATTTCATGCAGCCCAGAGGATGGATTCTGGGTTGTAGTTCTGAGGAAAGGTGATGTGTATACAGCATGTGATTCACTACCAACACGCCTGAGACTGAAGAGGAAACCGCAGAGGATCAGAGTGCAGCTGGACTATGACAGGGGGGAGGTGTCCTTCTTCAACCCCGCTGACATGTCACTCATCTACACCTTTAAAGGCACATTCACTGGGAGACTGTTTCCATTCTTCTGTCCATGTGCAAATGATGATGGAAGCAACCCTGGAGCCTTAAAGATCTGCCCAGTAAAGGTGACAGTGATGTCATCCCAGTTAAGGTGTCTGTGACAGTGACGTCATCCCAGTAAAGGTGTCTGTGACAGTGATGTCATCCCAGCAAAGGTGTCTGTGACAGTGACGTCATCCCAGTAAAGGTGTCTGTGACAGTGACGTCATCCCAGTAAAGGTGTCTGTGACAGTGACGTCATCCCAGTAAAGGTGTCTGTGACAGTGACGTCATCCCAGTAAAGGTGTCTGTGACAGTGATGTCATCCCAGCAAAGGTGTCTGTGACAGCGATGTCACCCCAGTAAAGGTGTCTGTGACAGTGACGTCATCCCAGTAAAGGTGTCTGTGACAGTGACATCATCCCAGTAAAGGTGCTTATGACAGTGAGATCATCCTTTCATGTGTCTCATTGGAAGGCAGGACAGGAAAGGATTAAAATAAAATAAAGAATTTCTGTGTACAAATAAAGCTGCCTGAGCTCATTATCACATGATCTGGGCCCTCAGTAATACACACCTGTAATTACATGCTAATTTTTACTTTGGGGCTAATAATTACTGGCCTACAGCAATGAGGTGATTGGCTTTCTGAGCATTTGCATTAAATCCTGTTTATTAACCATTATCTGCATGTTACTGTCTGATGCATTTATACAGTATCTACACTTTACCAAAGTCACTCATCAGTAAATGTAACCTTAATGAAATCACCCCTTATATGAAATATCACATGACCTTCTAACCACACCCCCATAATGCACTCCATCATAAACCAGTGTATCGTGTCCGGGACCCGAGGTCCTGTCACCGCAGTGACTATTGGGTCACTCCCTGCAGTAACGGCTGAGAGAGCTTCACTGTCCAAGGGGCAGCCAGTGGGGGACTCTGGCATTGAGCCCTTGAAGGAGTCACACATCTCTCTGGGCAGACAGAGTCAGGGGACAGTGAAGGACAGTGATGGACAGTGACACTGAGGCTCTAACCCTGACTGCTGCAATAAGCATAATGGTACTGAGTCAGTGGTTATCATCTCAGTAAGACTCAGGGTTTCTTAATCAGAGGGGACAGAGTGGGCACTGCAAACTAAAGACACTAATTAAGAGCCTTAACGCCCTTTGACAGGTAGGAGGTAGGTAACTCACACCCTGCCCTGTAAAGAGGCAGAAAGGGACCAGCACAGAGTATCTGTTACGTGCTGAATAGGCATGGAGCGGAGACAGAGGAGCGGGCGTCCAGGAAGTCGGGGAAGCGAAGGATTTATTGGGGAAACAAGGGTTTTACGGGGGAGACAGTCAGGCACACAGGACAGACGGGCAGTAACGTCAATGACAGGACTGGGGGAAGACGAACAGGGAAGTACTTAAATACACCGGACTACATTGAACGAAACTAGACACAGCCGGTGACATGGGGATTCCACATGGGGCAGTGAGGGAGGGGGCGTGCCACACGGGGATCAAACGAGCGGGGCATGACAGTATCGATATGGGGATAAAGCATTTAATATGTATTGGATTAAGGAGAAAAATCATTGGTATCATCTGTCCATTGTAGACGTGCAGCGTAAATTACTGTGGCAATATACCCCGTTTGAAACTGAGCTGCTATTCACAGCAGCCAAAACTCAGAAGTAAGGCTTAGCCAGTCAGCCTGCTGCTTAGAAACCCCTCTGGTTAGCAATGGGCAGTCAGACACCACACAAACTGCAGGAGAGAAACACCTTTATTCTCAACAAGACCTCCTGATACAGGATCGAGGAATTTCAGACAGACGTGGGGGGTGAATGAGGGCAGGACTGCTCTGGAGGGGGGGGGGGGGGGGGGGGGGGGGGGGGGGGGGGGGCTCAGGAGATTAGGGTTAACCCTCCAGTGACTGATCTGCCCTGTAAACAGCAGGTGAGACTGACTCAAGTCATTATTTGGGTTAAACCTGAAGCTCTGACCAATCCTGAGGCAGCACAGGAAGCACTGCTATTGGCCGCAGCTCCATAAGCACAGCTATTGGCCGCAGCTCCAGAAGCACAGCTATTGGCCGCAGCTCCAGAAGCACAGCTATTGGCCGCAGCTCCAGAAGCACAGCTATTGGCCGCAGCGCTTTGCTCTTGGACTCGCTGCCTCCCTTTCAGACAGAGGCTGTCGTTCTGGACACCATCTCCTCCACAAAGCTGTTCTCCTTGAGCAGGACCTCCGCCTTCAGCTTCTTCAGCTCCTCCTTGATGTCCTGGTCAGACATGCCGCGGGCAGCGAGAGTTTTCACCTTGGTGAGGAAATCCTGGATGATCTTCTCTCCCTCCTTCAGGAAAAGTAAACGGGATGTTTGTTTACCAGCCCAGCAGGTAGGTGGCGCTGTTATACTGCGGACATCATAACTACTGCAGGTCAGGTCAAGTGCTGGATATGTAACTATGACATCACAAGGGGGCGGGACTCAGGAAGGGGCCGTTTACAGACAGTGATGCTGTGGCTGTCTGCGGAGGCCCACTGGCTGTCTGTGCCGGGCAGTCTGGTTCCTGCAGTCTGGGTCCTGCCTTGGATGCGGGTCAGACAGCAGCATCTGACAGTGACAGCTGCACTGCAGCACGCAGAGGAAGCAGCTCCAGGCGTGTAGAAGAGCCACCTGCTCTGGGCCCAGATCCTACAGGAGGACCTTCTGTGTGGAGAGTGTGAAGCCCCTGGCTCAGCGGCGCCCCCTACCTGTCTGTCTGATCGGCTCCTCTTGGCGTCAGGGGCCCCGTCCCGTGGTCACATGCAGGTTGCTCACGGTCGCCACCTGCTGGCTGAGGGCCGTCAGCTCGTGGAAGTGCGTGGCGAACAGGCAGAAGGAGAGGCAGCGAGTGGCGATGAACTCGGAGATGGCCCAGGCCAGGCCGAAGCCGTCGTAGGTGGAGGTTCCTCTGCCCAGCTCGTCGATGATGATGAGGGAGTCTTCTGTGGCCGAGCTGGGGGGAGGGAGGGGTAGTAGGAGAGGGAGGGAGTGAGAGAGGAAGACAAGGAGAGACAAAGAGAGACAAAGAGAGAGAGAGGGAGAGAGAGAGAGACAGAGAGACTTTGACTTTTAAAACATTATTTACACAAAGGCATGGACATTGCCATCAAACCACTTCATATTTAAAAAATGTAGCTAAACTTACCAAACCTAGAGATGTTGGAGGATTATCCTAATTTGCAATTATATTATTGGTCTGCCCATATTAGAAATATGATGTCTTGGTTCATGTGTCGACATGAGTCCCTGTGGTTTGGTTTGGAGTCGTTAGCTTGTCATCCTTATCTGCTAAAAACCTTGCCTTTTGTCAATAACATACATCACATTTTTTCAGTTAAGGTTAACACTATTATTTACAATACACTGTTAATATTCCTCAAATTCTGTCTCTACACTCCCCTTTGGCGTTAAACCCTGATATTCCAGCTCAATTTAGGAACATTGGTTTATTGGAATGGAGGTTATATAATCTGTTACATTTCTCAGATCTACTAATCAATGGCTCCGTAAAGTCTTTTGAACGACTTAGGACTGATTTTGACATCCCACATAAGGATTTTTACAAATTCCTTCAGATAAGACACCTTGTTAACTCTTTGTTAAAAGAGAGGGGTATACGCTTAAATCTTTCAGATCCTGAAAATCTTTTACTTTCTCCCAAACCATTTCAGGGCAAGATTTCTGAGATCTACTCGTTGCTTCTGTTTTCGGACTCATCATCTCTTGATGCTTTAAAACCAATTTGGGAAGAGGATCTGAAAGTAACCTTTAGTTCTGCAGTGTGTAAAGAAATTTGTAACAGTATTTATCCCAAATGTTCCTCGATCCATGAAAATGTTCAGTTTTTTCACAAGCCATACTATACACCAGTTCGACTCCACAAAATGTTTCCCAACACTTCAAACTTGTGTTATAAATGCAATTCACATATTGAATCATCTTTTCATGTGTGTTTTGGTCTTGTAAACATTTACAAAAGTTCTGGAAAGAGGTTCATTTTGTAAACCAAAATATTGCCAAGAAGCAATTTACTGTGTCCCCTGTTTATTGTTTATTGTATTACATTTATGATTATTATTTTACATTGGACATTAAAAATATGCTCACTATTCTTTTGTTTCTGGGAATAAAATGCACTGGTCTGTTCCTCACATTCCCACTGTTAATATGTGGCTGACATAGATATCAGTCCTTTTCCCAATATAAAAGTTGACATACGATCTGAATCACAAATCAGACAAGTTCTGGAGACTTTGGAGCCCTGTATACTCTTATCTACAAGATCCTGCAAAGTGTGTCTCTGTTTGCTTGTTGGTTTCTTTTTATTTTTCCTAACAGCGCTGTTGGGGGGGGGATGTTGTAAACACCTGTTGAAAAACCAATAAATAAATAACAATAATAATAAATAAAAATTAGAAAAAAGGAAAAACAACCCCGAAAACAAAACGAACAAGAACGAATACCCCGTCACACAGAAGTACAAGAGCCACAAATTCCAGGCACTGTCACAGTGTCACATTGTCCACACAAGGCCCCGATCAGCACCAAGCTCACACAACACCCCACCTTGTCCCTGTAGAGTCGAGGAATCCTGTGACAATCGTGTCAGTGAACAGTTCACATGCTCCCCCCTGAGCCTCCTCGCCACCAGCCCCACCATGACAAACTTAGGATCTGTTGTCCCAGCCCCTTTCCTTTAATTCTTCTGAGTGAGCCAAATGACAAGCTTAGTCTGCCCCGTCAAAAAATAGTAATAGTATATAGTATGTTACAGTCACCCCACTGGGTGACACCATCTGACTCCTGAATGAGCAGCAAATCGGGCAAAAGCTGGGGGGGGGCAGTCTCTGGTCTCCACCCCCCCATCTGCCTGTGCCATTTTCACTCCCTTCTTCAGGGCACCCTACTTATTCACCCCCCATCTCTGGGAAGCGTGGGGAGGCACAGCAGGATAATCGTCATCATACTAACAATGACTGTAAGTGCACTGATTAAACATTTTAATTAGCACCAGCAACATTAAAATAAGAGGAAGGCCCAGATGATACATGAACGTGAAGCAGGTTCCTGTTCTGCTCCACTGGGACACCCACAGACCACAAGGTGGACCAAGTGAATTTCCAGTCCTGTCGCTCTTAGTGCCCCCATCCATTTCACCACAGAGGGGTTTCCTCTGCGCCGGGAGCCGAACTGGGCTGGGAGCCGAACTGGACTGGGAGCCGAACTGGGCCGGGAGCCGAACTGGGCCGACTCTCCGTTTGAACAGGGCACAGATAACCGATAGGCTCCCTACAGACCTTCACACGGGCACAGTGGCGTGGGAGGTGGCTTCGCTGTGGGCCGTCCTAAGGCTGGCAGTGACAGCCTGCCTTTCATGCTGACAACCTGTAGATGGCGTGATTCTTCACCTCCATGCCGCCTGTCATCACGTCACTCTCCAGCTGGGCTCAGCCAGCTTCCTCCCTCCTGGCTCCCGGCCTTCAGCCATTGGCCGACACAAGCTGCCACCCTCTCTTCATGTCTGCTCGTCCAGTCAGAGTACAGGAAGGATTTAAGACAGAGTACTGCAGCCAATCACATGCCTGCAGTTACAGGGCCTTTAGCATAACCAAGGAACCAGGTAAGGGGGTAGGAGATGAAATGGGGGGGGGGGGGGGGGTGGCGGTGTCGGTTTGAGGAGGAGGAGGAGGGGCAGACACTGCCCCCCCCCCCCCCCCCCCCCACCGTTTGACAATGTGTCCTAGTGCCATAGAGCCCTTACCCAGCACAGTAACCTCCCCCCCAAAAAACACCCTCGAGATCCCGCTCTGCCTCAGCTTATTATGCTCCTTAATCCTGAATTATTTTTAATTTTATTTTATTTTGTTTAAATAGAGGTTCCTGACAAAGTCAAAAAGCCTTGATTTTATTTGGTGCTTTTATGTATTTTAAACTTTTTTTTTTTTTTTTTGGAAAAGTGAATGTTTATTTTGATGAGCAGTGAAGGAGTGCCACATCACTCCGAGGCATGAGATGCCAGTGTTCCCAGGGTCTGTAGCAATTATTTTCTACTGGCCCTAATAAAATACTAATTTGGATCGTTTACAGAACCTGTGTTTCAGTCATTGGAGCATGCGGGTATCAAAATATTTTTAACATATAGTTTTTTTTTTCCTTTTTTTTTTTTTTTTTTTTTTTATATTCCCTCCTCCACCCCCCCTCTGCGGGGGACTGTATCTATTTTTTATTTTATTTTTTTTTTTAAATCATTATTTATTTATTTATTTTTTATTTTATTTTATATTTTTATTTACTTCCTCAAAAGAAGGAGAGGGAGGGGGGGGACAAAGGAGAAGGAGGGAAGAGAGAGAGAGGGAGAGAGAGGAATGGAAAGAAAACAGAAAAAAAAAAAACAAAAGAAAAACAAAAAAAAACAAAAAAACCAAGAAAAAAACAAAACAGATAATCTGCTTCCATGTCTGTTGAAAAGAGAAAGACAACATACAACATCTGTACTAATCACAACGACCATCAAACGTTAAATGTTGTTGAACAGCACACACAACCAGCCTTACAACCCATGCCCAGAAACAACAGCCGATCAAGACAGTGTGTGTCCGTGAGCACGTGTCCGTGAGCACCTGTGTGCACACCTGTGTGTCAGCGCGCTGGTGTTCCTAAGGTTTCTCCAAGTAATTGTCTAGTAGCGTGTGTGGGGAGCCACAGCCCCGCCCACCCAGGACATGAAGTCGACACGGGGGAGACCCGGGCCCCAGATATCCAGAGGCCCCCCAGGGCACGGGAACCCCAGGAGGACCAACGCAGGGACAATTGCAGCCCCCACCGAGAAAAGGGCAGAGGAGCGCTCCGGAGGGGGGCCATCCGGCAGCCACATCACAGGAGCCCCAGGGGGCCGTGGCGACGAGCACGCAGGCCCCGCCGGCGGCCGGCCACACCAGGGCAGACCGGACCCCGGGCCCAGAGATCCAAGGGACCCCCCACCCCCCAGCCAGGGCCCCGACAGAGCCGGAAGGGCCAGGCCCCGGCAGGCAACCGCCGAGAGTGAGCCAGCACACACCAGAGCATCCAGCCCCAGACATCGAGAACCACCAACGCATCGGCGGCCGGGGGCCTCATCCACCAGCAGGGAGTGTGGCGGGGGGTAATAGAGCCTGAGATGTTATTTCAGGTGGAGTCTAAGACCCAACCTGACACATACGTATAGACAGACAGGCACACACATACACAAGCATACGTTCCCACCCTCATGCACACATAAACAAATATTCACCCATTCGCCCAACATGAAGACACAGAAATGAACGCCGTACACACAGTCACACTCCCCATATATACTCTATACTCCGAGATCTAGGCACCACCGCCCCCAGAGGGGCAATCCGCCACCAGACCTCGGAGATGGATCCCTTTTTTCCTCTGGCATGGGGACAAGAAGACCACCCCGGACCCCACAGCTCCTCCCAGCCCCCGGCCCCAGATGGTGAACAGAGAACGGGGGTGTGAAAAGACCCCATGCTTCCCTCCGCCCGCTCATATGTGGTGTTGGTGCGTGTTGTTCTAAAGTGCTTTAAAACAGGGGAAGGGCATGGTGCTAACCACCCCATGGTGCTAACCACCATGTATTTTAAACTTAAAAACGGGTTGGTGCCGACCCCAACACCACAGGAAGGTTATATTAAATGGCATAGTATTTACATATAACCTACAGACATCCTCCGGTACACTTTAAATCATGAGTGTCAAACATACGGCCTGTGGGTCAGAACCGGCCTGATGAAAGTTCTGACTCGGCCCATGAGAGATTATAGAATATTGACAAATTGAACTGGAAAATCCCACAAAAATCACCACTCCTATAGGTGTGTCACGCTGAATCTCTTCCACCATCTGAATTCCTTCCCCCTTTGTGTAACGTTCAGCTGGTTGGCTGATGATACAGTTTCCCTGTACGTTTCAAATACACCCTTACCAACCATCCATCCATTCATCCATCTACCCATCCATGTTACCAATTCTATGTGTCTTGTGATGGACTGACATCCCTTCCTCAGTGTCCCCTGTCCAGTGGCCTGTACTTCCTGGGCTCAACTCCATGTTCACATATACCCCATAATGGATAAATGAATATGGAAGCATTCATAACAGTAATATAAAAGGAGCAAGCTGTGTATTACATGCCAATCCTATGTTGACTGTATCTCCTATTATTTGTCTGTAAATTTTTATCTCAGGAGGACCTAAGAGCTTCACTGATTCCATTAAAGGAAAAGCTGGAGAAGTTTACAAAACTTAAACAAGAGTCTGAGAAAACAGCCAAATACATCAAGGTATGGAGATTTATTCTGAGGAAGTAAAACCTCACTGTACAGAATAACTTCAGACTTACACGGCATTTCTCACTTTCAGAGTCAGTCCCAGCAGACTGAGAAGAAGATAAAGGAGGAATTTGAGGAACTTCATCAGTTCCTAAGAGAGGAAGAGGAGGCCAGACTGGCTATACTGAGAGTGGAAGAGAAGGAGAAGAGCGAGAGGATGAAGGAGAAGATAGAGAACATCTCCAAACAGGTCTCCACCCTGTCAGAGAAGATCAGAGACATTGAGAAGGCCATGGGTGCTGAGGACATCTCCTTCCTGAAGGTAGGAGCTTGATTTTCCTGAATTTATCTGTGTGTTTGCTGGCTGGGACAAACAGTCCTGCTGTGTGTCTGAAGCAGATATAAGGAGCTAAAACATCTCAGTGATACTAAGAGCTTTTGGCCAAGAATTTTGTTCTTTATGGTTCAGTACATACAACCACAGCCAGTCCGTGCTGAACATACAACCTGTATAAACAGACACCCTCAAAGAAGAAATAAGCCACAGATTCCCACAAATGCCTGACAGTTTGCCTTGTAAAACAGTCACATTGTGTTTATAACGCTTCCATTTTGTTTTCCTGCTTTTCAGACCGTCAGCGACACCAAAGAAAAGTATGTAGTAATAATTATTAATTTTTTCAATTATTTCAGTTGCTATTTAATATTACTTAAAAGCTGTAGTGACCTGGAGCTGATCCCAGTCCGGTTAAAGAACAAACATGAACAGTAATATAATATCTCCAGTGCAGGTGGGAGGCTTTAATTATCCCAGTCAGCAGGTCTTCTGAACTGAGTGGAGTCACTGGTGCTGCAGACTCACTTCAGACCCCACAGCATCACTGACTCCAGCCTGTCGCTGTCTTTGCAGAGCCCAGTGCTCACTGCAGGACCCAGAGCTGGCTTCAGGGGCACTGATAGATGAGGCCAAACACCTGGGATCTCTGAAGTTCAGAGTCTGTGAGAAGATGCTGGGGACTGTGCAGTACAGTGAGTACTGGGGGAAATGGCTGTATAATGCAGAGAGCAGTATCTGAGTGGGTCATACTGTCACTCACTGGGAGCTCAGCCTAGCAGCACTGGTACAGTGAGTACTGGGGGAAATGGCTGTATAAAGCAGAGAGCAGAATCTGAGTGGGTTATACTGTCACTCACTGGGAGCTCAGCCTAGCAGCACTGGTACAGTGAGTACTGGGGGAAATGGCTGTATAAAGCAGAGAGCAGAATCTGAGGGGGTTATACTGTCACTCATTGGGAGCTCAGCCTAGCAGCACTGGTGCAGTGAGTACTGGGGGGAAATGGCTGTATAAAGCAGAGAGCAGAATCTGAGGGGGTTATACTGTCAGTCACTGGGAGCTCAGCATAGCAGCACTGGTGCAGTGAGTACTGGGGGGAAATGGCTGTATAAAGCAGAGAGCAGTATCTGAGTGGGTTATACTGTCGCTCACTGGGAGCTCAGCATAGCAGCACTGGTGCAGTGAGTACTGGGGGGAAATGGCTGTACAAAGCAGAGAGCAGAATCTGAGGGGGTTATACTGTCACTCATTGGGAGCTCAGCCTAGCAGCACTGGTGCAGTGAGTACTGGGGGGAAATGGCTGTATAAAGCAGAGAGCAGAATCTGAGGGGGTTATACTGTCAGTCACTGGGAGCTCAGCATAGCAGCACTGGTGCAGTGAGTACTGGGGGGAAATGGCTGTATAAAGCAGAGAGCAGTATCTGAGTGGGTTATACTGTCGCTCACTGGGAACTCAGCATAGCAGCACTGGTGCAGTGAGTACTGGGGGGAAATGGCTGTACAAAGCAGAGAGCAGTATCTGAGTGGGTTATACTGTCACTCACTGGGAGCTCAGCCTAGCAGCACTGGTGCAGTGAGTACTGGGGGAAATGGCTGTATAAAGCATAGAGCAGCACCTGATGGGCTGTATGAAGAATACCTATGTTTAGTCTTTATTTTTATTATTTAAATGTGTTTTTATTCTTCCTATAATGTTGACAAAAATACAGTTTTCTGTTTCAAAATGGTTTTAAATCATTAGCTCCATTTTTCAATCAATCCTGTACTGGTTTACATTAGACAAAATATTTAACCTTAACTGAAACTTAAAGTAGCCTGTTTCTATTCCACAACATATTACTCCAGTTTCAATATAATCATTTTATTGAGAATACTACCTGACTGTAAGACATTAATGTTATAACGCTGATGGTTTTTACTATATTGAGACGGATTATTAACTGCAGCTTCCTCTTCATCTCACAGCTCCTGTGACTCTGGACCCAAACACTGCAAACCCCTGGGTCTCAGTGTCCGATGATTTGACCAGTTTGAGAAACACTGGAGTTAAACAGCAACTTCCTGACAACCCAGAGAGATTTAGCTACTGTGTGAATGTGCTGGGATCTGAGGGGTTTAACTCAGGAAAACACAGCTGGGAGGTGGAGGTGGGGGACAAACCTGCGTGGGATGTAGGAGTAGCAGCAGAGTCTGTTAACAGGAAGGGGAGGATTACATGCAGCCCAGAGGATGGATTCTGGGTTTTAGCTCTGAGGAATGGTGATGAGTATACAGCAAGGGACTCAACACCAACCCGACTGCGACTGGAGAGGAAACCGCAGAGGATCAGAGTGCAGCTGGACTATGACAGGGGGGAGGTGTCCTTCTTCAACCCCGCTGACATGTCACTCATCTACACCTTTAAAGGCACATTCACTGGGAGCCTGTTTCCATATTTCTCTCCATGTGTAAATGATGATGGAAGCAACCCTGGATCCTTGAAGATCTGTCCAGTAAAGGTGTCTGTGGCAGTGATGTGATCCCATAATGATGTCTGTGACAGTGATGTGATCCCATAATGATGTCTGTGATGTCTTTGACAGTGATGTCACCCCAGTTTAGGTGCCTATGACAGTGACATCATCCTTTCATGTGTCTCATAGGAAGGCAGGACTGGATATAATTAAAATCAAAGAATTTCTGTGTACAAATAAATGTGTCTGAGCTCATTATCACATGATCTGGGCCCTCAGTAATACACACCTGTAATTACATGCTAATATTTACTTTGGGGCTAATAATTACTGACCTACAGCAATGAGGTGATTGGCTGTCTAAGCATTCGCATTAAATCCTGTTTAATAACCATTATCTGCATGTTACTGTCTGATGCATGTATACAGTATCTACACTTTACCAAAGTCACACATCAGTAAATGTAACCTTAATGAAATCACACCTTATATGAAATATCACATGACCTTGTAACCACACCCCCATAATGTGCTCCATCATAAACCAGTGTATCGTGTCCGGGACCCGAGGTCCTGTCACCGCAGTGACTATTGGGTCACTCCCTGCAGTAACGGCTGAGAGCACTTCACTGTCCAAGGGGCAGCCAGTGGGGGGCTCTGGCATTGAGCCCCTGACGGAGTCACACATCTCTCTGGGCAGACAGAGTCAGGGGACAGTGAAGGACAGTGACGCTGAGGCTCTAACCCTGACTGCTGCAATAAGCGTTAAATGGTACTGAGACAGTGGTTATCATCTCAGTAAGACTCAGGGTTTCTTAATCAGAGGGGACAGAGTGGGCACTGCAAACTAATGACACTAATTAAGAGCCTTAAGGACCTCAGATAGGAGGTAGGTAACTCACACCCTGCTCAGCAAATTTAATCTGCCCTGTAAAGAGGCAGAAAGGGACCAGAACAGAGTATCGACAGAGGGTAGGACTTACGCCTATTTTAAGCTGAAACTCTGCATTTAAACCTGATCAGGGCTGGTTAGGCGTGCAGCGTAAATTACTGTGGCAATATACCCTGAGCTGCTATTCACAGCAGCCAAACCTCAGAAGTAAGGCTTAGCCAGTCAGCCTGCTGCACAGAAACCGCTCTGGTTAGCAATGGGCAGCCAGACACCACACAAACTGCAGGAAAGAAACACCTTTATTCTCACAACAAGACCTCCTGATACAGGGTAGGTGAATTTCAGACAGACGTGGGGGGTGAATGAGGGCAGGACTGCTCTGGGGGGGGGGGGGGCTCAGGAGATTAGGGTTAACCCTCCAGTGACTGATCTGCACTGTAAACAGCAGGTGAGACTGACTGAAGCCACTATTTGGGCTAAAACTGAAGTTGGTTGCGGGTGGGGCTGGGGGGCTCGCCGCCCGTCCTCCCTCTGCGGGCCTCCCTGTGCGGGGGTTGGCGCCCCCTTAGTCCCTCGCGGGCTCCCTCTCGGGTTGGGCGGGTGGTTGTCTCTGGGATGCGTGGCTGTGGGCCCTTGTGCCGGGGGGGCAGTAGGGTGGCTTCGGTTGCCTGGTTCTCCTGCCTTCGCCTTGGGCCTGGGGGGGGGGGGGTGCTGCCGCCTCCCCTGACGGCATTAAATGCCAGCACATCCAATGACAAATCAGGTCACACCTACACTTGCACATGCATACAAGACTGGTTGAGCGATCGATATCATTATTATTATTACTTTTTAGGGTATGTTATAGATTTAGGAATTGAAATATACATATATAACGGTACGATTACGTGTGTGTATGCTACATATATATAATACCGATTTGTATTAATTATTATTAGTATCACTGATGTTGTTATAATTCTTGTTGTTTGATGAGTGTTATGTTTCTTATGGTTGTTTGTATTCTGTATTCCCCTATACTTCATCTTTTTTCCATCCCGCCTACATTATTAGTGTTATTATTTCTGTATACCTTTTTTTTTTTTTTTTTTCTTTTCTCTCTCCCCCTCTCCCCATGGTGATTGATGTCTGTTATTGTTACGCTGTTGTTTTTGTACCCCCCCTGTTTTTCTCCTTTTCCACGGTACTGGTGAGTTCGGAGCGGCCACAATCTTTACTCTTGAATGTAATGTAAAATAAAGTTGTCCTCCGAAGAGGGGGGGTGGTGGTGGGCAATAAAAAAAAAAAAAAAAAAAAAAAAAAAAAAAAAAAAAAAAAACTGAAGTGAAGCTCTGACCAATCCTGAGGCAGCACAGGAAGCACTGCTATTGGCCGCAGCTCCAGAAGCACAGCTATTGGCCGCAGCTCCAGAAGCACAGCTATTGGCCGCAGCGCTTTGCTCCTGGACTCGCTGCCTCCCTTTCAGACAGTGGCTGTCGTTCTGGACACCATCTCCTCCACAAAGCTGTTCTCCTTGAGCAGGACCTCCGCCTTCAGCTTCTTCAGCTCCTCCTTGATGTCCTGGACAGACATGCCGCGGGCAGCGAGAGTTTTCACCTTGGTGAGGAAATCCTGGATGATCTTCTCTCCCTCCTTCAGGAAAAGTAAACGGGATGCTTGTTTATCGGCCCAGCAGGTAGGTGGCGCTGTTATACTGCGGACATCATAACTACTGCAGCTGGAAACCCGCTACAGGTCAGGTCAAGTGCTGCATATGTAACCATGACAACACAAGGGGGCCGGGACTCAGGAAGGGGGCAGGACTCAGGAAGGGGGCGGGACTCAGGAAGGGGGCGGGACTCAGGAAGGGGGCGGGACTCAGGAAGGGGCCGTTTACAGACAGTGATGCTGCGGCTGCCTGCGGAGGCCCACTGGCTGTCTGTGCCGGGCAGTCTGTGTCCTGCAGTCTGGGTCCTGCCTTGGATGCGGGTCAGAGAGCAGCATCTGACAGTAACAGCTGCACTGCAGCACGCAGAGGAAGCAGCACCAGGCGTGTAGAAGAGCCACCTGCTCTGGGCCCAGATCCTACAGGAGGACCTTCTGTGTGGAGAGCGTGAAGCCCCTGGCTATGCGGCGCCCCCTACCTGTCTGTCTGATCGGCTCCTCTTGGCGTCGGGGGCCCCACCAAAGTTAGAATCTACTGACCCAGCGCCTTACCTTTAATTCTTCTGAGAGCCAAATCGCAAGCTTAGCCTGCCCTGCCAAAAAAAAATTATGATAAAAAATAAGACTGTACCTAGGACCAGAAACAACCACTGACAGACAAATCCACCCTAAACCCTCTGAACCTGGCCTTCAGCTACAGGACCATGTCTCAAAGCCTCAAGCAGATCAGAAAGAGACACTCCAAGGTTTCGTCTTGCCCACAAAGCAGACAGCCCTCACACACAGAAGGATCTATATGCCCCACAGCTCCATGCAACGTCCTCCAGTGCAGATCAGCTGTAAGGACAGATGCATAGCAAGACATTCTGGACAATTCTATGCTTCCAACTTTGTGGGAACAGTTTGAGGAAGGTCATTCTGTTCCAGCATGACTGTGCCCCAGTGCACAAAGCAAGGTCCATAAAGACATGGTTGGGTGAGTTTGGTTTTGAAGAATTTGACTGGCCCTAACTTGTCAGTCTTCATGAAGAAAAACGTTCATATATCACATATCAATAATACTGTGACTACAATCAATTATTTGATTTAATTGAATAAACGCAACTGAAAAGTTGCATTTCTGGAAATGAGCATTGCTGCATGATGAAGATGAGAAAGTGGAATACAGGTGTCAGAAATGCTCCTTGATATCGTTCTAAGTCTTCCAGTCCCAAGCACAATTTTACACATGCAACAAAATAAATAAAAGCACTTTATTTGCATTGGTAAATAACCAAACACCAACATTCAATAGTTAATAGTTAATAGTTGAAATACTTAACTTGTGTAGGATTCTTCTTTAGAAGTGGAGTTCATGTGTAAAAAATTCAGATCTCTGGTTTTAAAATGGCTTGGTCCACAACCAGTAGAAATTCTCACCTGAAGATGCCATTTAAAGTTTGAAGCTACTCAGCTGGATCCATGGACAGGTAACCATGATGCTTACAGACCGCACTGAGGTTACATGAAGCTGTAGGAACTGGCTCACCAAGATCATCTTTTTCAGAGGTCTTCCAAGACATTTCACATTTCTCAGCCATTTCCAGTTTAATGGGGATTGCAAATCTTAATGTTAATATTGCATTCCAGAGTTCATACACAAATCAGATTCTCAAAATAAAGGTCATACACAAATAGCAATCAAAAGTCAATCAAAAGTCAATCAAAAGTCTCTCCAGTGTAACTAACACAAAGACTCCAATGTCACACTATCAACAAAGGCTCTAACTGGCCTTCATTTATACTCATAGGTTATGAACCTTCACCTTACATGAATGCATGGACTTCTGGGAAATGTTTTAATTAAATTTAGGAAAGCATTGTTATGGACAATATTATGAACAGTGAAAAGAAATTAAAGTAAGACATTTGTATTTTCTTAATAAAGAAATACATGTACAAAGAGTGACGAAACAACATTTCTCCATGTCCCTGGTGCAACATACAGTAACATATAGTAAAATATAGTAACACTTACCATCACAGTAACAGGGTGTGCAAGGTGCAAACAGGCAGTAAATAAATAGTGCAGAGATGTAAACTGTGTGTGATTTGTACAGTTGCACAAGGCAAATAAAAAGTAAATAGAGAAATTAACATGCATAACATGTAAAACATACATTACTCTTGTCTTTATATCACATGTCTGTCATCAATGTGATTCATAATATTTTATGTATTCATTTTAGCAATTCAACTCAAATTGTCTTAGAAAGCTGAATGTTGTGGAATTTATTTGACTTCATTTGTTTCCCAATATTCCAGCTTAATTCCAGTTCCACTTCCCTTCAAGCTGCATGCAATTCTAATTCCAAGTTCAGTTACAGGAAGTTTATCCAGTTATTTACCATGCATTCTCAATTCAGTTCATGAATGGCCCCAAGCTTGACTCAGACCACCTGCAGCTGTGACCAGCTTCATACCTGCCACTAGAGGCGCCATTTCCACTCACCACAAGTCACTAAATGATTCAGAACTTTTCATTTTCAATTTCTGTATGACATAAATGGTTAAACTCAAAAAATGACATATTTAAGTGTCTTCAACTGACCTGTCAAAATATTTTTTTTCTGAATAGACAGAGACATAGTTTAAACATCCTAGATGAGTTTCCTGTCAGTAGAGTGAAAGTGAAACTTTAAAAAAACACTCCTCCCCTCAGACTGTCTGTCTTTAGATGCGTCGTAACAGAGTCTGTAACATGGCTGCTGCAGCTTCGTTCCTTGAGGAGGAGCTCTGCTGTTCTGTTTGCTCAGACTTCTTTAAGGATCCTGTTGTCCTGAAGTGCAGCCACAGCTTCTGTCGAGTCTGTCTGCAGAAGTTCTGGGAACAGAAGAGCTCTCGGGAGTGTCCATTATGCAGGAGGAAGTCCTCCGGGGAGGATCCTCCTCTAAACCTAACCTTAAGGAACATTGTGGAGTCGTATTTACAGCAAAGGAGGGTTAGAAATGTGGCAGAGAAGAGTGAAGCTCCAGAGAAGACTGAGGCTCCAGAGAAGAGTGAATCTCGCTGCAGTCTCCATGGGGAGAAGCTTCTACTCTTTTGTAAGAATGATCTGGAGCCCATCTGTCTGGTCTGTCAGACTGCAAGGAAACACAGAGACCACCAGCTCTGTCCACTGGAAGAAGCTGTAGAGGATAAGAAGGTATTCTCATTCTCTTCTGTATTATTAACTTTTCCCAGTGGATGTTATATTAATTTGATCTTGCATGAACCCCCTTGTAGCTGTGAGCTGCTGCCTAACTCATCATGAAATGTTAGCATGTGTGTTTAGCAGCAATGTGAGTAAAACTTCCATAGGCACTGATATGTAACAGGAGGCTGAATGTAGCGGCTGTCAGAGTCGTCCGATGGGGGCCCGTCTGGGGGATCAGTTCCAGGCCCCCTCTGGGTACCAAAATCCACAGACGCCTAAGTCCCTTATGATAAATGGCATAGTATTTACACATAACTTACGGACATCCTTCGGTATACTTTAAATCAGGGGTGACAAACAATGGATTTTAGAATATCGACAAAATGAACTGGAAAATCCCACAAAAGATCCACTCCCATAGGATGTGGGTCACGCTGAATCTATTCTGCCATCTGAATTCCTTCCCCATGTTTGTATCGTTCAGCTGTCTGGCCAATGATGCAGTTTCAAGGTACCCCATATGTTTCAAATTTACCCTTACCATCCATCCATCCATCCATCCATCCATCCATCCATGTTACCCATTCTATGAGCCTTGTGATGGACTGACATCCCTTCCTCAGTGTCCCCTGCCCAGTGCCCTGTACTTCCTGGGCTGAACTGCATGTTCACAAAGACCCCATAATGGATAAATGAATATGGAAGCATTCATAACAATAATATAAAAGAAGCAAGCTGTGTATTACATGCCAATCCAATGTTGACTGTATCTCCTATTATCCATCTGTAAATTTTATCTCAGGAGGACCTAAGAGCTTCACTGATTCTATTAAAGGAAAAGCTGGAGAAGTTTACAAAAGTTAAACAAGAGTTTGAGGAAACAGCCAAACACATCAAGGTATGGAGATTTATTCTGAGGAAGTAAAACCTCACTGTACAGATTATCTTCAGACTTACACGGCATTTCTCACTTTCAGAGTCAGTCCCAGCAGACTGAGAAGAGGATAAAGGAGGAATTTGAGGAACTCCATCAGTTCCTGAAAGAGGAAGAGGAGGCCAGACTGGCTATACTGAGAGTGGAAGAGATGGAGAAGAGCGAGAGGATGAAGGAGAAGATAGAAAACATCTCCAAACAGGTCTCCACTCTGTCAGAGAAGATCAGAGACATTGAGAAGGTCATGGGTGCTGAGGACATCTCCTTCCTGAAGGTAGGAGCTTGATTTTCCTGCATTTTTCTGTGTGTTTGCTGACTGGGACAAACAGTCCTGCTGTGTGTCTGAAGCAGATATAAGGAGTTAAAACACCTTAGTCACACTGACCATTATTGGCCAATAATTTTGTTCTTTATGAATCAGTAGATACAACCACAGCCAATCCATGCTGAACATACAACCTGTATAAACAGACACCCTCAAAGAAGAAATAAGCCACAGATTCCCACAAATGCCTGACAGTTTGCCTTGTAAAACAGTCACATTGTGTGTATAACGCTTCCATTTTGTTTTCCTGTTTTTCAGACCGTCAGCGACACCAAAGAAAAGTATGTAGTAATAGTAATTATATTATTATTATTAATTCATTATTAATATTTATTATTACAGTGGTACCTACTTAATCCGTTCCGGACTCCGGATCGAATCCTAAAAAGTTCGAGTTCTGATCGAATTTTTCCCATAAAAAATAATGGAAAACCAATTAATTGGTTCCCGGCCCCCCAAAATTACACCTAAATATGTTTTTTTTTTTTTTTTTTAAGCATTTAAACACAAAATGAACAGGATAAAACAAAGCAGAGCATTTTTTTCTTAATGGCTTCCAAAACGATAAAGATCTTATCCCAACATTACTCCGGTCCCGCCCCGATCGTCCGCTCCTTCCGTGTGCCACGCCCCCTCGTTAACCTCGTGTGGGATCCCCATGTAATCAGCTATTTCTGGTTGTTGTCATTAGTCCTCTGTATTATTAGTCCACGTTTCAGTTTGTTTCCCCAGTCAGGTCATTGGGTGCGTTCGACTTGCTTACAGCGCTGGCTTAAAGCAACGGATTCTGATCCTGATGCAATGTATTACGGTTAGATGCATTGCGACCTCTCACCCGGCTGCACAAACTGGAATCGCCTCCGTGACGACACACCTTTGCCCTTATTGGCTGAAGAGTTTAGTTACACGCATGACGTTTGTATCCCAGGCAGTTCCGATGCGTAATCTGCTATTTCTCCCGAATATCACGTAAAGCAGTGAGAACTGGTTTTCAGTTAATTTACTTGGTAAAATAAAGTTTTAAATAAATTACATGAATGCTGTAATAGTACACATAAGTTAGTGGTTTATTTATTGTTAGTTACTGTAATGTTGCGCTGCTTTATTTGGTTAATCGTCCAGTCTGTGAAGAAGGCATTCAAGTAAGAATTGCATTGTAGTATGACTCATTTCCTGGCGCATACAATTTATATTAAGTCAGCGTTCACGGTTCGACTTCTGATATTCAGATCGAGTTCTAGGTCAAACTGGTTTGTTCGACTTTCAAGAAATTCGAGTTCTAGTGAGTTCGAGAACCGAGGTACCACTGTATTTCCAGTTGCTAATTAATATTACTTAAAAGCTGCAATGACCTGGAGCTGATCAGAGACCTGTTAAAGAACAAACATGAACAGTAATATATCATCTCCAGGTCAGGAGTGAGACTTTAATTATCCCAGTCAGCAAGTCTTCTGGACTGAGTGGAGTCACTGAAATTGCGGACTCACTTCAGACCCCATAGCATCACTGACTCCTGCCTGTCACTGTCTTTGCAGAGCTCAGTGCTCACTGCAGGACCCAAAGCTGGCTTTAGGGGCACTGATAGATGTGGCGAAACACCTGGGCTCTCTGAAGTTCAGAGTCTGGGAGAAGATGCTGGGGACTGTGCAGTACAGTGAGTACTGGGTGAAATGGCTGTATAAAGCAGAGAGCCGTACCTGAGTGGGTTATACTGTCATTCACTGGGAGCTCAGCCTAGCAGCACTGGTACAGTGAGTACTGAGGGAAATGGCTGTATCAAGCAGAGAGCCGTACCTGAGTGGGTTATACTGTCATTCACTGGGAGCTCAGCCTAGCAGCACTGGTACAGTGAGTACTGAGGGAAATGGCTGTATAAAGCAGAGAGCCGTACCTGAGTGGGTTATACTGTCATTCACTGGGAGCTCAGCCTAGCAGCACTGGTACAGTGAGTACTGGGGGAAATGGCTGTATAAAGCAGAGAGCCGTACCTGAGTGGGTTATACTGTCATTCACTGGGACCTCAGCCTAGCAACACTGGTACCTTAGTCGGCTCCCTGACAGCTGTATGCCTGTGATCTATGATCTTCCTCACTGGTCTCTTTGGATGAAAACATCTGCTAAAAAAATAAATGTAAATGTACTTTACTGGACAGCAGAGGGACGGGCTGTATAAAGAAAACCTGTTTATTTTTTAGTATTTAGAAATGTTTGTTAATATACTTATATCCATTTAAAAATATTGACAGAAATACACAGTATGCAGTTTCAAAAGGTTTCAAATAATTTTTTCCAGTTTTCACACTAACATGTATCAGTTTAAATTGCACAAAATCTTTAACCTTAACTGATTTTTAAGGCAAAGTGGCCTGTTATCATAACCCATTTATTTTTCTACAGTTTCCATATAAGCACTTTAATGATCATATTACCTCACTGTAAGACGTTAATGTTATAACACTGATGGTTTTTTACTGCATTGAGACAGATTATTAACTGCAGCTTCCTCTTCAACCCACAGCTCCTGTGACTCTGGATCCAAACACTGCACACCCCTGGCTCTCAGTGTCTGATGATCTGACCAGCGTGAGAGACACTGGAGTTAAACAGCAACTTCCTGACAACCCAGAGAGATTCACTAAATATGTGTTACTGCTGGGCTCTGAGGGGTTTAACTCAGGAAAACACAGCTGGGAGGTGGAGGTGGGGGACAAACCTAAGTGGGATGTAGGAGTAGCAGCAGAGTCTGTTAACAGGAAGGGGGGGATTACATCCAGACCAGAGGATGGATTCTGGGTTGTACGTCTGACTAATGGTGATAAGTATACAGCAAGGGACTCAACACCAACCCCCCTGAGACTGAAGAGGAAACCGCAGAGGATCAGAGTGCAGCTGGACTATGACAGGGGGGAGGTGTCCTTCTCCAACCCCGCTGACATGTCACTCATCTACACCTTTAAAGGCACATTCACTGGGAGACTGTTTCCATTCTTCTGTCCATGTCTAAATTATGATGGAAGCAACCCTGCAGCCTTAAAGATCTGCCCAGTAAAGGTGACAGCAATGTCATCCCAGTTAAGGTGTCTGTGACAGTGACATCATCCCAGTAAAGGTGTCTGTGGCAGTGACGTCATCCCAGTAAAGGTGTCTGTGGCAGTGACATCATCCCAGTAAAGGTGTCTGTGACAGTGACGTCATCCCAGTAAAGGTGTCTGTGGCAGTGACGTCATCCCAGTAAAGGTGTCTGTGGCAGTGACATCATCCCAGTAAAGGTGTCTGTGACAGTGACGTCATCCCAGTAAAGGTGTCTGTGACAGTGACGTCATCCCAGTAAAGGTGTCTGTGACAGTGACGTCATCCCAGTAAAGGTGTCTGTGACAGTGACATCATCCCAGTAAAGGTGTCTGTGGCAGTGATGTCATCCCAGTAAAGGTGTCTGTGGCAGTGATGTCATCCCAGTAAAGGTGTCTGTGGCAGTGACATCATCCCAGTAAAGGTGTCTGTGACAGTGACGTCATCCCAGTAAAGGTGTCTGTGGCAGTGACGTCATCCCAGTAAAGGTGTCTGTGGCAGTGACATCATCCCAGTAAAGGTGTCTGTGACAGTGACGTCATCCCAGTAAAGGTGTCTGTGACAGTGACGTCATCCCAGTAAAGGTGTCTGTGGCAGTGACGTCATCCCAGTAAAGGTGTCTGTGACAGTGACGTCATCCCAGTAAAGGTGTCTGTGACAGTGATGTCATCCTCTTATGTGTCTCATAGGAAGGCAGGACTGGATATAATTAAAATCAAAGAATTTCTGTGTACAAATAAAGCTGCCTGAGCTCATTATCACATGATCTGGGCCCTCAGTAATACACACCTGTAATTACATGCTAATTTTTACTTTGGGGCTAATAATTACTGGCCTACAGCAATGAGGTGATTGGCTTTCTGAGCATTTTGCATTGAACCCTGTTTAATAAACCTTTATCAGCATATTTCTGTCTGATGCATTTATACAGTACCTACACTTTACCAAAGTCACACATCAGTAAATGTAACCTTAATGAAATCACACCTTATATGAAATATCACATGACCTTGTAACCACACCCCCATAATGTGCTCCATCATAAACCAGTGCATCATGTCCGGGATCCAAGGCCCCGTCACCCCAGTGACTATTGGGTCACTCTCAGCAGTAACGGCTGAGAGCACTTCACTGTCCAAGGGGCAGCCAGTGGGGGGCTCTGGCATTGAGCCCCTGAAGGAGTCACACATCTCTCTGGACAGGCAGAGTCAGGGGACAGTGAAGGACAGTGACGCTGAGTCTCTAACCCTGACTGCTGCAATAAGCGATAAATGGTACTGAGACAGTGGTTATCATCTCAATCCCCTCTTAATCAGAGGGGACAGAGTGGGCACTGCAAACTAATGACACTAATTAAGAGCCTTAACGCCCTTTGACAGGTAGGAGGTAGGTAACTCACACCCTGCTCAGCAAATTTAATCTGCCCTGTAAAGAGGCAGAAAGGGATCAGCACAGAGTGTCGACAGAGCGCAGGACTTACGCCTATTTTAAGCTGAAACTCTGCACTTAAACCTGATCAGGGCTGGTTAGGCGTGCAGCGTAAATTACTGTGGCAATATACCCTGAGCTACTATTCACAGCAGCCAAACCTCAGAAGTAAGGCTTCGCCAGTCAGCCTGCTGCACAGAAACCCCTCTGCTTAGCAATGGGCAGTCAGACACCACACAAACTGCAGGAAAGAAACACCTTTATTCTCACAAGACCTCCTGATACAGGGTAGATGAATTTCAGACAGACATGGGGGGTGAATGAGGGCAGGACTGCTCTGGGGGGGGG